>NC_135488.1:16520751-16820751 GCF_052094955.1 Ictidomys tridecemlineatus | reverse complement strand
TGCAGCCAGCTGAAGGGCTGCAGGATGCTTAGACCTGCCATGAAGCCCCCTAGGCTGCCCCACACTAGAAGGCATCAGACCAAGATGCTGATTCCACACAAGTGAGAGCACATCTTTTTTTTTTCTAATTTCTCTAAAAATTTGAAGGGAAAAAAAACACACACACACAGATTTCTGGTCCCACATCCCAGACCTTCTAATTCAGTAGATCTATAATGAGGTCTGAGAATCTGCATCTAACAAGATCCCAGGTGATAGTGATGGTGACACTCAGGGGAAAAACACACGCCAGGGTGGGAGTCTAAGCCAACCTCTGTCACTTATCTTCTGTGTGGTGCTAGAAAAGTTATTTTACCTTTCTGAGTTTTAGATTCCTCAATCAAATGGAGATCATAATAGCACCTTCCTGTAGGTTAATTGTAAGGTAAAATGAATATATGTATGTGTGTGTGCATGTGTGTGTTTGTGTGTGTGTTTGTGTGTGTGTGTGGCACAATTCTAGGCATGTCATAGATATTCAAGAAATATTAGCTCCTAGACAGGTGTAGTGGTGCACACCTGACATCCCAGCCACTCAGGAGTCTGAGGCAGGAAGATAGCAAGTTGGAGGCCAACCTGGCAACTTAGCAAGACCCTGTCTCAAAATAAAAAATAAAAAGGGCTGGGGACGTAGCTCAGTGGTAGAGCACTTACCCAGCACACACAAGGCTCTCGGTTCAACCCCCAGTACTGCTAAATAAATAAATATTATTTCCCCTTCTCACGGAAAGGAGATGAGGTAATAAAGTCCCACACCTCACAAAGTGCAGGAGTTCCTCTTCCATCCTGCCTGCCATGGTCATTAGGCACCTACCTGTTTAGTCACCTCCAAATGTGAGCTTTCTACTGTAGGGAAATCCATCCCTGTGTGGTAAGTTCTCCTTGTTAGAAAGTTGTGCTGAGTTGGATCCTATATCCCTGAAATTCCTTGTTCCTGCCCTCCAGAGTCACAAAGAATAAAATTTTCTCTGGTTTCAATTTTTTTGATTCAGAATATCCTATAGACCTATCAACCTGATGAGTGGGCTTCTACAGGGGCAGATCTTGACCTGCTTGGTACACTTGTTGTGTTTATTAGTGACTTTAATGATGGATTCTTTCACTTATTCATTCTGTCACTGAGCATCGTATGTTCATAGAACTCTCCTAAAGATGAGGCTGGAAAGATGAATAGACGCTGGATTATAGCAGCTCAGGTGGGTCAGTCTAAGAAGCCTAGGTTTTTCCTCTAGGTGGTGAGAAGACTCACTAGTTTTAAAACAGAGAGTGAATGGTCAGATTTGTATAAGCAATGATCAAATGTGTATAAAGATCACATTGATAAGAGTTTGACGAATACATGGATGATAGGTGTGGTGGCACGCACCTGTAATCCCAGCAGCTCGGGAGGCTGAGACAGGAAGATAGCAAGCTCAAAGCCAGCCTCAGTAAATTAGCAAGGAACTAGGCAACTCAGTGGCACCCTGTCTCTAAATAAAATATTAAAAGGGACTGGGGATGGGTTCGATGGTAAAACGCCCCTGGGTTCAATTCCTGGCACCAAGGGGGAAAAAATGAAGAATACATGGACTGTGGTGAGACTCACTCCAAAGAGAACAATGAAAAGATTATAGAGAAGAGGAAACAAACAGGAGAGATATCAAGCAGTCAGAAAGAATAGAATGTGGTCATCGCTGTGTGTGAAAAATAGGAAAGCAAGGGGTCTTGGATGATGTCCAGGGCCTTGGCAACTGAATACACAGGATCAACATTTACTGAGAAAGGTAGTACTTGATGCAGACCAGGCTTCCTAGGAAAAAAAAAAGGGTCCAATTTGGGCACCTTGAGTTTCAAGCACTTCTGGTACTCTGTAGGTAATGTGATACATGGGTATGAATTCTCAGAAGTGAGATGGATGCAGACTTAGATGTGAGTGTCAATGGCTGATAGATTTCAGTCAAAATTATAGGAATGATCAAAAACATTCAGGGTAAAGGAGGAAAGAAGAGGTCAGGACCAACGTTTAAGGAACAACAACATCTGAGGGACAAACAAAATTAAAGGAACCCACCAAGGACAGTCAGAGATAGAGGGGACACAGCCATAGTAAAGAAAGCAAAGAAGAAAACCAAGAAGAGATTCATGGCTGACAGTATCCAATACCACCAAATGAGCACTTCCAGAAAGATGCTCTTTGGATATAGTGATGCAGTGAGGATCTTGGTAGAAAAGGATCTGTGGGGTGATTGTGGAGAAGACCAGGTGATTGCACCCTTGTAAAAAACAGGTAGAAAGAAATAAAGTGGAAATGATAAAATTACACTCTCTCCAAAGAACTTGGAAGGAATAAAAAGAAAGGTAAATGGGATGAGGTCAGGGAAGGATATTTTGTCAATATCAGAGAAAAAATTGTATATGCCTTACTGTGGGTGGCAACAAGTAGTCATGGCCAACACTTCTTACATGAATCACCTATGTGTTTATGGGTGAAATTCTGTGACTGACAGATGTGAATGTAAAGAGGGTCACGGCTGAATACTTGATGTCAGTCACAGCAAAGTCAAGAATAATAAAAAGTTGATCTGAAGCAGTGGAGGGTAGAAATTTGGCTTGATTCCCAAACTATGCTGATATTTTAGTAAAATGAAGAGTAGTCATTTTAAGGCTACTTCCAAACTCAGCCCCACTGTGCCCCCACGAAATGTCCTCATGCCTCCTCAAGAATACTTAAGCCTAGAGAAGGAAGAAGGAAGATGATTGCTATATTAGGTGATGGGCACCTGCCTCATTACTTCACCATAGGCACGCCATGAAGGTAGAAGCAGGGCCTGGGGAGCAGCTTCTCTCCAAAGTATTCAGCCATGACCCTCTTCACATTTATTCTCTCTCCCCCCATCCCCTCTTCACCTCCACTAATAACCTTCTCCCTGGATCCAGTATTGGTCTCCTTTACAGTTGAGGGGTAGAAGGTTCTGGCCCACCACCCCCCATAGGACACCACAGCAGCAAGAGCAGGCACAGCCCTACAAGAGATCGTAAGGATGTCCACTGCCTTAACTACACCTCTGTCCTTACGTCCTCTACAGCTCAATGCATCCTACACTGTGTTCCTTAATGATTATTTATTGAATTAAAATGCACTTAGAAGTACTCTCCTTTAACATACAGTATTTTTATCCAGTTCTCCAGGACAGAGGAATTCTTACCATCCTGGGATTCCCAGAATATCCACCTCATGAGAGAAGGCCATAATCAGACCTTCAGTAAAGCAGACCCAGCTCCCAACAATACGGGGTGGCAGGCTTTGCCCACTGTGAACAGATAAATTCTCACGTAGATGCATGAGGTCTTGTGAGTGATAGAGCCAGGATTTGAGCTCAGCCACTCTGGCTCTAAAACCTGTGCTCTTTGAGACTCATCGACTATGCTGTCTTTATCTGCCCACATAAATGGCACAAGGAAGAGAACATCCTGTCCCCAAAGCTCTCCTCTACCTGGCAAACATTGTGCCCTGTTCTTGAACAAGCTTTTGAAATGATAGTCATCAAAAGACCCACTGAATCTCTTAGGGCTGTGACTAGGTGAGACGAGAGGCTGACCCTGCACCTACCTATATGACACCAGGAATGAGTGGCACCTTAATTTTTGCACCCTCCAAGTCCTGTTACCTCATCCTAGTCCCAGACCTGGCTTTTTTTAAGGATTGCCTTTTGACATTCTAAAAAAAATACTATTCAGGGATATATAAAATATCTATAAACTTATTTCAACTCTCTACAGTTCTGTGTATGAACATAGATTCTGGAAGGGTTTTCATATTGAAGAAGATTATTTCTGGGTTGAGTGATTGAAATGCATCTTGGGACAAAGATGATAAACAGATAATTAATTCCAGAAGTTATTTCTAGAAACCAAGAAGAATGGAACAGGGAAGGAGAAAAAGTCAATAGGAGGACGCTATCAAGTTGAGCATCACCATGAGCAAATGGTGGTCCATCGAGCCAGTTTCTCCTGAGGAAATGAACAGAAGTTTTCTCAGAATTATTCCCCTCTCCCAATGATTACCATGGAGTTTTATGTATCTGCTGGCTTCCATCCCCACTGATTGAGTTGTCAGTGTTGGGCTGTGTGAGTGCCAAGCAGGCTTCCACTGGCATCCCATGTCATGGTGTCACAGAAGGCCTAGGTCAAGTAACTTAAGTCAATGTGCTATTAACGTAAGAAGGTCAAATCCTGTAAAAAGTCATTTGCCATAGCTGAGGCTGGGATAAGGCTCAAACAGAATATAAAGTGTCCAGTATGGAGTAATTTTCACTTTTATCATACTCTTTAATTTGCTGGAATGTTTTGTAATCAGCATGTGTCACATTTATAAAGATACTATATAACCTTCATTTTAAATAAACACCTATTTGCAATAAAAGATTCCTTTGCCAAAAACTCCACAATTCTTGCCAAGCCAATGTCTACTAGTAACTGACCTTACTGTCACAGTTGCAGGACCAACTGTGTGGCATGCTGGAAATTAGGGGTCCTTTGTAGGTAGAAGAACCATCTGTGGACTTATGTTGCAAAAAAACTTGAATCCCCTTCCTGGTGTACAAGTGCCCTTCCCCCCACATATACACATGGGGGCAACTTCCATGGCTTTACATAAAATTTAAGTCCACCAACATTCCTAAGTTTGTTTCTCCAATCCAGACTTCACCTCAGAGCTCTAGACTCTGTATCCACAACTGCTAGCCTGACATTGTCCTTATATATCTGAAAGTTATTTCGAAATTGATATGTTAAATACTAAACAACTCAGTTTCTTCACAAAACTATTCCCCCTCTTGGTCATCTCCATTGTTCTAAGTTGATCTGTGCTCCTCCAAAAACTCACGTGCTGAATTCCTAACCCTCGAAACCTCAAAATGTGACCTTATTTGTAGATAGAATCTTTAAAGACAAACTTAAGTAAGACCCTTTCAGTAGACCCTAATCTGTTAAGAGTAGTGTCTTACAAGAAGAAAAAATTGGACATTGACATGTACAGAAGAAAGACAATGAGAAGACCCCGGGAGAAGCTGCTCATCGGCAAGGCAAGGAGAGAGAGACAAGGAACACATTCTTCCATTATATCCCTCATGGGGAATACACCCATTCCAACACATTGATCTTCAACTTCTGGTGTGCAGAACTATGAGAAAAAATAACATGTTTTATAAGCCACCTACTTTTTCACTGCATCTCTAGAAAATGAATACACCATATAAACAACTCATAGAACCCCACCAACATCTAGTAGCTAAAAGCCAGAAAACTGGGAGTCATTCCTGAGACATCTTACCCATCCCACCGCCAACTCATAGCCAAGTGTGTGTGTCAATCCACAAAGTACATCTCAATCTGTCCACCTCTCTCCTCCTCCATTGCTACCTCATGGCCATTATCTGTTGACTAGAACCACTTCAGCTATCTGATAATCAGGCATGTTGTTATTAGTTCCCTGCAGCACAGCAGATGTGGACTTGCTAGTGGAACTTTGTCATTGCCTGACATTGGGTAGTCAGGGGAGGAGTGGTTAGGGGAAGGTGATGAATTGGCTGGGGTCACAATTCCTGCAGGTCCTTCCTATTCCAACTGCTGAGCTGGCCTCTGACTTCTGACCTCTTCTGCCCTCCTCAGGCTTGCTCTGACTCAATCCCTGCCTCCACCTTTAAACTTAATCTCACAGTGCTGACTTTAGATGCAGGATTTCAAGGCCTTGTTCCCAATTGGGATCTTCCTTGCCTATCTGTGCACCTATGGCTCCCTCCTGCTCTAGACTGTTCAGACTCTTAACACCTGAGGGGCCTAAGTCTCCCCTCCTCAGGCTCCCCCTGCAGCATAGCTCCCCAGTCTATGCAAGACCCACCCTTGCTTTTGGTCATTCCCCAAAACCTACAAGAGAAAGTCCAAACCCTCTACCGTGCAACATGGCACCCAACTGCCTGGCCCCCTTGCCTCTGCAGCCCTCCTCTCCTGAACACTCTAGCAGCCTACTGACCTACAAGACCACTCCATCTCATACCTCCATGGTTTGTCCATGCTGTTCCCTCTGCCATGATTGCCTCTCCCCCATCTTTAGTCCTGGATACTCTAGCAGGCTCTTTGAGACTCAAATCAGATAGTCACCTCACTCCAGAACCTATTTCTCACCCTTCCACACCTACCAGTCTCCAATAACTCTCCTCCTGCTCCTGTAATACTTTCTCTCCCTGAACTCCACCCATTATATATGCTTTATTTCTCTATTTCATCAGTAAACTGTGAGTTCTTGGAGGGCATGCACCACCTTTTATTGACTTCTGTATCTTTAGACCTAGCATCATTGCTCACACACAGAAGATGTCAATTAAGTGTTGAGCCAAACTGTTCTGATTCCCAGACCCACTGCACCCTAGGTCCCAGGCACAAGCTCACAGCGGGGTGCCATATTTCACCCTCTCCACAGCAGGGGATCTGGCTGCTACTTTTCCTGAACTGAGTCACATGGTCAAAGCTCTAAATGAAGTACACAGGTGGTAGAGCCTAGATGGCTTTTTTAAGTTTCTCAGGAAAAGGAAATTGTGAAATGTCCCACTGGGGCCATGAAGCAATCTCTCCCAGTCCAGACTTGTGCCCAAAGCCAGCTGCTTGGGCCGGGAGATAACGGGGGCCCCATGCTGAGCTGCTACCAGCAGACTCAGGAAAAAGTAACAAATTGACAACATTCAGGAAGAAGATTCATCATTTCCAGTAGTATCATCTATACCCTGTGGCATAAAAGCACCTCCTGCCTTATTAACATCTTTTACATTTTTTAGTGCTGAATCCAAGGTGAAAGGGAGGAGGGGGAGAGGGAACGCCTGTACCAGAGTCCTTTAGGAACCAGGAAAATGCCGTGGCAGAGATGAATTGTAGACCCAGAAATAGCTTTTTGGGGATGAAATGTATAATGTTCACTCTTTAAAAAAAATGTTTAATACAGCCCAAATGACATCACATCAGGTCAGAAAGAGCAGGAGGAAGGAAGAAAAATACTGAGCATGAGAAGAAATTAATACAGACAGGCACTTCCTAAAAATGGATTCCATACTGCATACACTGAAGACCAGAAAGAAAGATCTTCATCATAAAAAAAGCATCTCCTCCCACCACAGCTAAATACCAGCTGGGCTCATTTAGGCTTTTGAGCACTTCAAATACTGATGTCAAAACTTGAAGGAAAAATGACATTGATTGAGTCTAGTTAGGCTCTCTTCCTGATCATATTCACTAAATCCAGTCCAATTCATCCTCACAGAACCATGCCAAGTACCCTGCAAAGCTCCTTGCCCAGAACTGCCAGTTCCCTCGCTCCCCACCTCCCCAAAACATCAGCAGTCCTGTATGTCACCAAATTCTAGAAATCTAGAGGTTAACATGTGCCCATTAGAATTCTCAGAACTGCAAGTAACAGAAGCCCACTCCATCGAGCCTAAGCAGAGAAAGGGAATTATGTTTATTTATTTCAAGACCACTAAGCTGTATCACAAAGCCCAAGAGGAAAAATGCAGCCTTTCTCAAGAAAGAATTCAAAACGTGGAACTAGAAAATCACCATGATTTTGATTCCAGCTATCCTCTCTGACCCACTTTGCATATCTGCTTCACTGTCCTGTCACTGCAGACTGGCATTTCTTGATCTTCAGTCCACAGGACAGGGGGCATTACCCAGAGTTCCTGAGACACCATGTTGCTACACAAATAAATGAAATAATTGAGGTACACTGGCATTTATTTCAGAATTCCCAGAGCAGGGAATCTGACCTTCCCAGCCTGTGAAAGTTTATCGTCTCTGTTCCACCCAGCTGCAGCTAAGGGAACACACTCGTTGCAGTGTCAACGGCGCTGCTCAGGGCCTCCCTGGAGCACCCAGAAGCAGTTCCCAGGATAGCAGGTGTTCCTGTGCTGTCCGAGGTCCTGAACCAACACTGTATAGAGCACCATTATGCCTCTCCCAGCCCTAGCAGTGCTGAGTCCTGTTCAACCTCTCCCAGGAAATCTGAACCAAGTGAGGAAGGAGAAGGTGAAAAGAATGCAAGAGGTGAAGATAGACAGACAGACAGATAGGTAGATGGAGAGATAACATGCAGGGAAATCAAGGGATTGCCAAGGAATTACTTTTAAATAATGATTTATCAAGAAGGAAGCCACAACCATGGAAGAAATTGTAAAGGGAACTGCAACATTATAATGGAAAAACAATTAACACACCTGACCTGAAGGACAAAGATGACGGAAATGCAGTGTTCTCATTCACCGGTTTATAATTCCTTTTATTTTCCTTTTTCTATCTTGATGGGAAATTCTTGACTTTTATAATTCCATGTAACAAACCTATCTTAATATGTATAGCATTGCTCGGTTTATTCTTTAGGCCCTTTATATTTTTATTTCATTAACATATTTTTGTAGATTTGTGGCATAAAACATGATGTCTTAAAATACATACATGTTGTGGGATGGCTAAATTGAGATAATTAACATGCATTGCTTCATATACTAATCATTTTGTGGTAAGAACACATAAAAATCTACTCTTGGCAATTTCAAAGATACATTATTCTTAAATTTAGTTGCAATGTTGTACAATAGCTCTCTTGAGTTCATTCCTCCTATTGAAATTTTCTATCCTTTTACTAATATCTCCACAATCCCTTCTACCCAGCCTCTAGCAACCATTATTCTACTCTCTCTAAATTTGGATTTTCTAGATTCCACATATAAGTGAGGTCAAGCAGTATTTGTCTTTCCGTTGCTTTACACCTAAGGACTCCTCACACTTTTATTTAATTTTATTGTTAAACCATAGAAGAATGCAATTTTCATAGATTAAAACTGCCAAATATTAGAAAATTTCAAAATAATGCATATACATATTTTTAAATAGATCTATAGACTTAAAACATCGGTTCTTGGAACCCTGACCTCTGTACCCCTGAATCACACTCCACTGAGGGAAACATTTTCATTGTTTAAACCATTTCTTCTGATTCCTTATTTCTAAATAATAATAATATTATGTTCTTATTTCTTGAGATTTCTGTTTTATACTTTATATATGAACTTGCTTCTGGGGCGGGGGGACATGAACCATCTCAATGTCACCAAGCACGCTGGATATTGTCTGTGTTTCAGACAATATCTCAACTGGGGCTCTCTAGACCTGCTAACTTTTCTATCCAGGAACCTCTATTCCTTCCATCCTGGGAATTCCCATTCTTTCCTGTTTCCCTTTCCTCACATTGTCTTCATGCTCTCTTTCTTGGTTTGCAATCTCATTTGTGGAACACACACTCCGTAGCTTTCTGAATATCAGGCAAAAGAAATATTTGTTTAAAAACACATATGTTTTCAAAAGTCATTCTACCTTCACACTTGATCAATGGTTTGGTAGAACATAAAATTCTAGGTCAATATTAACTTCTCCTAGGATTATGAAGGCATTACTCATTGTCTTCCAGCTCCTGAGGCTGTGCATTAGCTCCATGGCCATTCTGATATCTGATTATCTACATGTACAGGCTTATTCTCTGTAGAAGGTTTAGGACTCTCCTCCACATCCCTGGTGTTCTAAAATTACATGAAGATGATGAATGAGAGAGAGCCAAACCCCATTAATTCATTGTTGGGGCTTAAATTCAGAAATTCCTGTCCTGTATTTCTGAAAATTTCTCTTGTATTATTTCTGTGATACTTTTCTATCCTCAGTGTTCTCTCTTCTGAGCTTCTATCAGTCAACTGTTGACATTTTGGACTCATTCTTCAGTTTTCTTATCTTTTTTTCCACTATTTTCTATCTCTAGCTTTTTTGTTCTACTTCTTAGGGATTATATTCCACATTTTCTTCCTCAATGCTATCTCCCATCACATTTATTGGATATATCATTTTATCATATTTTAAATTCTCAGAAGCACTTCTGTACTGTATCATCTTTTATCTCCGCAAAGGTACCTTATATAATATTATCTCTCTGAGGCTATGTAGTTTTAGGGTTGTTTGTTTTGTTTTGAAGTTCTCTTATATATTTCCTGTTGGCATTTCCTTGGAGTTACTTTGTATTATTTGCTTGTTCTGATCACTATCTTTTCAATAGGAGACTTTTCTCAAGTGCCTGATGATCTTTGGTTCTTTGGTTTTCTATCTAAAAGTGAAGTCCAAAATGTTCTTGTGCCAGGTTAGAGTTTTTTGGTTGATGGGTTTCACAGCAGAGGATCATATGGTGACACAGCCACTTTGTGCGTGGGGTTTCCAATAGCAGTACCTGAAGGTCTGTTCTTTCTTGTACTCTTGTCCTTGAGGTGTTACACCTTTTTATTCCTTCTATGATTTTAGTGAAATATGAGTAGGAAAAAGAAATAAGTGTATGGATTTAATCCACCTCACTGAGCTGCAGGTCTTCTATTATATTTATGATAATTCATGGTTTTTTTCTGGGAAATTGGGGGGTTGTGTGCTGTCTATGGGCCCCTCAATTGTGTCTATACCTGCTAGTGAGGTAGCACTCAGAAGTTACAATGTCCCCTTGTCTCTCCCTAGTTTGTCTCTGCAGCCCTGTTACTGGACAGAACCTACTGGGAGTTCCTGGGGGTTTTCTGATTCCTTGAGTGCACAGCACAGTCTGAATAGTTGGGAATTCACTTACCAGATTTTCCTTCCTGCTTTGGCTGAAGCAGCAAGGTCCTGCCTGCCAGAGCCTGTCTGTTGCCTGCACACTTACCATGGTTCCCACAGCCTCACCTGGCAGAGCCAAGTCTCCAAGTGATGACTCTTGTCTCGGTTGCACTCAAGACCAACAATTTCAGTGTGGCTTGGAGGCCTGTCACTCATTATATGGGCCTTCTTTGCAGCTATTCAGAACCTGGCACCGATCTCCTCTGAAGAGTAGCGTGGTTTGGTGGGGCAGTGGGGAGAAGCATCTGCTTTGAGACACCTCTGGGTTTTGCCCCAGCTGGGACCTCAACTTGGCCTCAACATCTCCAAGGCTTGATTTCTCCAAGTGTGAAATGGGTATAACATTAGAATCATGAAATAATATTTCACAGCTTTTGCTGATGTACTGCTAGATAGCAGGTGTCCTACCCAGGCTCTGCAACTCTTAACAGGAGAGGGCATCCAATTGACTGAGCTTCTATCAGTATTAGTTACCTCTGGGAATCGAGGGGCTGCATTCTTTATATTGTGAGGCCAAAGGTGTGAGACAGGAAAACTTTGAAATGAAGATGCCAATAGAGAGAGCAGGTTTGTCCTTGTACTCTATAGCAAATGGAAGATTTCCAAGCTGGGGGAGAAGGAAGGAGATGCTTTTTTGGAGCCCAACACCCTGTCCCTCATCCTTGTGCCAAGCCCAGGGTGGGCAGAGAGGTTCTGAGAGTGGAGAGGACTGATACACTGCCCATCCTGGATCTTTGAGGGTGACAGTGACAGTGACCGGTTATGACATTGAGAGGCTGTAGGAGTTCCTAGAGTTTGCATGGACCCAAGTAGAGGGCAGAAGGCCACTGAGAATGAGCACTAAGAACCAGTCTAGAGCCAGGCACAGTGGTGCACACCTGCAATCCCAGTGGACTTGGAAGGCTGAGGCAGGAGGATCAAAAGTTCAAGACCAACCTCAGCAGCTTAACAAAGCCCTAAGGACTTAGCAAGACCCTGTCTCAAAACAAAACATAAAAAAAGGACTGGTACCAAAAGAAGGAGGAGGAGGAGGAGGAGGAGGAGAAAGAGAAGGAGGAGGTAGAGGAGGAGAGGAGGAGGAGGGAGAGGAGGAGGAAGAGGAAGAGGAGGAGGAGGAGGAGGAGGAGGAGGAGGAGGAGGAGGAGGAAGGAGGAGGAGAAGAAGAACCACCAGCCATCCTGGAGGTAACCACAGACAGTACAAGGCAAGGGGACCTGAGAGCTGAGAATGGGGGACATTCTCTGAAATTGAATTTGGGGTATCAACAGCACAGTAACACCAGGGCAGAGGTAGGGCTAAACTAACAGATGAAGAAACCTAGGCTCCAAGGATGAGCACCATGCCATACTAAGATGGGATAAAGAGGAGGTCAGCAGCATACCCTGAGACCACAGGCCAGGTGCCCCCCACCCCAAGGCCACTGGTTTCTGAAGACTCTCTTGACCAAAATGCAGGAGTATGAGGGAGCAAGCAGCATGTCTTTAAATGGTCAAGTTTTGAGCCAGAAGTGATAAGAAAATACACATGTTGCATTGAAATCTTGAACTATCATTAGACTACATTTTCTCCTAGGAGCAGAAATAGAGATTTGCCATCTGAGTTCAATGAGAAAATTTTTATTTCGATTCTTCTCATCTGAGTTTTATGGGCTACTATACTATTAAAGTCATGGTCATTGTGCTTGCTTCACATAGTTTTTATTGTGACTAAAGGAGGCTCCATCTACAAAGTCCCTGGATTTGGCACATAGTAAAAACTCAAAAATATTAGTAGCCCCTCTGCCTTTCCCTCCTCCTTCCAGACTTAACACCCATGGGCTAGAGCGAGGAATGTGAAATCCTGCAGAGAGCAGACACTCCCAGGCTGGGAGTCCCACCACCCACCTATATTCCTCAGGCTCTGAAGCCTCATAGACACAGGCACCCTAAACCCACATCCCTTCTCTGAAGTCATGCAGGCTAGGCTTCTTGATCTGGTTCCTGTGACTTATTCTGTCCCTTTGTCCACCAAAGCTTGAGTCCTCAGTTGATCCAAAACACCACCATTTAGGACCAATGAGCACCTTATCTCTTTCTTTTGTCCCAAGTCAACGTGAACTCTCAGCCACACTGCTGTCGACATTTAGTAACGCCATTTACTCTGGCAAGGAGTGTTCAAGACAGCCTGCTTCAAAGAAAGACGTGTGAAAAGGTCCCACTGAAGAGAACGAATATCTTTCTATCAACTTCCAGGAGGGCAAATTCAAAACCTCTGTGACCAAAATGAGACAGTCCTGTCTAGAAGGTCCTCTACCACCTGAGGGTCTTAATTGCATTCATCTGCTTCCCCCATTTTATAGTCCTTCAGCCAGTTCTGCAATGTGCATCAATTTTTCCTTCTAGAAAAAGATGAGCTACTAAGCAACAGAAGATGAGATTTCCAGGAGAAAGTTAAAGGAATTTTATAGCCTATCTATGTTGTCCGTACCACCCAATGACAGCAGGGCCTTCATAAATTCTTACTAAAAATAATATTGTTTGAGTCAAAAGTGAAGAAAATTTTTCTGCAAGTCTGTGCATAATATAACTCTCCCTGCACAAAGCCTGGGATCAAGAACAGGATATGTTATGATGCTGTTGTGATGGAAAGAACATTGTGCAGGGAATGAATAAACTCTGTCTAAATGGCATCTTGGAATAACGGTCCCAGGGGTGGATAAGCCTGGGTTTAAGAATCTAACTGTTCATTCATGGCACTTGTATGATTTACCAGAGGCATCCACACACATCTAGCATTGTGACACTGATTTGGTCAAGTCTCAAGTCAAATCAGAGTTTGACACAGCAATGAATCTGCAGTCAGCATCTGCTATCACACATTTAACCTGCAGCAGAAGTGCTGAAACTCTCAGCCAATTCCAGGAATGCAAAGAAGACTCATCAGAATCAAGCGCCATCTCTAACCACCATTAGAGTGGCAATGTGTGCACTTTGGCCAATTCCAACCACCCAATATAGAATCAGTAACTATAATAACATATACACATATGGTACTTTTAAAACTTACAAAGGTGTTTTGAATAACTTTATGACTACTTATTCTCACAACATAAGAATAGATATTGTATCCCTATTTCAAAGGGAAAGAAACTGAGGCTCATAGGAAATAAGAGATTTGCCCAAGAGCAAGGAGCTGGTAGTGTACAGCTGGGACTAACACCCGGGTCATTTCAGTGGGTATCACAGCAAAGCACAGTGATGTTATTCCCAGTCATTCACCTTTGCCCATGACCTTTTCCCACTCCTCAGGCAGCAGGTAGGACAGTCTGTACTTACTGCATTGGAAAGGAAGGAAAAACTAAAACATGAAAAAGTTAATTTCAAGCTTTTAAATTTTGGAACTTCTGGCAGAAAAAAAATATATTGTAAAATCTCAAAACCCTGGTTTCTAAGTACAAAAAAGGCAGCATTGTACAAACAGTAGAACATAACTGGAGGAAGAGCAAGTCATTTCCCCCCAAAGAAGACTTCATTGGCCATGAGGAATCAGAGAAATTAAAAAAAAAGGAATATAAAAGTGGAGGTTCTGCCCCCCACCCCAGGTGGGTGCACTAGGTCCAGGAGACAGACTCTAAGGTCTCCCTCTTCCTGGTGTCCATGCTGTCACATAATCCCCTCCTCTTGAGTATGGATGGACTCTTAGACTTTCCAACAGAACATGATTACATATATGTGATTATATGCTGCTATGATTGTAGTGTCCATTGACAAGGAAAAAAATATCTTGTTGGCTACAAAAAGCCAGCTGCCATATTGTGAGTTTTTGTGGCAAGGAACTGAGAGCAGTCCCCAACTGACAACAGGAAAATGAGGAGGACCTCCATCTGGCAGCCTCCAAGGAACTAAATGCCAGTCACCACTATATGAGCTTGGAATATCTCTCCTCAGTTGAGGTCCAGATGAGAACTCAGTCCTGGCTGAAATCTTGACTGCAGCCTTATAATAGACCCAGCTAAGCAGTGACCAGACTCCTAACCTGTGGAAACCGTGAGATAAGAGAGCCTCTATGTTGGTGGTAACGTCATTAGGCAAAAATAGAAAATTATACAGATTAGTTTTAGAAATGTGTGGGAGATGGGATGTCTTTCACTTCCAGCTAAGATTCAGCAAGGTAAGTGAGGTCCAACATAGGACAGTGAAAAAAAAATGGCAGTTGGAGATGTTTGAGCCCATAGTATCTACATCACTTCCCCAAGTCTGTGTCAGCCTTGCCAAGGCTCAGGAGTACATCCAAAGAGCTAAAGGGCATAGCTGAGGAGGGACAGAAGATAAGAAGGGTCTGTGGTCAAGACAAGGACGTCCTGGACCAATGACACAGATATCTCAGCAGGTGCCACTAGGATCAATACCAGAAACTGAACTAGAGGTCGAAGGCACACCTCTCAGATGCTAGCATAGACTTGTGATCAGAGATCAAGAGCTTACCATGAAGCCAAGGGATCTACAACTCCTCTGCCTTGATGCTACTCCAGGGAGACGGTGGGAGTTGAGGGGATGATCCTGAACAATCATGTTCAAACCTGAGCTGAACGTCTTTACTTGGAAATGCTTAAGTTGCATGTTTTGCCATCAATAGAGGAGGAGGACAACCAAACATCCTGAACTGTAGGCTTCTGAGGGCTTGGATAGCTGGAAATGCAGGTATCTTGGGATGTGGGGAGGAGCTGGTAAATGTTTCCTGGAGGAAATGACACCTGAGTTGAGGTTTAAAGAAGGAGTTAAGGACTAGGGATGTAGGTCACTGGTGGAGCACTTACCTAGCAGGTGTTTGTTCCCCAGCACAGTGAAGAAGAAAACAGATTCTATGAATAAAAGATTTCAAATTCTTATGGTTCCATGAGTTAGGCTTTTTAAGGTTCTAAGATTCTTTATTTCTAAAGCCTGAAGATCAAGGTGTTCTTGCTAGCATTGTTCTCTACTGGGTTTCTACTGGGGAGAGAGAAGACATAAACTAATATATCCAAATGGCCTTGCATTTCTTCTTGTTTCTTCCATCCTTGGCTTTAAGACTTTCTTTACATGTATAGTTTCAAGAATCCAAGCAACTTATAAGACTGGTATGAAAAAGAAGAGTTGTACCCGTGGCCCCATTTCACCATGCAGAGAAAACTACTTTCAACTTTAAGATACTTTGGTCTTGGGCTTTCGTCCCTATCTGTAAGTAATACACTGACACTGTGTGTTACTTGGACTTTTCCACCATTCTTTCCAACCCCTCCACACACAGCTACTTCCTATTCCCAACCTCCTAATGAAGTTCATTCATTTTTAGTTAAATTCAATAAACTCAATGTTTACATAATTATGATCATATAAATACTATCCACAACTTATTCCTTAGGTTTGTAGGCTATGATTACTTGTATTTTCTAATACATTTTCTTTTCCGTGGAGTTTTAACATGGTCTTGGTCTTTCATCTGCTTAGTTTTCTATATTCTTATCATTAATTCAACTATATACAGAAATCTCTTCTCAATATGTTCAGAATCATTAGGCAGTGTATCATTTTTACATTCTTGAATATTTCTCTCCTAGTCTTCTGATCTTCTCCAATGGTCTGAATTACTGCCTAAATCCAGTGCAACTGTGATCTTGAAATTTCCCTTTACCATTGTTATGGTTTGGTTATGAGGTGTCCCCCTCAAAGCTCATGTGTGAGACAATGCAAGAAAGTTTAGAGGTGAAATGAAATGAGAGCCTGGATTTTGTCTCTAAAAGCTTTTTAAATCTTTCCTCATCCCCAGTGTCCTAAAATTTCATGGTGTGTCATGTTTGACACTCGATGGGACTTCTCAGTTTGGATACTTGAGTTTTTAATTCTGAAAAAGTTTCAAATTGTTTCTTAAATGATGTAGTCTTCTTTATTGTCCTTGTTCTCTCTTTCTTTGACTTTTACTATTTGGGTATTGGACCTCCTGCACTGGTTCTATAACTTTCTTATATGGATCCTCCTATCATCTATCACCAGACTTTCTCTTCTACCTTTTGAGAAAATTTATCAAATTTTTCTCCTACCCTTTCTATTGAGCTTTTAATTTTGTCTCTCTTTTTAAATTTCCAATAGTTTTAGATTCATAGCGTTTTTCTTGTCTCATGAATGAAATATCTTCTTTTACCTCTGAAAATATTATAAATAGCTGGGTTTCACACTTTTTCCTACTGCAGACTGTTTATTGCAAAAGTCTTTGTATCTGTTGTTTTGGTCTCTCTCACACATGTAAGAAAATGTCTTTATAATATAGAGAGCCTGGGCCGGGGTTGTAGCTCAGCGGTAGAGCGCTCACCTAGCATGTGTGAGGCCCTGGGTTCAATTCTCAGTACCACATAAAAATAGATAGATAGATAGATAGATAAAGGTTTAGAAAAAAAAATAATAATAATATAGAGATCCTATGCTATCCTAAGAGTGTGACTTTCAAAAGGTCCCTAGAAGTCCTAAGGATGTGCGGCTGAAGTTCAACAGTTCCCTTCACAGTCAGGTGATGAGGACTAGGACTGTTCATTAGAACATCCCGGATATTAGGATCCTAAGTCTTTCCCCTTAGCCTGATCAAACTTCTCAGAGAAGTTTCTTCCTGTTTCCTACAGGAGCGGTGAGGCCTGTACTATGGGTTAAGTGGCTCCTTGGATTTCTCGATTACTAGGTTAAGATTCAGCTTCCTCGGGTCTGACAAAGTCACTATCACTGGCCCATCTGCTTTCCAAGCTCGGTTGGTTGGATGAACTGATTGACTCTCCTTTCTTTGTGTTTGTTGAATTTATGAATTTCAAAACAAAAAAAGGATCACTTTTTGGTCAGTGGGATTACAGGAAGAAGCAGGGGTAAATATGTGTCTTTTCCCTCAATCTACCCTCTCTAACGGGGAGTCCTCCATGCATTTTAATACTCTGCGCTGTGTGGATCTGAGAAGCCCTCCATCTCCTGAGCCTTTACGAGCTACATTAGTTTCCTAGGACCGCCATAACAAAGTACCAACAACTAGATGGCTTAAAATAACGTAAATCTATCTTTTCACAGCTGAGGGGCTGGAAGGCCAAAGTCAAGGTGTTGGCAGAGTTGGTGTCTTCCGCAGGCTGGGAGGGGGGTGGTCTCTGCAGGCCTCTCTCCTAGTTTCTGGTGGTTTCCAGGGAATCTTTGGTTCAGTGATGCGTCCCTCCCATCCCTGCCTCCATCTTCACCTGGTATTCACCCTACGCCATTTTCTCCTTCATTGTCTTCTCTCTGTCCATGTCTGTCTCTGTGTAGCCAAACGTCCCCTTTCTATCAGGACACCAGTCATATTGGGTTAGGCTCCATGCTAGTGATCTCATTTGAACTTGATCACTTCTGTAAAGATCCTATTTCCAAAATAAGGTCACATTCAATGGTTGATCAGAGTTTCCATCTACCTTTTCTGAAGTCACCATTCAACCCAACACAAGAACCAACTCAACTTTCTTTCCCTGCATTCAAGATGACACCAAATGCAGGTGAAGGGCCACCTACTTAGAGGTGTCTCCTGTGGGAATCTCAGCCACTGAAGTAAGTACTGTGCTCTTTATGAAGTTGATGGCTCTGAAAATGGCAGCAGTGTATGGGATAGAAGGCAAGCAAAGCTGTCCAGTGAGGAATAGCAGTGACAGCAGTGCTTCTAGAAGGTTCCCATTCAAACTCCTCAATTCAGGCACAAGGACACTGACTGTAGAGCCATGATTCACCTGACATTCCTCAATAAGTCAGTCCTTTACCATGATTATTGCTGATACTTGGAGCCTGGTCTGGAGTCAGGAAACTTGATGGTCTCAGGAGCATCCTTCCTACCTCACGTTCAACCTTTTTTTATGCTTTAAGCCTGAAAGTAATGCAATCCTTATATTCTACCCCATAATATATACTTAATTATCTGGGAGAATACTCCAGGCTTATATCCTAAGGCTTATGAATCACTAACACAAACTGTTTTCTAGATACGCTTTTTGAGAGAGCCTTACTAAATGCAAAGGGCTGGGACAATGACCGGTGATGTTCTCTCACTCATATGGCTCTATAAGAACTTCCTCCCTGGAATCAAACTCAAAAGCTTCTTCATAGCAAAGGAAACAATCCATAATGTGAAGCAAGAACCTACAGAATGGGAGAAAACCTTTGCCACCTGTACCTCAGATATATATCCCCAGGATATATAAAGAACTCAAAAAAACTTAACACCAAAAAAAACAAATAACTCAATCAATAAATGAACTTAGGACCTGAACAGACACTTCACAGAAGAAGAAATATGATCAAAAAATATATGAACAAACATTCAACATCCCTAGCAATTAGAGAAATGCAAATTAAAACTACACTGAGATCCTATCTCACTCCAATCAGAATGGCAATTATAAAGAACACAAGTAATAATAAATGTTGGGGAGGATGTGGGGGAAAAGGCACACTCATACATTGCTGGTAGGACTGCAAATTGGCACACCCACTCTAGAAAGTAATATGGAGTTTCCTTAGAAAATTTATCGCATTCCTCAGCCTATACCCAAAAGACTTAATATCAGCAAACTACAGTGACTCAGCCACATCAATGTTTATTGCAGCTCAATTCATAATAGCTAAACTATGAACCCACCTAAGTGCCCTTCAACAGATTGGATAAAGGAAATGTAGTATATGTACACAATGGAATATTACTCAGCCATAAAAAAGAACAAAAATATTTTTAATTTCTTTTTAGTTTCATATAGCCACAATATTTTTATTTTGTTTATTTATTTTTATGTGGTGCTGAGGATGGAACTCAGTGCCTCACATGTGCAAGGCAAATGTTCCACCACTGAGCCACAACCCCAGCCCAAAAGAACAAAATTATGGCATTTGCCTATAAATGGATGGAACTGGAGAATATCATCCTAAGTGAAATAAGCCAATCCCCAAAAAAACAAAAGCTGAATGTTTTCTTTGATATGCTGATGTGAATTTCACAATGAAGTGGGCAGGTAGGGAAGAATAAAAGTACTTTGCATTAGAAGAAGGGTCAAGAAGGGAAGGGGGACAGAATGGGAATGGAAAAGAGAGTAGAATGAATTAGACATTACTATCCTGTGTGCATATATGATCACATAACCAATGTGATTATACATCATGTACAAGGGGAAGAATGAGAAGTTACATTCCATATAAGTATAATATGTCAAAATATATTCTACTATTATGTACAGCTAATTAGAACAAATAAAAAGAACTGGAAAATTAAAAAAGAACCTTCTCCTTAGATCTTATGGACCCATCAGTGGAAAATCCCAGAGAGGTGATGAGAGCCGCAGAGAAGCACATTTCTTTGTAGAGGGATATCACAAGGCAATAGAACCCTGAAGACAGGAAAGAGGAGGAAGCAAGCCTGACCGGAACTCAGAGGCAGCAGGAGGTAGTATGACAACTAGGGGATGGCTCCTGGTTCTGCCACTTCTCAGTCACATGAGTCAGGACAGACATGGATGTTTCCTTTGGAAATCGAGGTTGAGAAACAATCCATTTGTCCCTCAAGGACTCTGGATGACATCTGTCTGGAAAGAAGGCATGGAGCCATCATCTGAGGATTCTGAAAAGTAAATGCGAGCAGAGATGAGGGAAGGAAACCAGAGTAAAGGAACTATCTTTAAAAAGAAAAGAAAGATGAGTTTCCTTGTTTTATTCTTCAGTATCTCTGAACCTAGATTCAAAGCCAATCCAAAACCTGCATAAGAGGAGGAACAGAGAAACTGGGTTCTCCATGTCATGAAGAGAACCCCGCGGGTTTTTCGTTTGCTTGCTTTTCTCTACCTATTCACTCACGCCATGGCTCCGGATGCAGACAGGGTCACAGTAAGTAGGTAGCAGAGTGGGAAAACTAAAACCTGAGGTTTCCAGCCAAAAGATCGGAAGCAGAGGACCTTGGGATTGGTTTAAGCATGAACCTAGAATGCAATTCTGGCCAATGAGAAATGAAAAGAGGCTCTGAGAAGCAGGGAGAGAAGGCAGATTTTGGTAAAATTTTCTTTGCTCTTATGAGGAAAGAGAACAAGACAGTCCTGTGCATCACACTGTGGACTGGGACCCCAGCAGCCATGTGCAGCCACCATCTGAGCCCACAGAGGACAAAGCTAACACCGACACAGAGCGAATGGGGAAAAAAAAAATAGAACCCGGAGCCCTGGAATAAACCAGTCTGGAGTGCAGGGCTTCTTGTGATGA
Source organism: Ictidomys tridecemlineatus (assembly GCF_052094955.1). Taxonomy (NCBI): domain Eukaryota; kingdom Metazoa; phylum Chordata; class Mammalia; order Rodentia; family Sciuridae; genus Ictidomys; species Ictidomys tridecemlineatus. Next base: position 16,799,767 of record NC_135488.1, on the reverse strand, counting down.
GACATCATTTTTTTCTATTTTTGAGTCAACGAAGAAGAATTTATGGAACCTGCAGCCAAAACGTACCTAAGAGTCATGTCCTATAAGGTACATGCAAGACAAGAAGTTTGCTAGACCAGAAGCAAGGGTCAGGCCCTTAGCTTCCCAGCCGAATATTACATCAGTCTTCCCCAGCACTCAAAGGATATGTTAACTTGAGGAAAAATGAGGAAATAATGTGTGGAGCAGAGAAGGAAGGGAGATCCCAGGTATTTGCAGCCTCCCTGAAATGGCTTCCTGAACAAGCCTCAGGCTCTACTACAGGGATGACCCAGCTATAGAGATAGTGAGGTCAGTTCCCTACAGGAAGCCGGAAACACCAAGGTGCTAGAAAAGATAAGAACTTGTCTATTCTTCCCTAACCTATCATCTTTATCTAATTGATGTTCAATAAATGTTTAAATAAATAAAATTTATAGGGAAAAGTACCCCCCCATGAATTTAAAACTCCCAGATTTTTACATTCACCTACATTTTCCCCCCAAGACTCATGAAAGCACAGACACCATTTCCTTGAAGCTGTAGAAGTGGGTGTCTTGTTCTGCACTTTGCCTGGTGATGAACACAGACTTTCACCCAGGAGCACGGTTCACGGACTTGTCAATTTTAGTGATCACACAGAATTCTGATACACGATGGTTCACCTAACCATTCCCATTCACTGGGAATTTTGGTCACTTTCCATCTTCCCCTAGAATGAATATGCTGCCATAAATATCTTTGTACAGATGACTTGTTTTTTTCAATTTGGATTATTGCCTTAGGGCATATTCCCAGAAGTAGGATTACCAAGTCAAAGGGTATGAATGCTTTTATAGTTCTTATTACAAATTGCCAGCCTGCACTCCAGAAAAATGGGGACACCTTGCAGGGTGGCCAACAATGTATGTGGGTAGTCTTTGTCACAGAGTCTAATACGGTGGATTTTATCCATCTTATTTAGTTTTTACCAATTTAACATTGACGCTCCATAGCTGTTCAAATCCCTATTTCTTTCATTCTTATTTAGGCTGAACATTTCTTCATGTTCATTTACTATTTATAAAACAATAAAATAAAAAAACACATGCCCAGAAAGCAAATCTATCTATTATATGATCTGGTGACATTATAAGTTATAAAGGTGAAAGATATCATCTGCATTTCTTTATATGTAAGCAATGTCTTCATAGCTTTGATAAGTCATCATTCCGAATTCAGGTCTTAACTATAAGACTATATAATTCTTTATCTATGTTGGGCTGTAAGCCTTATTCATAATAGTTATAATAATTTTCTAATTTCTTCATTTCACTCAGTCCTTTCTTTTTTTTAACTCTCAAAAGTCAAAATTTTTAATGATTGATTCGACTCACCTTGTTTCTGATGATATCTTCTATTACCTTGAATAACACAAATATATTTCTCTTTCGCTGTAGATATAACTATTCTATTTCATCCTCTTTTGATTTTTTTATGGTTTATGTTACGGTCATTTGTAATGGCAAACCTGAGGTAAACTTCATTACTTCCTGGACTTCTGAAATGCATCGCTAAGCCTTTCCCTTATAACATTAACCTGCAAATAAGAGCATGCAGCTATTTGTTTCTGCCCTGAGAAGGCTGGTGCAGAGCAGCTCTGGGTCCAGGATGCTGTGGTACCATATGCATGATTCCTTAGTGTTGTGGTCCAGATCTTGAGGGTCCCTCCAAAAGCTCGTGGGTTATAAGCATGGTCCCCCATGTGACAAGGTTCAAAGGTAGAACTTTTAGGAAATGATTGGATCATGGGGGACATAACCTCAGTAATGAATTAATCCATTTGAAGGATTAATAATTTAAGTGGACTACTGGGTATCCGCTGCAGGCAGATGGGGACATGGCTGGAGGATGTAGGCCCCTGGAGAAGTGGCCATGGGGACTGTATCTGTCACTGGCCCCTTCCTGTTCCTCTCCTCTTTTTGATTCTTGGCTGCATGTGCTGAGCACCTTTCTTCCACCACATTCTTCTGCCATGATGTTTCTACCCTGGAGCAGCAGATCATGAGCGGAACCTCTGAAACTGAGAGACAAGATCAATCTTTCCTCTTCTAAGTTGTTTTTGTCAGGTATTTTGATCACAGTGACAAAGAGTTGATAATGTGCTTAGTAACCAGAAAGACTAAGTAGAGGGGTACTTAAGCATCCTAAGATTAAAAAATAAATGCACACCACACACACACACACGCACACACACACACACATACTTTGTATATCTTTCTGAACTATTTCTTACAACTGCATGCGAATCTATAATTGCCTCAAAATGAAAATTTTGAGAAAAAAAAAACACATTTTGCTAATGTGAACATTTAGCAAAGTGTTTTCTCTTAAATATATAAATTTCCAAAAGTATACCCTGACTCTCAATAAAAGGCCTGACACTCAAGGCAAGGGACACCAGGTTGTGAAGTCTTTATCCTCAACCTCCCATTATTTAAGGAATCCGTCTTCCAACGCTGCAATGTTAAGGCCAAAGGTAGGTTTCGAAGTGCTAGTTTTTATCAAATTACCAGATATTTATTAAAGAGAACAAGCAATCTTGTTTGAAAGTGGGGCACCAGCTGTCAAGTAAACAACTTGGAACAGGGAAAATTAATATGTTTTAAGCTGCTACAGGTGAAGTTTAATTTTTGAAGCTGCGTAGCTGTCATTGGGGTAACCAAGTGGGGTTTGCATCCTTGAGTTTCAGCAGGAATTTGTCCTTGGTCGGGTTTCCTTTCTGCTGTCAGGGCCCACTCCGCTTACCTTTTCAGCCATGCAGATTGATAAAGCAATTTCTTCCTTCTTTTTCCTGAGAACAGCCCAGAACCAGCCAGTGCTTTGGACAAAGATTGTTAAGTATTCTCTTCGCTCATGAAAATTTGGCTTATATCTCAACAGGACTGCCCTCACAAATCAGTTGTTTTAAAATGTGAATTTAAATGTCCTGGTCCATGAAAATTATTGCTTATTTATGAGAGAATTCCTTTTTTTTTAAGTCACCAATGCTTATTCCCAGAAGGTTACCAGACCAGCCCTGGCCAGGTGAAACATAAGCCCTAATATCCTTGGCACAATGCAGAGACAGAACCTGGGCTGTGCTCAGCAAGTGCTCCCTTGGCCTATCCAGCTGGGACCCCACACTTGAGGCGCTGCCCCTTCTGCTATTTTTGCCTCCATCCCAGCAGTCCCAGGCCCTGAAACAATCCAAATAGAATAAATGTAGATTTGAACCTCAATTCCACCAGGGTGCAGCTGTGTGACCTTGAGAAATTCACTTTACCTCTCCTGTCTCAAGTTTCCTCATCTGCAAACAGGCGGTGGGGAATGTTACTTACTAGAGGGGTGCCAAGCAAAAGTTATTCTCTTTCCCGGGCCCCTGCCCTGGATTGGAGAGTTTGCCATCCTGTACATACAAGCTGCCCTCCAGTCTATCAGAGGGCTGGGCAAAGGCTCCAGCAGCCCAGGTGTCGTCCTTGGAAGACTTCCTGGAAACTGGGGCACCAGCTTCAAGTAAATGACTTGAAATATGGAAAATTAATATTTTAAGCTGCTAGAAGTAGAGAAATTCCTGCCCATCCTTCCAATGGACACACCAGCAGAATCTGTTCTTAGCAGGCAGTGAGATTTAACAAGTGTGGGGACAGCCTGGAACTCTGCCCGGGATACAGGGTGGTGACAGGGACTCTGAGCCAAGATCCTCAGCTTGCATGTCTCCTCACAGATTATAGGGAAGATCTTCCCACACTCTGTCCCTCTCCCCCAGCACATAGAGTAGCAGTTGGCACCAAGGCTGACCTCGGTCTCCTCACATCTAGCAAAGAACATGAAGACCCTGGAGGGCAGTAGCCTCTGCCCAGTGGGCCACTGTCATTGATCTACCTGTTCAAGCTTCTGCTCAGTTGGTCTTCTTGGGCCAGAACCAATACCCAGGGCTCTTCTTCTCCCCACGCCCCTGCATCATCCCTCTGCTCCTCGAAAGAAATCTCCCCACACCTCCAGTCCTACATTCCTCAACACACAGACACTGATCTCTGCCCAGACCCCCTTTGCCAGGTCAGAGTGTCTGTCCCCGGGGTTCCTCTTCCCCAGTGTGCTTTGCTTCTGAGCGCTCTCACCCTGCAGTCTTCTCAGGATGATGCCTGGGCTGCTGGAGCCCTTCCCCAGCCACACTGACACACAGAAGAACCTCGGAGGGTAAGTCCCAGCTCTGCCTGAAGCCCATGCATGACAGGGGCAAGGGTCTCAAAACCAGCTCCATCGCCTTGATGAGGAACAAAATGGGGGTGACTTGGGCTCCTGAATGCACCAATAATCCAGCAGGTTTGCAGCTCCACCCAAAGCCACATTCTCTCTCTCTTCTGGGGTCACCCTACTCCCTCCCTGGCCTCCCGCAGGAGCACTGCCTTCATAAATCACTCACCTGCTCCCCCCATCTCAGATCTGCCCCTGGGTACCCTGATCTAAGGCACCACACTTACTTGTTACACTCTGATGAGACAGAGGGTTGGTCAGTTCACCACATATGTGTCATTGGCCGTGTATATGCACATGCACACGCACATTTGTGTGGAAAGGAGTATAAGAACAGGCATGTTTGTGTGTAGGGGTGGACGTGTGTAGGTGTGCTGTGAGTTTGCCTGCATTTGTGTGTATGTCCAGATGTATGAGTTTCTGTCTGCAAATGCAGGTCTAAGTATGGGGGGAGGGTGCGGGGGAGGAAGTGGTTGTGTGTGTACACATGTTCACACCTGTGTCTTGCTCTCCCACTGGGGGGGGGGTCAAGGGAAGAGGCAGCTTGAAACATCTGAACACCCCCACAACCCAGAGCTCACACGTTTCCAAGGGTCCTGGATCACAGTGGGATGACATTTCACCATAAACACAGCCCCGTTGCTCAGTTGAGCAAACATCAGCTCCATCTCCACACATGTCCACTGACACATGAACCAAAGTCTCAAGTAAGAGAAGAGTCCTGGGATAAAGGAATCCTGGTGGCCAGGCAGCTGCTCCATTTAACTACTTCCCACACATCTGGGTGCCTGGGAAGCTAGAGCCTGCCCCCCACTACCACCCAGAGGGCTGGAATCACAGTCTTCTACTTGGTTTTGTACATTTAGATCCATAGCTTCTCCTCTCTGCCTCGGTTTCCTTGACTTAAAATGAGATTTAAATATTGTGATAATAGTGTATTTACTATGTTAATTTGCTACAGCTGCCATTACAAAGTACTAAAGCTGAGTGCCTTTAACAACAGAGAGTTATTGTCTCAGGGTTCCAGACAGTTTAAATCAAGGTGTTAGCAGCATCGGTTCCTTTGAAGGGCCATGAGGGAAGCCTCTTCCAGAACCCTCTCCTTGGTGTATAGATAGCTGCCTTCTCCCTGTGTCCCTTCACATCATCTTCCCTGAATGTATATCTTCATAACTACAGTTTCCATTTATACAAGGACACCATTCATATTGGGTTAGGGCCCACCCTAATAACCTCACTTTAACTTGATAGCCTCTGTGAAGACCCTACTTCCTAACAGGGTCACTTTCTAAGGGTTAGGACTAGGAATACAATCAACCCCTCACACTTGCCCATAAGGTTATTATGTGGATTAAAATGAGTTAGTTCTTATAAAGTGTTTAGATCAGTACCAGGCAAATAGGAAAGATTTTTCTATAATGATAATGATGACAATTATGTAAACTTCCTAACTTTCATGTCCTATACTTAAAAATAAAAATAAAGTAAGAGTAATCACTAAGTGACTGTGAGACAAAGTATAAAAAAAAAAAACTTCATAAAACACAAAAGGGGACTGGGTACGGTGGCACAAACCTGTCATCTCAGTGGTTCCGGAGGCTGAGGCAGGAGGATGGCAAGTTCAAAGCCAGCCTCAGCAAAAGCAAGGCACTAAGTAACTTGTTGAGCCCCTGTCTCTAAATAAACACAGAATAGGCCTGGGGATGTGGCTCAGTGCCACTGAATTCAATCCCTAGTACCCTCCAAACACACACACACACACACACACACACACACACACACACACACACACACAACGTGAAAGAGAATACAGAATCCATCCAAAAGTGTTTACTCTCTGGTTATTGCCAGACCAATTTCCACAAGTTTAAGAATCATTTCAGCCTACTTTGTGCAAAGCAAAACTGAAGAGGTGGGCAAAATGAACTTACCTTTAAATAATTCTTTTAACGAATGTCTATCACATCTGCAAGACACACTTCCCACAGATACCACATAGGAGCTCCCAATAAACAAGCAAAATCAACCACCATTGGCAAATCTCAGCAAAGACAGGACATGGGGCCTTGCCTCAAGGAACCTCTCTTTTCATTAACTGGTTCTCTTAGATCACAGAACCAGAGACAAAGGAGAGGAGATCTTTGAATGCACTGTTCAGTTTAAGGCTCAGGGGAGTTTCCAGGATAAATACTATAACTGTGTGTTTATATTGTGCGGGTCAATCAGGGAGCCCTGCATGCACGCAGGCCAAGAGAAAATGGAAGTGACATCCCTGGGGACCCCTGGCAGGAATATAGAGGCTAGGTTTGCTGAATGAGCCTCCCAATCAAGGTGTCCAGCAGAGACCCTGGAACTGAATCCCAGTGTGCTCCACCCCACAGAGCAGCTTCTCTCACTGACTAGCATTTCTAGCTTTCCCCTGCAGGCCTGGGAACAGAAGCTGCACCCACAGGCCAGGCCAGAGGTCACTGTGGCCTCAGCTTTCAAAGGATTGGTTGACTGTAAGTGCAGATACTTAATGTAATGCAAATATTATTATAAATAGACTTTTCTAGGACTTGGATAAATATTGCATCAGACATATTTGTCTCTAAGTAACAGAAAATATCACTAACAGGTTCAAAATATGCAGACATTTATGATTTGGAAATAAGAAGATAAGAAAAGGGTGATTTTAGAGTCAGTATGCAGCCTAATTATGCTATAGGAGAACCAAGAGTTTTCTCCATCCACGCTCCTATCCTGGGTGGTTGCTCTTGGTTCTTACATTTGCAGCCTCACATTAGCATGATGATGGTCGCTGGTTACACCATCTCTTGTCCGTTTTTCTCCTCCAAACTAGGGGTGTTAATTTCTGGTTTCCTCATCCACTGCTTTTCTTTTCTGCTCCTCTATCATTGGCTTACACAATTTCCTATACTGAAGTCTTTCTGTTGTAATAATTGAAGTATTTTTTTCTCAGTTAAAACCCAACTGCCATATGGCTAAAGCAATAATAAATTCATACCCTTAGGAAGTTAGGTTTTAAAGCACATGCTTATGGCAAACACAAAGGTAGAAAATTTTCAATGCAAAGTAGTTAATAAGATCATATTGAAAATAAGACATAGTGATCATGCGACAATGGCAGTCCCCTTAACAATAAGAAAGTGGAAGAGGGTGGCATCCCTTTAAGTTGGTTCTATACAAGGCCCCTGGGCAGGGGATTGAGGGGGTCATTTCAGCCTGTGTTCCCCTCACTTTTCTTTGCACCCTGTGTGGGGATATTCCCCCAAGGAAAAGGCTCCTTTTATTACATGCCCAAAGATTCCTCAAAGTTGCCTCGAATTCCCGCAGGCTAGCCTTGAGCTAGTCTTGGCTCCATCCAGAGTTTCCAATAGTCATGGCAGCCAGGAGGAAGATGAAGAGGAACATGAAATAACAACAGAGCCTAAAATGCTGCCAACCTGAACCCTGAAGAGCTTTGTTCAAGATTTTTTATTTCACAGGAACACAGGGGAAAGGATGTTTAAGAAGGAGGCTCAAAAAGAAGAAGAAGAGGAGGAGGAGGAGAGGAGGAGGAGGAGGAGGAGGAGGAGGAGGAGGAGGAGAAGGAGAAGGAGAAGGAGAAGGAGAAGGAGAAGGAGAAGGAGAAGGAGAAGAAGTCGTCTCCCCATCCAGAAGCAGGGTTTGAACATCAAACACAGAGTCTGTCCTCTGAGAAGCCTATGGTAGTCCACTGGAAGAGGTCTCATTAGAAAGGGACCCCATGCTTTTGACAAGTGTCCTGTTCCTCAGATAATGTAATCTGAATGTTTGTGTCGCTCCAAAATTATTATGTTGAAATCCTAACCCCTAAGGGAATGGCGTTAGAAGGTGAGAGCTTGGGGAGATGATCACATGATGAGGGAGAAGCTTCCATGAATGACATTAGTGCTCTTATAAAAGAGGCCTAAGGAAGCTTCTCACCACTTCCACTGTGGGAGGACACAGCAAGAAGGTGCCATCTGTGAACCAAGAGATAGGTCTTGTCATAGGCCAAATCCACCAGAACTCTGATCTTGGGCTTTCCATCCCTCAGAATGGTGACAAATTTCCTCAGATGCCCTCCAGGTTCTGGGGTCCTTGTAGAAGTGGAGAAGTGATTCTCCTTACCAACTCTGTGACGCTCCTCCTCATCTAGGTCCCCAAAGCAGCTTAGATGGTACCCAGAGCCTCATTGAGCATCTCCATCAACTCATGGACCACTCCACCCCTCAGCCCTGGGCCTAGCAGCCTAGAGAGACCCAGGCTTCAGAAGGGATCCCCTTGTCTTGCAGAACCCCCAGTCCAGCCACGAGGCCTCACTCCCAGTCCCCTGAGCTAACTGGACAATGACCTGGGTAGACACAACTGTACCCATCTGTTCTCCTCCTCTTCTTCTTTTACCTCCTCCTCTCACAAAAAAAATAATATTTCTATGCTTTTCCAATGGTAAAGCAAACACTCCCAGATGCTGGTATGTCTGAATGAGAGAAACAGAGAGAACTCAGTATCCGACGATGCACTGTCTGGTGTACTTGGCAGAAAGGAAAGTGGCTCTCCTCAGCAGGCAAAGGCAAAGCAGATGGCTGTCAGAGTGAAAAGAAATCATGGCAGAGACAACTATTTCCTTCTGATGGATCTCCAAACCCCCAAAGGTGGCTCAGCAGCAATATCCTAGGACAGCAGGGACTCCCCAGAGAGTCTGGAGAGGGGCCAGCTCTCTCTGGAGCAGGTAGCTGAGCAGCTCCCTTTTCTTTCTGTTCCCGTCTTCCTCTCCATGTCCTATCTCCATCCCTTCCTCTTTATTTCACCTCCTCTCCTTCCCATTCCTAAGCCTCCAATTCCTTGCTCTTCTCCACCTCCCTCTTACTTCCTTGCTCTCCAGAACCACTGTGGGCAGTATCTCTCCTACATGCTGTTGGAGGTGAAAAAAGAAATAGCAGACTCTGGCCACACCTCAGAGAGTGAGCGATACAAGAAGTAATGGCAGAGCCAAGCAATGCAGTAGGACTAAGCCAAAGATGACTTTGAGCCCTCTGTATCCATCTATTACCACCTACAGCATCCTTAGGGGAAGATTGCCTGAAGAGATAACTCCTTCTGGATCAAAAGACAAAAGGATGGTTTTAGAACCTCAATGACACATTGAATTATCTAATGGAATATAAGAAAGCAAAGAATTTCTATGAGAGACTCATCTATTTTCTTTTAAATTTTAACCTGATCTAAACATTATGCAATGAATCCATGTGTCAAAATGGTATATGGTATCCCATTAATATGAACGATTCTTATGTTTTATGCATCAGTTACCATAATTTTTTAAATATTATAATATTCTGTTCAAATATTTTTAAAGAAAGGTCCTTATAAAAGCTTCCCACACCTTATTGTCAAAAGTCCTATCATACACAAGGACATAAAGCTTTGGGAGGGCCACAAATACTGTAAATAAAAGTTCAAAACTTCATCTTTTTTTATTGGTTGTTCAAAACATTACAAAGCTCTTGACATATCATATTTCATACATTTGATTCAAGTGGGTTATGAACTCCCATTTTTACCCCAAATACAGATTGCAGAATCACATTGGTTACACATCCACATTTTTACATATTGCCATACTAGTGACTGTTGTATTCTGCTATCTTTCCTATCTCTACTATCCTCCCTCTACTATCCTCCCTCCCCTCCCCTCCCATCTTCTCTCTCTACCCCATCTACTGTAATTCATTTCTCTCCCTTGATTTTTTCCCTTTCCCCTCACATCCTCTTATATGTAATTTTGTATAACAATGAGGGTGTCCTTCCATTTCCATGCAATTTCCCTTCTCTCTCCCTTTCCCTCCCACCTCTCGTCCCTGTTTAATATTAATCTTTTTGTCATGCTCTTCCTCCCTGCTCTGTTTTTAGTTGCTCTCCTTATATCAAAGAAGACATTTGGCATTTGTTTTTTAGGGATTGGCTAGCTTCACTTAGCATAATCTGCTCTAATGCCATCCATTTCCCTGCAAATTCCATGATTTTGTCATTTTTCAGTGCTGAGTAATACTCCATTGTGTATAAATGCCACATTTTTTTAATCCATTCATCTATTGAAGGGCATCTGGGTTGGTTCCACAGTCTAGCTATTGTGAATTGTGCTGCTATGAACATCGATGTGGCAGTATCCCTGTAGTACACTCTTTTAAGGCCTTCAGGGAATAGTCCGAGAAGGGCAATAGCTCGGTCAAATGGTGGTTCCATTTCCAGCTTTCCCAGGAATCTCCATACTGCTTTCCAAATTGGCCGCACCAATTTGTAGTCCCACCAGCAATGTACAAGTGTACTTTTTTCCCCACATCCTCACCAGCACTTGTTGTTGTTTGACTTCAGAATGGCTGCCAATCTTACTGGAGTGAGATGCAAAACTTCATCTTAATAATCAAGGTAAACTCAATTTTTGTATTCAGAGAGAAAAGAACCAGGCAGGAAAAGATTACTCCTTTCTAACTTGAAACGGTACAATCCTAAAGATTTCTGGGGTCAGACATGCAAGAATGCTTAAGAAAGACAGAGTCAGATCTACTGAATACAAACACATCTTCTCCTTTGTACAAAGAGGCAGGGGTCTGAGCTCTTGGGGGAAGCTAAGTGTGGGCTGACAGTAAGAAACTCCCCAAACTGTCTAAATGTCATTGAGACCAAGGTTCTGGCACATCCCAAACAAGCAAGAAAGTGCCAACATCCTCTACTATCATCTGGGAGTAGGAACCATGGACAGGCAAGCTGGCTGGTTCTCCCATTTTCTTCTTTATATTTCTTTAAAACTCATCCTAGAGATAGTAGTCTAACCCACATATGTTGTGTTGATAAGAGATAACTCTGGGGCTGGGGTTGTGGCTCAGTGGTGAAGCCCTCACCTAGCACATGCGAGGAGCTGGGTTCAATCCTCAGCACCACATAAAAATAAATGAATTAATTAAATAAAGGTATTGTGTCCAACTACAACAACAAAAAAAATTTTAAAGAGTTAACTCTGCAGTGGTTTCAATTTCAACATAGCTATGAAAAAGAAAGTTAAATTCTCTTGCAGCTTCCCATAGGTATAGGAAGCCTTCTTTAAAAAAAAAATATATATATATATATACATAAATAAAATATATATATATATTGTAGTAGTTGGACACAATACCTTTATTTTACTTATTTATTCTTTTGTGTTGCTGAGGATGGAACCCAGGGCCTCGCATGTGCTAGGCGAATGCTCTACCACTGAGCCACAACCCCAGCCCCTGGGAAGCCTTCTTGCTGACCCCTGTCTCCCAAGGTGGACAGATGAACTGGGAGCAGCCTCCCTTAAGAGGATGCCTAGCATTAAGAGGTAACAGCAGATAGCTGTTACCTGCTAATGGATGGGTGAGGTGGGGACCAAGGAAAACCAACTAATCAGACCAATGACTTAGACAAAGCAAAAAAAGAGATGGATAACAGCCACATTTTCCTGTTGCTGTCCCATGGCTGCTGGATTAAGGATGATGGACAGGAGAGCTACCTTCTGCCAATTAATTCCAGAGTATAATTTGTAGCCTGGGCCCATCCTGGACGATCCTGGGCTGCTAACAAACCATGACACTGCTTTAATTTCTCCTTTGCCCCCACACTTTATTAAAACCTAGAGTGGGTTCCATCAAATATCTCTTCAAGGAAAAAAACAGAGAGAGGGAGAGAAACGGAGCAACATTTGTCTCAATGCAATTTGAAAGATTAGAGTTTGCTGGATAAAGAGGGAAAGAGGAGGGGGTAGGAATTCTTGTGAAACACACACACACGCACAGGGACACACACACACAATTTCTCTTTCGCAATGACCTCCTTATGCCCCATCCATCAGCCTGGGGTTGGCTTATTCTAAGGAGCAGATTCCTTTATTCTGTATAACAGGCCCATCAGACACAATCTGCATGCCAATTACTGGCACACACCCCTTGACACAAAAAAATGGAAATTAGCTGTCAAGAAAAGGCTTCAGCTCTCTATTTCCAGCTCATATACACCCTCACTCTGCTCAGCGCCTGGCTCTCACCAGGGAGTCCCCAGTGGAAAAAGTCATCTAAAAATACAAACATATTTTATTGTTATTAGTATTAGTTGCTGACTTTCTCAGTACAATGTGAAATTCACCAGTGGGCAAAAGCTGCTTAGGGCAGAAATGGGTGAGAGAGGTTGATTTCTGATAATTGCATTTCTTTGGGAGCAGATCAAGACGTCCCATGAAAGGACATTCAAAGAAATGTGAGGATAAGGGCAAAATAAAACAGACAAGGAATGGGATTCTGTTACCGAGAAAACAATCGGAACTTCCACACTTAGGAATGGGCCTAGGCAGAGTTGAGGGGCAGAGGTGAGACAAGCTCTATGAACAAGCCTGCATTTCCGCTCCACATCCTAATCAGCTCTCACAGAGCCAGGCTGCGGCCAACCTGAGGGCATCCCATGGACAGCATGCTCCGCTGTGTGCTAACCCAAGCAGGCTACCTGCAAGATTTCTACCCCGCTGCTCCCAGAATCTCCAGAAGGAGCAATTTTACCATAGATTTCCTCTTCTTTTTTTTCCGAAATGAGCCAAAAAAGAGGAGAGAGTTTATTTCCCATTATCAAAGATCCAGGACCCCACTGAGTCTCATCTCGTAGGACAAAGGAATCCATAGGGAAGATTAAGGGTAGTACCTTCACTAAAGAACACATACAACCCAACACTAAAATGGCACTTATCCTTAAAATTTTGATTAAGGAGGGCTGGGGATTTAGCTCAGTGGTCGAGTATTTGCCTAGCATATATAATTTTTTTTAAAAAGTGGGGGGGGGTGGTACTGGGGATGTAGCTCAGTGGCAAAACATTTACCTAGCATGTGCAAGGCCCTGGGTTCCATCCACAGCAGTGCAAAAAAAAAAATTGATTAAGGGACATCCCTTTTTTAATTGCTCAAGGATGACAATTTTATTTGTATGGATCCATCCAATAACAACAATTTTTATTAAGTATTTTTATGAGTTTTTATTAAGATTAATAATTTTATTAAGTATTATCACTATCATAATTCAAGACTTGCTCAAAATATGAATTTCTTCATGGGCAAATAGAAAATGGTGGTACTTCTAAATAAACTGTCTCTTCTTCCCAAGCTAAAATTGTCAGGCAAGCGAATCTGGAGCTTTTTAGATGAACAATTTTCAGAACATGATGTATAGACAGCTTAATTCATCCAATATGTATACACTGAATGCCTGCTTATGTGCTTAGTGCCTCAGCATGCAACAAAGGTTGTAGAAGAAATGAATAGAGGCAGGTGCCGTGGTACACACCTATAATGCCAATGGCTCAGGAGGCTGAGGCAGGAGGATCACAAGTTCAAAGCCAGCCCCAGCAACAGCAAGGTGCTAAGCAACTCAGTGACACCCTGTCTCTAAATAAAATAGAAAATAGGGCTGAGGATGTGGCTCAGAGATTGAGTGCCCTTGAATTCAATCTCTGGTACCTTCCTCCCTCCGCAAAAAAAAAAAAAAATGAATAGATGCCAGGTGTTGAACTAAGTACCACAAGTAGGTGGTGGATAAGTTGCATACTCTGCCCTGAGGAGCTCTATCTAGGCCAGACCTACTTTAAATCCCACATCATCTTTTTTTTTTTTTAAATCATGATTAAGAATGTATTTTGCAGTTGGTGTTAATAAAGAATCTCCGTGCCTTCCACTGGAGGGTGACTTATGTGTCCTTTATCCAAATGCTCATTAGGTTCCCTATTTTGAGTTACCAACTTAAAAAAAAAAAAAAAAGTTAATGTCTCGAATCACTCCAAACTATTATTGACATAGAAACAAAAGCCACTTGGCCTAGGACCTCCTAGGGTTCTCCCCCTTCTCCTGTATTCAGCCCCCAGAACAAGAGAGAAGGGAAGGAGAGTCAAAGCCAAATCTCCCTCCCCACCCCCAGGTTTCTGGCTTCATCAACGGACAAACAGAGATTCTAGTCAGGAATTTTGGATTGCAAGCAACAGAAATGCATGCAAACTAGACAAAGGTTTTATGAGGTCTTAAACCATCTCAGCCACTTACAGAAAACTCTGGGCCCAGGAGAAGACAAAACCCACACTATAAAAGTACAGACTGTCACCTCTTCACCCTTGAGTGGCTCCTCAGCTTCTCCAGTTCCCTCTGTTCCTGTCCACCCTCCCCGTCAGCCAGCTCTGAATGTCCCCTTCTCTCTAACTTCAGTAAGCCTCAATTGCCACTCCAGACATGACTCTACCACAGCTTTCCTGCTCCAGTGCCAACCATGAACCGGAAATCTTGATCACTTAATAGAATCCTCAGAATAGGGATCTGATCAGCCCAACACGTCTCATCTGAGCCAGCCCAGCTTCTCAGTGAGCTCCCTTAGGGATGGAGCAGACCCTAACACCTGCCAGATGTGACTGATGTGGGGCCAGGTGGCCTGCTGTTCACTCCTCTGGGATTGTGAACAGAAAAAGAATCTCTAAAGGAGGGGTTTAGGTGATGTGGGTGTCCCCAAGGGTCCAAAATTCAGTGATATTCTTAAACATCTAGATTTATTCTGTCAATATTCATTATGAAAGTGCTAGACGCAAGACAAGAGAAGAGGGTTGAGGTTTAAAATTCCCCTGTTTAGGAGGACAGAATGAAAAGGACAGCAGAAAAAGCAGAAATTTTCTATTGTTTGGCTATGACGCTCTTGGGAGAAGTTTGAACACTCTGTCGTTTTCTCCTATTGCTGCTTTAACAGATTACCATATACTTAGTGGCTTAAAGCAAAGCAAATGTATTCTTTATAGTTCTAAAGGTCTGAAGTCTGCGTGGGCCTTATGGGGCTAAAATCAAGATGTCAACAGAGGCAGGTAAAGTGGCACACACCTGTAACCCCAGCAACTCAGGAGGCTGAGGCAGGAGGATCGCAAGTTTGAAGCCAGCCTGGGCAACTTAGTAAGATCCTGGACTAGAGATGTAGTAGTAAGGTGTCCCTGGGTTCATTCTCTAGTACCCAAAAAAGACACAAAGCTATCAGCAGGGCTGTGTTCCACTTGGAGGTCCAGTGGAAAATCCACTCCTTACCTTCCCCAGCTTCTAGAGGCTGCCAGCATTTCTTAGCACATAGCCCCACACTTATTATTCCACAATGAATATTCATAGATTAGGTCTATATATCCAAGAATACCACTGTCTTTGGCACATTTGGGGGATGCCTGCCTCACCCACATCTGCTTCATGACCTTGCATCATTTCTACCTCTTTTTCTATTATCTCATCTCTGATGTGACACTCTCCTGTCTCCCTCTTTCTCTCACAAGGACCCTCGTGGTTACCTTAGGTCCCCTCAGATAATCCAGGATAATCTCCCCATCTCAAGATTCTTAACTCAATCACACCTGCCAAGTCCCTGCCATGTAAGGCAACAGATTCACAGGTTCCAAGGTTAGGACGTGGACAGAGGGCCCAACACAAATACAATGATCACATGGGTTAAATCCTACCACGAGGCTGTGGAAAAATCACCAGGTCTAGGCTCTACCATCTGATCTGCTTTCTTCAAAAGCATCACTTGAATAAAGTAGGAGTTAAAATTAAATGCCAAGAGATTAGGAGTATGTGTGATGGTACAGAAAAGGAGGCAGAAATTCTGACCTCTCCTTGGAGAAGTCTAGCGATGGGAGAAGAGGAGAACACTGTAATCTGAGGAGTCATCAGGCCAGAGGAAGAAGTTGTGATTTGCTTGCCACAGCCTAGTAAGCCCCTGGCCACCAGGAAGGAAAGGTCATCCCATCAGTTTTTTCCAAGGTTTCCATCATTATTTTGTTCTATGTTTTTCAGGAGGAGCGAAGGGGACAATTTTATAAGACATCTTGAATGGCTAAATTCAAGCAAAACCTAAAAACATGTCTCCACTTGCCATGCAAATATTTACCCAAGCTTGTCAGATGGACCCCGACAGAAAGCACATTTTGCCACCAGAGTAAAGAAAGATGTCACTGAAATTAACTTGGGTTTCAAGGGTGACATTAATACAGCTAGACTGTGGAGCATCAGGTCCCAATTTACATGTCAGCTTCTGTGGTGTTAAATGGAAATCTTCCCCTTGTTGAGCCAATTATGTAGGTGAGAAGCCCCTGCTTCAGGGCCCAGTGCTGGACTGTCTGTGAGCCTAAGGGCCACTTATCTACTCATGTGGGTGAATTTTTTGATGCTTGGCTCTAGAGGAAAATGCATCTTACATAAGGTGCTGCTCCATAGATAAGTCTGTTGTTAATATGCCTAGACTGCCTTTGCCATGGCTATTATCACAGATACATGCAACGTACATCTTTTTTATCGGTGTACATTGTACTCATGGTAAAAATAAATAAATAAATAAAGCAAAAGAGACCACAGGATGTCATTTTTTTAAAAAAGAAGAAGTTTTGCTACAGATTCAACCCATACCACATATTATTCCTGATGTATAAAACTGGAACACCAAACAGGCATTAGTCAAATTTGTGAGATTTTCAGAATGGAGTTCTCTACAGTTGGTGTGCTTCAGCAGTATTTCCAGGATGCGTGACTAGCTGAATGAACTGCTCTGTACTTCCTGTTATGATTCTGACTGTCATTACTGTTTTAAAATGTGTGGAGGTGTTTTCTGCCCCCCACAGTTCCCCCCTCCAAAAAAAAAAAAAAAAAAAAAGAAGAGGAGGATTTGGTTATGAGCTCTTTTAGCTCAGGAAATAGCTCAGGGAGTAGAAAAATAGGGGCAGATATTCCTATCTTCTCTGGGCTATTTATTCTTTAACATCTATTTATTCTTTAACTTCTCACCCAGGGAAACTGAGGCAGTTCCACCTCATGCCTGTTCCAATGACAGCCTTCAGCAGTGTGAGCCCCAATGACATTATGTTGGGGGAACTGTCATGTCCCTCTGGTGAAAACTCCCATCTGCCTGGGGGTTCAGAGGCATAGCCGGTAACCCACAATCCAGCACCAGTTTTAAAGGTGTTCAGGCAGTGGTGGGACAATAATTGTGCTTCCCATTTTACTGGACCCAGGAAGGCAGAAACTTGAACGCAGATGAACAATACTGAAATCAACCAAAGCAGCTAGAGCCAGGCCCAGAGGCTCATGGAGGCTGAAGAGGCAGGTTGAGAATATCATTTCTCTGTGTCCTCACCTGCGAGAGTCCTGGAGTGGAGTAGCTGACCAGTGACAACTTCCACATTCCGACTGCATGCACGCAATCCTCCTGGACAGGCTTCATGGCCACTCTTAATACATTTGAAAGCAGCTGAAATGCTGGCCAGGGACCAAAGTCAAGCCCTGGCTGACCCTTCTGGCCTGAGAAAAGCCCAAATGCCTGATGAGCACTGATACTGAGAGGAAAGAGCACAAGGCACATGTTAGGAAACCGGGACAGGTGGTGAGACTGGCAGGGCCAGCCACCTAAGAAACAGGAAGCCTCAGTAGAGGCTGGGAGTGTTCTGGCTCATCACTTGCCCCAAGAGGGTGCAGCTGACAGCTTAAATTTCAAACAACAGAAATCCAAGGGAGGAGACTCAGCACCCCACTCCCTCCCCTGGGCTCTCTCTCTCTCTGTGGGTCCTTCTCCTGGCTGCACTAGGCTTTCGCTCTAATGGCCTCCTGTGCTCCACCTCCAGACTTGACCCCCTATAAACAGAGATCGGTTTTTAGAGTCCTAGACAGGAGTGGACACTAGGAGAGAGTCTTAGTCACTTCCCAGAGCTCAATCCAGACCACAGAATTCTTCTCAGCCCAGAACTCTTTGTGTTCCCAGCTCTCCCCATCCCCCGCCCTCTGCTGCTCCCATCCACAGCTGACTCTCCACCCACTGGTGAACCCTAAGTTATGTTGCTATGTTGCCTTCTCCAGAACATGGAGCATAAAATGATTCAGTCAAAAGCTCCTGCATTCCCCCCCCACACACACACCCACAAATCCCCTTCCTAGCCCTCTGCTGTTGGCAGCATAGTAAATGGTATCATGCAGACTGTGCCAGGGTGCCCATGTTTTGCTCTGGACCCAAATGACAATTCTTCTTCTCAACATATGTTTAAAGACCTCTTCATTGTTGATTGTAGCAGCAAATAACACTAAGAAATCAGGACAAGGAACCCAACAAAAAGGCCCCCCAAACAGACTGAATGCTCCGGTTTAGAGAGGGCAAAGGATGAGAGGGAGAGATGGTGGGAGGAGGTGAAAAGGATTAACAAGAGCACCATCATCCGCCCACCTAGCCTGTCAAGCTGCCAGCCAGTTCTTCTACAGAGCACAGACAAAACACCCTGCATTTGTGAATTTAAAAACCAACATCAATTGCCTCTTGTGTGCCTTTCCATAAAAATCAACAAATAAAGAACCAATGTTTAGAGATTTTTCTTTGAGCGTCTGCAAACACAAAGATAAGCAGTTTACTGTAAGTAGGTCCAAAAGTGAGTCCAATAGCTAGTAAATTATATTGGCTGACTGTCAATGTGGTAAGGATAGCATGTCATCTTGGGACCCTTGGAGATCCTTATTAGTTATGCCAGTAAAGGCTACACATTTTATGTAAATATGTATATTTATATATTTCAGTAGATGATGCAGAGGCCCTCGGGGACATAAGGTGAACAATCCCTTATCATTGATGCCCTGGAGGACTGTCACACGATTTTGTCGTGCTGTGAAGACATGTTCCTGCCCGAGACCCCTAGAACTGCTGAGCTCAGAAAAGAGGTACACAGTTTGCAGGGGCAGCTCAAGCCTTGCAGGAGTAACAAGTTTATTAAGATCCAGACTTGAGGCTAGGAAAACTGTCAGGATAGACAAGCCTGGAGGCAGGGAAGCCTAAGGTGGGGTGGGGACTCAGGCTGCAACAGAGTATCTGGGGTCTGAGGATTTGGGAGAACTAAATCTAACAGGGTGCTTGGCTGGGGCTTGTGCTGGGCTCTGAGAGTAATAGCTGCTTACATAACATTGACACTAGCTGACAATTCACTCTGCAGAGTACAAGCATTTACCCATCCAAGACCAGACTTTGGCAGGGATCAGGATCAGCCCTTGTGGCAGTGACCACACTGGTGCCCAGGCGTGACCATCTGTGGTTTAGGAAGAGCACGGACAGGGTATGGAGGCCTTAAGAGGTGATTCTCCTGACCCAGTATTAAAAGCCCATGGGTACTTGCACAGGTAAGGTGAACATCAAAGCAAAAGTTTGGAATTTTTATTCCAAACTTGCGATGTGATTCAAACGTTAGAATGCTGATTCTGAAAAATAAACTAAAAAAAGGGAGAGGGGGGATTGTTTGTTTTTGTCCTCCATGGGGTGCAGTGGAGAGACCAGGAACCTCCTCCACAGCCTGGGGGCCTGGACTTCGCTCCTAGATGCGGGAGAGGGCAGCCTGCTCAGTTTTTCCAGCCTCTCACTGAAGGAGGCAGAGAGGAAGCGCTGTCCTCCAGTTGCGAGCCTCATTCTCCACCTCAGGCAGGCGTGGGTTTTCCAGACTCACTTGGTTTGTCCAGGATTTGAGGACCTGAAGGTCCCAGGAGCCAGAAAAAGAAGGCCATAGTTTGGGATCAGCTCTGATGTTTCTGGTCCCAATTTCACAGACTAGGTGTCACAGTGGCGCCCCCTAGTGATCCGTAGCCAGAGGAACACCCCCAAGAAAGTCAGTCTGGCCCAGGATGGTTGGAAATAGGACACACAGCAAGGAAGACATCAAAAGAAGTCTTTTTTTTCTTTCTTCTTCTTCTTTTTTTAAGAAGTTGGGAATGGTCACAGTACAGAGGGCGAGCCAGGCACTCTGTGAAGCCACCAATGTGACAGGGACAGATAGAACACAGACACAGAGGGAAGAGATAGGCCACTAACGTCTCGACTCCACAACTGACAATGGAAGTTTGTTAAAGGCAGAGCCCGTGCGAGTTTTCCAACTGAGTCCTCATTTGGAAAAATGGTCAGAGTCTTCCTTTATCCCGGAGGCCCAGGGAGTTTCACTGCGCTTGGAAACAGCAGAAGGAATTTTCCAGGACTCACCACAAGGTGGCGCCAGACACCCACGGACGTCATGAGGTCCTCCCGTCCAGGTGGCCCCAGAAGCTGACGCTGGAAACTCAAAGAGATCAGCACTTACATAGTCAAAGGCCAAAGGATGAAATAAGGCATGGAGGAAATAAGACACCCTTTTTAAAGAGATGGGGAGGAGTGGCAGAGAGTGTCTACAAAAGGAACTCAAAAGAACTTTGCCATAGAACCTCTTGGCAGGACACGATGTAGGCGTGGGCAGACTAGAGATGGCCTCTGGAGAGGCTGTACAGACCTTCAGGTGGAAGAGGGCAGTGACTGGGGCCAGAGATTGGTGGTGAAGGAGAAAACACGTTCTGAATTGTGCATTTACATTTACTAGTACTTTTTATTGACACAATAAATGAGTTAATAAGCCCAACCCAACTGAAATACATTCTATTCAATTATTTTTTGAAAATTCATCTTGTCAGCTCTTGTTGGATATCATTAGGGACTGATGAATTCAAATGTATTGTACCAATTGATGCCAGCCAACCCTCTCCTGATGTTCCCACTGCCAAACCTTTAGCTAGTAGGAGCATTTTGTATAGATGGGTTGTGGATAAGTTTGAATGACTCAATCATTTAAAGCTTTGTTTTATGATCCAACAAATTATAGGTGTTCTAGAATTACCTTGTACCTTTCAGCCCCCAGACTTGTAGAAAAATAGCATCGGAAACCAAAAATCTGGGAATCGGGGTGCATTTTGGCAGTGACATTTCTAACGGGCTGTTTCAGTGGGGAATAAAAAGCCAAAATACGTTTGATTTACTGTTTTAAGCAAGCATGACTACATATTAACTTTTTTGATTCAGTCATAACCACATACAGTTCTTATTCAAACTGTGAGATCAACAACTGGCCCTCCTTTTCACTAATCCTGAAAGCTAGGTTCCCAACAAAATAAACAATTATTTCTTGCTCTAACTGATAATTTAGGAGAATAACATTTTTAAATGAACTATCAATAATATTAACAATGCAAATACTTAACAACATTTTTGCATTAGTCTACATACCTCCAAACATTTGTTGCCAAATTGCTTTGTTATTGAATCACTGGTAATTTGTCACACTGTATGGCTATGAAAAAAACTTACCCAACAGATATCTTAGGTTCCATTGTTTGAGTTCACTTTCATTTTGAGAAAGCTTCAACCGGCTGCCAGGCTCCATTTTCTACTCTACCTTTCATTTTTCCATAAGCCTCATAAACTCCCAATATACTAATTCACTAAATAATATACTTCTTTATTATCGCATTATTAGTATTCTTCCCTTGTCCTGTTGGAACATAAGCCTCATGGAATAGGGTTTCTTCATTGGACACTGGGAGATGTTCCCTGAAGGCAAAATCAGGACAGCTGGGCTGGACTCTGGGGCATCCTAGGGACAGCTCCTAGGAGGGCAGTGGCAAAAGCTGCAAGAGACATCACTGAAACCAAAGAAGCCACCCTGGGCTACTCACAGACACCCAGTGCCCTCCAACTCTTCCCCAGAAGTCTGTAGGTCTCAATGACAGCTGTGAGAGGAAAGCCAGCATTAGTGCTGAGCCTGCTCCTGGGCCTGGTAACTGAGCATCTGGAAGGCTAAAGCTTCCAGAAGAAGCATGAAGTCAGAGCTCTGCCTTATAACTAGGGTGACCTCACTCCTGGCTCACCAGAGTAATCCCAGTTGATAGCTCTTGTCCTGTTATCATTAAATGCACCCCACGTCCACTTATTAGAACGTCCTGACTTAAAGGACCAAGTGACAGGGATAAATTAGTTGAAGGGAGAGGCTCCAGGAGGGAGGAAATCTTCAGCTACAGAGGAGGCAGCCCCTCTATGATCAAGAACTAGTTCAGTGCCTGGTGCATGGTTGGGGCTCAATAAACACATGTGTTGGGGACATGGGGAGACAACAAAGAATTGAGAGAAATTTCCATGTACCTATACAGACTAGCAAAAATGGATGGAATCCTGTGAGAGATTCAAGCAGAGGAGGTCAGGGGTCATTTCTTGGTTCTGGGCTTGGTCAGGTGATGGAGGGACGATACAGATTAAAGAGGCAGGGAAGAGGAAGGATCAAGTATGACCCATGTAGTCATGTGGTCTTTATTTTTTATAAAATGAACATGATTCCAGTTCAGGCACAGTATAAAATTCACACATAAAGGAGTCAAACCAACAAGAAGAACATAAAGGCAAAGCACTTAGGATATCTCACTCTTGGACACAGCCCTGCCCAATCTACTTGAGACCCTGCCAGGTGGAGAGAGGATGGTGGGGTGGTGGTGTTACAAAGGGGAAGACAACTAGTTGAGGCAGTTAGACTGTCCCCACCACAGGTTGGCTGGAAGGGCCAGGAAGTGGGGGTAGAGAGGAACCCACTCAGAGGCTCCAGACCTGGGAGGGAGTGGGGAATAAAAAGGTACAGGTCTTGATCAACAATCAATCCTTCACTCCTCAAGAAACTTCCTCCCTCCACTCCTTCTCTAGTCTTAGGCTCTCTCTCACCTGGTTGGGGAGAGGAGAGAGTAGTGGCTTCCAGAGTTGAGAACAGGAAAAGCAGAGTAGAAGAGGCAGAGTCTGGATCTCTGAGTGGAATGCCTAAAGGAAAAGGAAGTCCCCACATAAATCCTATGGAAAGGGGCCTCTGGGAAAAACCAAGAGTGCCCTGGTCAGGTGATCTTGTTGACACCTGAGTCAGTTGGAGCTCTTGTGCAGTAGAAGCTGTCCCCAAAGCAGGCAGCCTGTGACTATGGGCTGAAGCATGAAGCCAGAACTGTGTGTATTTTTCGCTTCTCTGGACCCAAGGCTGGTGATGTAACTAAAACCCCAAAGCCCATTTTTTTTTGCAGGAACCAAAAAGACCACCCCTTTTGATTTTTACTTCTGCACTTTGACAATGCCACAGGAAAAACAGATGCTGCAAACATTACACTTGGAACCGACCACCTCCTGCCCTCTCATCACACCACACACACATTTTACCGGCCGTCCTCAGGATGTGCACTCAGTCCACACTTGATGGTGTTCTGTGGATCCCCAGCACTGGTGCACTGCCTACGTTGGGGGGCTGTGGCCTTCCAGGTCACCCACCATGGCTAGCTGAGCCCTCCACCTCTGCATAGGCATTTGGCTTGAAGTGAGATCAATACTTGCTCCCATCCTTCCTTTCCTCTTCCATTTCCTCTGGGAAAGTGGGGAGCCCAAGCCAACTCACGTATGGCCTTTGGTCCTTCTTACTCCACATTTATATCCTGCTCTCCAGGAGCGCTGGCCTTTCCCAGCATGAATGCCACCCGCAGACCTGCAAGGGCTGAATGTATTTACATACATAGAAAGAGAGACAGAGAGCAGAGACAGGTGCGTAGTTAATCCCCATTGCAGAAGAGAAACCTGAGAACCAGAGGGATGAAGTCACTTTCCCCAGGGTCATTCAGCTAGCAAATGTCAGCTCTGGGTCTGGAAGTCACATCTCCTGAACTCTCACCAGTGCCATTGGCACGACACTCAGCCTCTGACAGTTGCTCCCGCACATGGACACGGCAGGCTCTTCAGACTTCTCTTGTCCTTCATCCGTGGAGGAAAACAGGAACACAGCCTCACCCCTCACGAGTCCTGTGTCCTGCAGGCCAGTCTGTGGGCCCTTCCTCAGGTCTAGATCCAGGCCTTGAAGAGTTCCTCAGAAGACAGCACAGCTGTGGCACAGACATCCACCTCTTCCCTTCTGCAGCTGATTAACTTCTGGGGTGAATTGGTTACTTTCTGAAAATTAATTTTCATCGATGATTAGATGTCACTAATAGAAAGTAGTGAGAGTAAAGAGTGTCACAAAAATCCCAATTATTTGATGAAATTTCAAGCTGTTAAAAAAATCCCAAAGACAATTCCAACCCCTAGATCAGTGACTTCCAGCATTTGCTGAGGTCATCTCCCAGTTCACTGCCAAGCTATTCCCTCAAGGCCCTGATGCGTCAGTGCTCCAAAATTCCAGAATTCGGGGGGCAGGGGTGGGGGGGAACTAACCATTTTCCACCAAGAGCTGAAGAACAATGAAC
Organism: Ictidomys tridecemlineatus; assembly: GCF_052094955.1. Classification (NCBI taxonomy): domain Eukaryota; kingdom Metazoa; phylum Chordata; class Mammalia; order Rodentia; family Sciuridae; genus Ictidomys; species Ictidomys tridecemlineatus. Next base: position 16,775,336 of record NC_135488.1, on the reverse strand, counting down.
TAGTCTAAGATGCTTCATGAACAGCAACTATCACAGTGCCAAGTCCAGAGAAGGTGCTCATAAATGCAATCTCTTTCTTAGTCATATTTTTTTTCCTGAGACCCTGGTGCATAATCATTGCTAGTTGCAAACATGCAGATACCCATTTATTCAAAGGGACTTCATTGCTAGTATGCTCACCTCCACAAATTCTCTGTGTTCTTCTATAGTTACCTTCCACTGACCTCCTGGTCATCACTCCTAAAGTACATGCACACAAATGAACAGGCATGATGGTTTCCACCACCTTGGTCTCCTAGACATCAGCATCATCCAGCCAATCACTCTTGATCCTGTTTCTAAAGAGGCAGCTTCAGGGGTTTACTCTTGGTGTCCAACCGACAATAAGAAAAGATATCATACAAGAAGGGCTCTCTGAGCAGGAGTGTTAGCCTGGAGCAGCCATCAATTCACTGCTGCTGGTCCTAGTCAGATTCTCAGGACCCTGACTGCCAAACCTGTAGTGGTTTGCTTGATTATTTTTAAATCCTAGAGCAGTGCTGTCCAGTGAAAGCAATGAGAGCCGCATATGCAATTTTTAAAATCTAGAAGCACATTTTAAAAAGTAAAAAGAAATAGGTGGAGTTATTGTTAGTGATATACTTTATTTAACAGATACACCAAAATATTGTCATTTAACATGCAGTAAAAAATTACTAAAATTTTTCAAATCTTTTGTACTGTCCTCCCAATCTATCACACATGACTTTAAAGGACAGCACAATTCTAAAACATTTAAATTAAATAATCCCAGCAGCTCAGAAGGCTGAAGCAGGAGGATTGCGAGTTCAAGGCCAGCCTCAGCAAAAGCAGTGTGCTAAGCAACTCAGGGAGAATCTGACTCTAAATAAAATTCAAAATAGGGCTGGGGATGTGGCTCAGTGGTCAAGTGCCACTGAGTTCAGTCTCCGGTACCCCTGAAAAAAAATTTAAACATTGTTGCACAATTAGAACTAACTTTCAAGCAAGGTTCCAATGATATTTTAAAAATATGTGTTATCATTTTTTTTTTAAATTTAATTGTAGTTTATTTATTTTATTTGTTTTTATTTTTATGTGGTGCCAGATCAAACCCAGTGCCTCATGCATGCTAGGCGAGTGCTCTATCACTGAGCCACAACCCAGGCCCTCCAAAATATGTTTTCAATATTTAAAAATCATGAGATTTCTCATAAGGATCTGGACTTCGAGGTTTCCTATTTACAACTTGGAGATCTCAGACTGGGGTGTAGCTTGGTGGGAAAATGCATGTCTAGTTGGGTTTGATCGCCAGCACTGCAAAAAATAAATAAATGAATCTTGGAGGTCTGGCAGCACTGGCTCAGACCTTTGTGGCAACCTTCTGGAGCTAAAAAGCAGCTGCTTTCTTTAGATGGAATGATTTTCGCTGGGTCCATCACCTCTTCTTATTGAGTGATGGTCATTGTACTGCATTGACATTTTTTTCCAGTACCTATTTGATCCCCAAAAGCATCTGAACTCACAAATGCCACTTTCTGTGAAGCACACAAGGCCACATTTGGGGTGGTCCATTGTTACTAACTTGGGGCCATCTCTATGCTTGCCACCCACCTTATAGTAGAATATGACAGCAAGAAAAGAAAGAATGAAGTCAGTCACAGAAAGGAAAGAAAGACCCTTTAGCACCAAAGCCCCATCCCTGGGAAGCAACTATGGATGAAAGACATGGGGAAAATTATATTTTTAAATAGAGAATATACACTGGACCGAATTAACATGATTGTCCTTGCATGGGTACTTTTGCTTTGACTGTTACATGGTGATATAAACTTTAATGGAAAGGAATTCTTCATGGCACATTTCAGAGTGCAGCCATCCCAATTGTAAAATTGTAGATATAGACATGTAACATTTTACCCACACAGATAAAATAAGAACAAACCTGGAAGGACATTTTGGAGAATTTCCAAGGATTTCAGATTGGTAATTTTCTACAGTTTAATTGGCAAGATGAGTGGATTTTGCAAGGCTGGCTGGAAATCGCTTTTTTTTTTAACAGTTTGGAGGATTATGTATAAACAATGCAACTGTCAGAGAAGCTAGGCTCTGCTGAGAGAAGGGGGATGGTGGTAGTGACGCCCAGCTCCAGAATGTGTTTGGGATTTAATGGACACTAATGATCTATCTCTCACACAGCACCGTCGGGAAATGCATTGACTCAGAGAATTTGTCCACTTTAGAAATCCAGGGGAGAAAACAGAATAGAAGTTGGAATATCCAGGGAGGCATCTAGAGAGGTGGCCAGATGCACCGTGTGGGAACTGCTGGCTTCTGCTTCTCCCCACCATGGCCCCGGGCACACTCACTCCTGTGCTCTGTGTTCCCTGGAGTAGAATAAGAATCCTAGGCTAGTGCGGAGCTAGGAACACCGGCAGGGACCCCTAGTCTTTGGGAGTCACTATGAAGTCCAAATTGCCCCCCATGTCCCCACGCCATCCCCACCAAAGACAAAGCATAGTCCAGACTTCCCATGTTCCCACACATGCTCTTTACCCTGATGCCCTTGGCGGATCAGTTGAATATATTGTGTTGGAGTATGTTATTGAATGTAGCCACTGTTGGAACTGTAGAAAGGGACCAAGAAGGTTCAGCAGGACAGTTCAGAAGAGAAAAACTGTGTATGACTCCTGAAATGGCAAGCATCCTGGGCTGGGCAAACACCAGGTTGTGTTCATGCCAGGTCCTGGGAGAAAGCAGAGGTGGCCTCAGGGAGGTGCCTATATCCTGGAGAAGGGAGATCTCTCCTAGACCCTCTGATTAGAAATTGCTGTGGTTTGAATATGTTCTCCCAAAAGCATGTATTGCAAACTGAATTCCCAAGACAACAGCCTTAAGGTGGGACCTTTGAGAGATGATTAGCTGAGGGCTCTACTTTCACCAATGGATTGATGTGGATCGTAAAAGTACTTGAGAATGGGAAGAAAGAACCTACAGAATAGGAGAAAAATTGTGCTGCTTCTTCTGACAGAGGATTAATAGCCAGAATATATAAAGAACTCAAAAAATTCAGCATCAAAAAAACTCAGCCAGGCTCTGTGGTGGACTCCTATAATCCCAGCAGCTGGGAATGCTGAGGCAGAAGGATCCCAAGTTTAAAGCCAGCTCAACAAAAGCGTGGTGTGAAGCAACTCAGTGAGACCCTGTCTCTAAATAAAATGCAAAACAGGGCTGGGGATGTGGCTCAGTGGTTGAGTGTCCCTGAGTTAAATCCCTGGTATTCCCCCCCCAAAAAAAAACCCTCAATTTATTAATGAGCAAATGAATTAAACAGATGTCTCAAAAGAAGAAATGCAAATGGCCAACAAATACATTAAAAAAATGTTCAACATAATTAGCAATTGGAGAAATGCAAACCAAAACTAAAATGAGATTTCATCTCACTCCAGTTAGAATGGCAACATCAAGCACACAAACAATAATAAATGCTGAAGAGGACATGGAGAGAAAGGAACACTTCTATACTGTTAGTAGGATTGTATATTACTACAGCCACCACGGAAATCAGCACGGAGATTCCTCAAAAGACTAAGAATAAAACCACCATATGACCCAGCTATACCACTCCTCAGTATTTATCCTGAAGAATTAGTTGTTATACTATAGTGATCCATGCACATCCATGTTTATAGCAGCACAATTCACAATAGCCAAACTGTGGAACCAGCCTAGGTGTCCATCGATGGATGAATGGATAAAGAAAATGTGGTATATATACACAATGGAGTTTCAGCCAGTCATAAAGAATGGAACTTAAGAATATTATGTTAAGCAAAATAAGTCAAACCCAAAGGTCAAAGGTCATATTTTCCTCAGAACCAAATGAACTTCTATTGTTTATGAATTACCCAATCTGTGATATTCTATTCTAGCAATACAGACTGAGACAGGTGCTCTTCTCTAAAAACCAAAAAACCCACAAAAAGCATGCCATGCCCACCTAAGGCCTAAGGTACAGCCCTCTGATCAGCTGAGGAAAGAGGAAGCTTATTTACCAAGGTGTCTGGGAGGACCACCACGGGGCAGCAGGAGTACTGGAGCAGCTGACCCATTTTCCAGATGGAGAACGGCACAACCACGAGGATCAGCATGAAGCCAAGGAAGGCAAACAGGGCCAGGGCCAGAAGGAGAGCCTCTTCTGGAGACAGAAAGACAAGAAGACGCTTAGAAACCACAATGAAGGGGAAGCCTCCAAACCCAGGCCTCCCCTGACCCCTGGAGTTGACACCGAATGTCAATCAAGACGGAAGAAGCCAGAAACCTGAGATTTGATAATGTGCCCTGGTGACCAAAATTGCCGCCATTTTTCTAAAATCTAAATTTTAGATTTAATCTAGAAAATCTAGATTAAGGTATGCTTTCCAGAAAGCTCCAGAGAAGATTAAAATCTCTTTCTCAGGAAGGGGAAGGGAGGAGCATTGTGTGTGAAGGCAAGAGTGGTGTTAGCACATACCTGGCACAGCTACCAGAGGAAGGCACCCGGCCAGGCCCCAGAACTGGCTGGTGGTAACCAAAAACAAAGTGTTTCGCAATTTGCTCTTAGCACTGATCCATCTTATGGAGGAGAATATTAAGTCCGGAAAACAGTCACATAATAACTATGATATATCAAGCCCCTGTTATGTGGCTCCTCTTTCCAGCTCTATGTTGGGGGCTGGGTGGTAAACCCCTGTTCTTTGCAATGGGCATGAGTTTCTCTGCTTTTATAAGATGATTCTATGCTCAGAATGGTTAGGCAATTTATCCCAGGTCACACAGATAGGGTTAGCTCCAAAGCCCATAATTATTGTAATTGTAAATGTAGCAGAAAGGACCAGACCTGGGCATCTGGAGATGCAGAAGGGGAATGCAGTATTTTCCCATCTCTGTTCTGTGTAACCTGGAGTAGCTCATTTAAGCGCCCCCTGGTCGGGTAGTTAGCTCACAATGTGAAGGGTAACTTAGCCAGGGAGGTTGTGGAGAAGCTGGTAGTCACACAAGTGGCTGGGGCCATGCATATTGTTTCAAAGATTTTGAAAATTATTTTAGCAGTGTACACTGAGAGATACACAAATGTTCATCATACCCTTTCAATCCACTCCTGTGATTTCAATTCCAAAAAAATAATTCCAAGAAAGGAAACAATTATATGCATCAGTCTGTTCATGGAAACTTCTGGAATACAGCAACAGAACCCCCTTCTCTGCCCAGAGTGGTCCCTGCCCCTCCCACCCCTCCAGGCATGTTCTGGTAAATTTTCCTCATGGAACCCACTGATACCATCCCATCTTTTGCTTGTTGGGAGTCTGTCTCCACTAGAGGGGAGGTTCTTGAGAGCAGGGATTTCCCTGCTGTATCCAAGTGCACAGGCCAAGATTTGGCACACAGTGAATACTCAGTAAATATTCATTTAATAAAAGAATGAATATCATCTTCAAAAGCAAATGAAAGCTGGGTGTGGTGGCACCTGCCTGTAATCCCAGCAGATCGGGAGGCTGATGCAGGAGAATCACAAGTTCAAAGCCAGCCTCAGTAAAAGCAAGGTGCTAAGCAACTCAGTAAGACCCTGTCTCTAAGTAAAATGTAAAATAGGACTGGAGACATGACTCAGTGGTTGAGTGACCCTAAGTTCAATCCCTGGTACCTCCCCTCCCCCAAAAAGCAAACAGAAGTGATTCAAATACCCAATAAAGGGGATTCACCAGAATGGTAGACTAGTCATTCAGCTATTAAAATGAGAATTGGGACAGATACACACTTGGTTACTACAGCATGGTTTATAGTGGCAAAGGACTAGAAAACACAAAATATTCTCATTAATAAGGAGATAGTAAATATACTGGTTTACTATGCAGCATTTAAAAAAACTGAGGTGGACCCAAAGATACTGACATAAAATGATGCTCATGATATATTGCCAAGTGAAGACGAGCCAGGCACAGAACACTAGGTATGGGATAGGCCCCTTTGTGTGTGTGAGCACTGGAATCACACAGACAGTACTGGGAGGATTAAATGCCAGACTCACCAAAGGAAACCTCCTGAGTGGTATATGGGGAAGAGTGGACAATATTTAACTCTGACCCTTTTTAAAATTTCTGTGTTGATTGAATTTTTTAAACAAGACATGATTTTTTTGTAAGTGAATAAAATAATAATCAGAAAATTTACATGGGAACAGTTATAGATATGTTATTGGGGAAAAACAGAAAAATAGGCACAGTGTTTATATGCTATAGAACTCCGACGTGTAGGTAATGACTGAGGGCTACGCTCCTTTGGAGGGCAATTTGAAAACAGCAATCAAAATTAAAGGTCTATATCTTCAACCAAGTCAATCTACCTCGAATAATTTATCCTTCAAATAAATGTATACCAGAAAAATTATCTTTTTTTTTCTCACAATGTTGGGAGGGTCAAACTTAAGGTCTTGTGCATGCTAGACAAGCTCTCTACCACTGAGCTACACACCCATCCCTGGCAAAATAATCAATGTATTAGCGGAAATTAATTAGAGCATTGGCTATAATAGCAAAATATTTTGGGAAAAACTAAGTGCCCATTAATAGGGGACTAGTTAAATCAGTTATTTCATATACATATAATGAAATAGTATGTAGCAATAAAGAAGGATAAAGGAACTACTTCATTAATACGGCAAAATCTATAAGATACATAAAATGAAAAAGACAAGATCCAGAAAAATGTATAGAACATGCCACCATTTTTGCTAGCCTCAGCAACAGAGCGATGCTAAGCAACTCAGACAGACCCCTGTCTCTAAATAAAATACAAAATAGGGCTAGGGATGTGGCTCAGGGGTCAAGTGCCCCTGAGTTCAATCCCTAGTACCCACCCCACAAAGAAAAGGAAAGGCCATATATGTAAACATATTCTCATTTACTTGTATATGCATTAAAAAGTCTTCAGAAGTATATGCAAGAAGTCCGTATCTATGGTAGAGGGTATAGGAATTTTATGGGTGGAAAAAATGGATATGGAAAATAAAATTTCCATGTGTCTCTTATATTTTTTGCATATATGAATGTACTATATATTCAAGGCTAAAAGATCACTCACACACACACACAAGTGGTGATATTTGAATGGTAGGATCATAGGATGTAGAATTTTGTTGGGTTTATTTTTTCCAAAAGGGTTTTCAAGTTATTCAAGTTTTTAGACCATAACATTTCAAGGGGGGTCTGGAGGTGTAGCTCAGTGGTAGAAAACTTGCCTTGCAACTGTGAGACAATGAGTTCAATCCTTAGCACCACATAAAAAAATTAATTAATTAATTAAAGGTATTGTGTCCATCTACAACTAAAAAAAAAAGATTTTTTTAATGTCAAGGGGGGAAAAAAGAGGCTTCTGGAGACACTCCATAAAGCCCCTTCCAATAAAAGAAATTGTGGCATTGTATGGTGTATGACCTCCTTCCCAGGCTTGCCAAGAAACCTGGTGGCCTCTCCTGCAGCCACCTCTAATCACAGGCAGTATTCATCAGCCTTGACACATCTGGCCCAGGGAGGAGGAAGCTCTCACGGGGAGAGTGACAGCTGCCTAAAGATCCCCACCCAGCACTAGGATGGCCTCCTGCACACATTCACCACCGGAACCCACCCAGGTCTGTGAAATCAAGGGAAGGCTCAGAATCAAAGGCACCTGAGCATGCACCAAGAGGGGCTGTCACCTCTGCAGGGGCCCAAGGCACAGGCAGATCTTCTTTACCTTGCACCTCCACACACTCTGCCTGGTTGAAGGCACTGTGCCTCCCGATGACCTTCACCAGAGACTGGGCCTTCACACAGTATGTGGCTCCTGGGTCCATGGTTTCCAGGTGCACAGGAACGCCCCTACTCCTCACCACTTTGGTCTGTTCCTTTGGGAGAATAGAAAACACAGTTATTCTCTGAGGGTAGCAGGACTGGAAAGGTTGAGGAGAGCCAGGAAGGGAACACTGCAGAAATTTCCTATCTGGGGAACATACAGAATGTTCCCTGTTACTCACGCATGTTTGCACTCACTTGCTCGTTTATCCACTCACGTTAATTAGGCACCTAATAAGTATCAGGCACTGTTCCAGGAACAGGGACAGAGCATATAACGAATGAGGCAAAGTCTGCTGTTGTAGAGCTGTCGTGGGGAAGACCAACAATATATACATACATGTCAGGTGGCCATAAAAGCTGTGCAGAGAAAAGGCAAGGGGCTAGAGAGTGACAGGGAGGCACTAGTTTAGACAATGTGGTTAGTGGAAACCTTTCTGAAAGGATGATACTTGAGCAGAGACTGGAAATTTGGAAATCTGACTGGGCAAGGATTTGGCATGGTCACTGCTGCCACAGAGATCAGTGCATAAAATCAGAGAGCTGGTGGGCCATGCCTCCCCACTTGCCCATCCATCCCTCTGTCTATGTACTCCGCTGTCCACCTTTCCACATCCACCGCCTGCCCCAGGCCTATGCTCTGCATCTGAGCCTCCAGAGGCTTGTGTAGGCTGAGCCTAGGTGACTCAGGGCACATACTTCTCTTTCAGCACTGGCCCTGCCAGTTACAAGGGTGGGGAGCCACTCTGTCCCAAAGAATCTGAGGGAGCTGTGTGCTGCCTCCTGCCAGGTGCTGACCCTGTCCCCAGAACCACTCCACCTGTCTGGTTGGCAATGCCATGTCCTATCAGTTGGCTCTGACCTCATGGGGATAAGGGCTGGTATTATTGCCTGCCCTACCTGCCCCCACCCACCTTCCAGGGGACACTTCCCAACCTAAAGCCCCTATTGAGTGTGTGGCAGGGCATATGCACTGCCCTCAGACACCACTAAGTGATCTGGGATACCTCTGGTCTGAGAAGGGTCCTATCAGAGACCAACTAGCTCCCTGCAACCACTAAGCTTGGCCCGATGAGCATGAACAATGGGATTCCTCTCCAAAGACTTTGGTCTTGGGAAACTGAATACCTAGATCTGGAAGTAGGGATAAAGGGGAGAGGATACTGTGAGAGGCCTCAGGCTCAGAGGCCTTGAGTGGCTGGGAGGCACCATCATAGGCGTATGTTGGAAGGTGTGATGAAGGGCAGGGCCTGCGAGTAAGCTGGGCAGGGAGCCACAGGAAGAGGACTCAGTGGAAGGAAGCAAGGCCACCACAGGTAGGGGTCCCTGGAGAAAGGAGACTCTGCCAGCTCTGCTCAGGGATTCTGTGAGAGCCCATATTAATACTCTGAGAAAGCCCATTACTTCCTGGTGCTGATGGGAGCGGGCCTCTAGGCCCTGTCTCCCTCTCAGCTTGGACAGGGGCTCCATGGATTTGAGTGTCCCCTCACTTTCTATTGGTGCCCCACCCCTTCTGCTGCTGCTGTTTTGTGAGGGCTGGACTCCACTCACCTGGACTACAGCAGCCTTCCCACGGGGAGGGGCAGCTCCCTCCCGGGCTTTCTGCATGGCCTACCTGCTCCTAATTAAATGTGCTTATTCATAAGCCAGCTCCTGGCTGGCTGCCCCCTTCTCTTCCCTGCCAAGATCCACACCCTCAAGAGGCTTGTACCAGCCTCGTAGGCTCTTGAAATCATCCAGTTGATCTGGAACACCCTGGCCTGCTTCCCTTAACTGGCTGAGGAGATCAGCTGATGAGAGAGGGGAAAAGTCCATTCAAAAGATGTTCCAGGTCAATCTAGCTTAGTTTGGGGCATGAGGCTGTCCCCCAAACTTCAGCAGATCTGCCTGAAAATGTTCCCAGCCAAGACCAAAGTGGACTAAGGCATTTTTATTTTTTAAAGAGCCCCACGGAATGGTCAGCATCTAGTCATCTCTCCCTCCACAGGCTTCACCCAGAGCTGCTCATTCTCAGGCTGCCCAGACAGTGAGCACTGCAGGACCTGGCTCTCCTCACCCACCCTCAGAGAGCTGTGCCATCTCCCCGCAAAGCCCGACTCACCTTGGCACCAGGCTCCCTCCTCCAGTAGGCCACGAGGAACTCAAACTGTGGCCCCAGGTCTTCCAGTTCAATTACCAGGTGGAAGCCATCCTTGGACACCTCCATCCTGGGTGGGGTGAGGATGGTTGTTGGCAAGACAAGGGCAGAATCAAAGCCAGTCCCAGGCAGGACCACTTTTTTAATGATGAATGAATGAAACCCAAATGGCAAAGATTTACTATGATTCTGGGTTTTTTTTGTTGTTGTTGTTGTTTTTTTTTGTTTTGGTTTTTTTGCCTCTTAACTTCGATAAAGTCTTTTATTCTTTTCCAGAAATATATATACTCAAGAAAAGAGAAAAAAGGGATTACATACTCAAGTAGACATTATTACTTTCCCTTCTAAAATTGTGTGCTCCAGGTTCCACTAACCTAATATTTTAGTAGACATTGCTCTTCACCTTGGCTCATCTAATGAGCAGATGTCGTTTCTTAATGCTTGCCAAACACCTGCCTGAACTTGGATCTATGTGGAGCATAGCTGGGCCCCATCTTTTCCCCTTAGGAATGAACATACCTAGCAGGGCATGTGCATCCCTATAGTTCTCATAGACAGTGGCATGTACAGGCATCTGAATACTTTCAGACATCTGCAAACCACCAGAGGCCTTTGGATAGGTTAGCTATTCTGTTCTAGGCCTCATCTCACATCCTGACAGAGGGATATTATTGGCAAGTCAAAGGCTTTTTACAAATTTGAACATTGACTCTAGAAATTACAATTTAAATATAAATATCATCTTTTACATTACTTGGATCCCAAAGAGAGAGGAATCCCCACCAGCAGGCCAAGAACAGAAGGGGTCACAGAGGCAGCTCCCACCCCCTCGCTATTGATGATAAATCCATATGTGCCTTGCAGATCCAGGTCCTCTGACCTCCATCTTTATGGAGGATAGATATTATTAGAGAAAATGACCCAAAGTTCATAGAAGAATTTTTTGTCAGTGTTGGGCCAGGAACCTCTGTCCTAAGCATTCTGCATACTTGTCTCATTTAATCCACCCAGGAAACCTAAGAGGGTAAATATTATTCTGTTTGTATGGAAATGTTAAGGGACTTTCCCAGAATCACAGTTAATGACCAGAATTTGAGCCCATGTCTATGTTTCTAGCTCCCCCATGAGGGGTGTTTATTCTTTGTACCAGGCAATCCCAAGTCCAGCTATAATTAAAATAACTAGGAAGAATTTTGAACTCCCAATGACCAGGATGCACACAAATCAGTCAAATCAGACCCTCCAGGAATGGGCCCCAGGAGTGTGGTTCTCAAGCTCCTCCTCGACTCCAACATGCAGTTGAGGCTAAGAACCTTTGCTCCCAACAAGGTTAAGGGCAGAAGATCCTCTATAGGGGAGCCTTAAAGAAGGATCTTTCACATTCCTGGGGGAAAGTCAGAGTGGCCTTTTACAAACAGAAAAGGACAGACGGAATGCCTTTAAGAGATCACCAAGCCACCCAGCCCAGTTGCTGATTCAACTGTGCAGGGATAGCTCAAGAACACATCTTCAACCTTCTGATGCAAGTACGGGCTCCTTTCTTCAGCTCCCCCTGCAGCAAGACCTTTTCCTGTTTATTCTGGCCTTCTCAGCCCATGTTTGACAGCACAGCCCTGCCCACATAGTTTGGAAGGCACTCCCTTATCTATTTGACCCCAGTCTTCCTTCCAACAGCTGCCAATCCCCAGCAATAGTCTTGGCATCTCCCAGGTGCCAGAGGGAGGTGGTGCTGGGTGCTACCTGGGTACTGCAGGCAGAGGCAGAGCTGCAGTGCCCTCCCCCAGTGCCTAGGATCCTGCCATTTCCACTAAGTCCTCCCATTGCCTGGGAAGGAGGCCAGAGGGAGGAATCCATTTTTGGCACCACAATTCCTACTGGTATTTCATTCCAACAATCCTGTTCCTGCCCCACCCCTCCACTCCTCTGTTCTCTGGCTCTCGACTCCAGGCATCCCTAGAGCAAAAAGTGATAACACCTACCCACAGTTGAGTGCTATGGTAGGATAGCACTCCGCTGAGTAATTTACACATTTCTTCTCATGTGGTCCCTACAACTATCCAGTGAAGCAACCTGTTGCCCCTTTTACAGAGGAAAAGGCAGGGACCCAAGCATCAAGTGACTGAACTGGGATTTGAACCACATCCCTCAAGTTCCACGGAGCCAACTTCCCTTTCAAAGCTTTCTTCATCTTCCTCAGCCTCTTGCTTGGGCGCCCCCACCTTCTAAGCCCCCACCTTCTAAGGTCCACCCAATGTCACAAGTTCCTTAACCACCCTGACCTTGTCCCATTACTTCCTCTGCCCTCACTCACAGCAGAGAATCTTCTGCCACCTCTGAATAAAAGGCTACCAAAGGCCCTTGCCCTTGTTCTTCCTGCAGCTCCCAACCATCTGCATTCTCACCCACACCTGCTTAGGGGAAGAGCTGCCCTGTTGCTTCCCACCTCCATCAGTCTTCCACCCCGGCAACCACACTGTCATCCCCTCCATTCCATGAGGTCACTTTCTTGAGGACCCGTGCAGGGGCCTCCTTCAGCCTTTTCTCCCTCCATGACCTTCCAGCCCATCTATCTTCTCTCCATAGACATGTTAAACCCTGAGGTTCCCCAAGACCCCAGGATCTCTTTGTCTCCCATATCTTCTCCCTGGATAATCTTATACTCTCCCAAATCTTTAGCTACCAACTCTGGTGTTGTGTGTCTCTGGCTTTGACCTCTCTGAGGCCCAGATCCTGATGTCCAGCTGCCAGTCAGGCATCCATGGCATGTTATTCTGCTGGAACTTCCATCACAAAGGGCACAGAGACACAGATGTCTCTCATTGCTCAAGACCAGTTGCTTCTCCCAGTGTCTCTTCTTTGGATGACATTCTCTCTGACTCTAATCAGAAGCTGGACACCATCACCATTTCTCCCAGCCCTATCCCCTAATAACTGGTCTCCAAGCCCCGTCCTTTCTAACTCATCATGTCTCTTGAATTCATCCTTTCCTCCTCCTCCTTCTCCTCCACGCTTGGGACTGGGCTCCATCTTGAATCAGCTGGAGTGTTACAACCCTCTCCTCACTCTTCCGCTGCTCTGGACAGGCTTGCCCATTCCAGGTCACTTTCCACACAGCAGCCAGAAGGATTGTGCTGTGAGACAGACCTTGCCTAGACACTCTCTCTTCCATGGCTACCTTCTGTTGACTTGACAAGCTTCATATCAAAGCCACATGGATAGCTGCTTCTCTACACCCTGCCATCCATCAAGTCCTGGCTTCTACTGTTTTCCACCTCTGCACATCCTGTCATGCTCTGGCCATTGCTTGCACTCAGCTATATGTGAACACCTACCCAGATTCTTGTCTTCTTTTTCAATCATTTTCCAGGTACTATAGCAATTAGAAGAGTCATTTCCCAGCAACCACAGAAGGGTACTATTTCTCATGGCCATTAAAGAAATAGATCTTTTTAAACAACAAAGTTGCTGACAGTCAGTAAATATGGAATTCAGGAGGCACCAGAAGGGAGGAAGTATAAGATTTATGGAGGTACGAGTGGTGTAGTCAGAGGCAATCTTAGAGCTATCTCCCTATTTCCGGAATAGCCAGGTTCCCAATGCCAGGGTCTCCACCATCCACAAACCCTGACCAAGACAGTCAGCAACGACATCCAAAGTCAAAGAACCAAAGAGAGGGAAGTGATCAGCAATTTTAAAAATATATCAGCGAGCTGGGGGTTTAGCTCAGTGGTCGCGCACTTGCCTAGCCCATGTGAGGCACTGGGTTTGATCCTCAGCACCTCATTAAATAAATCAACAAACAAATAAAAACAAAGGTATCATGTCCATCTATAACTAAAAATATTTTTCAAAAATGTATCAGTAAGAGTGGTTTACATCCACCATACTCTAGCTTTGCAAGATTATTTTGATGATAAAAAGGATCCTGAAAGTCTTGGTGAACATGAGAAGGGGAACATGGTAGAGCAGAGAGTAAGGAAAAAAAGTGCCTTACTTGAGTTTTGATTAAAGGGGTGCTTCAGGGTGCTCCAGGCAGAAGTCTGGGAGCCCAATGTGGCCCTGACGCGGAGTTTGTAAGGGACTGTGGCAGTGATGTCATCCGTGACGTCACACTTGGGTTCTTCAATGACTGTGCACCAGCTGGTGGGGATCCAGATCCAGCTTATGTACAGGCTCTCGTACTCTCTGGCCAAAGAAAAGAAGATGCAGCGTCACACCAACCCCTTGACCCAGGCGCAAAGGTGATGGGAACTGTCTCCATTCTCCCACTCTTCATAGTCAGCATTTGCTCCCCACCCCCAGCTCTTCCACTCTCTTCCCTCACCAACCATCCATTCTTCACTCCTTTTGTCACCAGCCAAGGGAAACCTAGGCATGAACCCCAATCTGTGTATTTCTCTCCATGTCCACAATCAGCACCCTTATCTCAGCCACCCTCATGTCCTGCCTTGCTGAGGTCTCCCAGCCTCCACTCTTGCTGTTCTTCAAGCCATTCACCACCCTCAGCATACCATGACATTTCTGTCTTCCATGGCTTTTTACAGCACTTAGAATGGAATCCAAACTCATCCCCATTGCTATAAGATTCTAGCCTTCTCTCTCACCCTGCTCAGAAGAGAGATATTCTTGCCACACTGACCTCCTGGTCATTTCTCCCAGAATGGTGATCTCTTAATTCCAAAGGACCTTTGACCAGCTGTTCACTCTCTCAAATGATCTGTCCCTGCTGTTCACAGGGATGGTTCCTTGCAGATCTGATGTAAGGATCACCACCTCAGAGAGGCCTTTCCAACCACCTATTATAAAGCAGCTGCAGAGTCAGCCCTTTTGCCTCAGCCTTACAGTTGTTCTAGCACAAATCACTCTCTAAAATTGCCTCAAGCATTGCTACCCAGTAGAACTTTCTGAATTGATGGAAATGTTCAGTACTGGTAGTGCTCAATATGGCAGCCACTAGCCACATATGGCCCTGGAGCATCCAAAATGTGACCGGTGTGACTGGGAAGCAGATATTTGAGTTTAATTTAAATTAATTTAAACTTAAATAACTCCCTGTAGCTAAAGGATACATATTGAAAAAGAATGGACCTAGTATATTTTCTGCCCATCTCCTCCTTCATATATTAAGTTCCCTATATCCAGAAATGTTGTCAGCTGTGTCTTGAGCCTACAATACTTACACACTTCTAAATAATGTGATCAGTTTGTATTTACTGCCAATGAAATACATTGAGCACTTTCTCTGCTGCTGTCACTACTCAACAGTTGCAAATTCCTGGAGAAGACTAGAGCCTGGTAGGCCCCAGGGCCAGCTGATCTTTAGGGTGAATATTTGTTTTGGCTTCTAAGTACAAGACTATATATAGTCAAGAAAACTGAGATCTCTCTCTCCTCCCAAAGGATCTGGGTCTCCAATGATTTGTCCATCTCAAGTCAGGGTCAAACTCTTTGGACAGCTGACTCACTGTTGAAAAGAAGCCACAACAAAATGTATGTCTACACATTCATGTTTCTAGAGAGTTCACTGTCAAAACCAAAGGGCGGTTCCTTGCTTCCTTGACTCTTTCAATGCCCACTCACACAGAGGGGGCAGATCATTGGAGATAATCCATCCCTGGGCTCACAAGGCCTCCTTGAGCCAAGAAGGAAGGGGCTGTGTCTCCAGGAACTAATTGCTGTCTGAGGGAGGAAAAATTATTCAAACAAAAACCAATCACTCACCCCTGATACTCAACAGAATAGTGTACTGTTTCTCCAGGCAGGATCACTGGGCTCCATGTCAAGAGATGCTTCATGTTGGTTGAGTTCACAGAGAGGTTCTGAGGGGCAGGCAGACTGGCCACTCCATCTGAGTGAAGGCAGAGAGGAAGGCTGAGGGGTGGCTGACATGGGGGAATGCCATAGCTTCAGACTGGTAGCGTCCAGTGAAAGGCCACACAGGTTTATGAATGATGACAACTCCAATTTTATCATACTTGTGTTAATGCTAAGTTTTGGCTACCATAATTATAATTCTGCCTTTGTGATAAAAGGCATATTAACAATAATAATGGGTAATCTTAAGCAAGATCTTATATTCTATTAAGCTATGTGCTAGATTGTTCCTTTAATCCTCATTACCCTACTGGGACTAAGGACCATTGATTCATCCACTATACAAATGAGAAAACCAAACCCTATTATATAGGCATGATATGTATGTACTTATTTTAACAAACATATAAAAATTGTACATATTTATGGTACACCTACCATATGGTGCTTTGATACACACACATATTGTGTAATGTTCAAATCAGTATCTATCTCCTCAAACATGTATTATTGCTTTGTGGGGAAAAACCATCCAAAGTCCTTTCTTCCAACCTTTTAGAAATATCTAATACATTATCTATACTCACTCTACTGTGCAATATCAGAATTTTTTCACACCAATTCATGTCTTTATATAGTACAATTCTTATTACACATATATATCACAATTTTTCACATCTCTGTTTGTATATAAAGTATATTGACACCCAATTTGTGTCTTCATACATGTACTTTGATTAATGATGTCCATCATATTCCACCATCCTTGCTAATCCCCTGCCCCCTTCCTTTCCTTTTTACCCCTCTTTCCTATCTAGAATTCATCTATTCCTCCCATGCTCCTTCTCCCTACCCCATTATGAGTCAACCTCCTTATATTGGAGAAAACATTCGGCATTTTTTGGGGGGGAATTGGCTATTTTCACTTAGTATCATCTTCTCCAACACCATCCATTTACCTGCAAATACCATGATTTTATTCTCTCATATTGCTGAGTAAAATTCCATTGAGTATATATGCCACATTTTTTTTATATCCATTCATCCACTGAAGGACATCTAGGTTGGCTCCACAGTTTAGCTATTATGAATTGTGCTGCTATAAACATTGATGTGGCTGTGTCCCTGTAGTATGCTGTTTTTAAGTCCTTTGGGTATAGCCCGAGGAGAGAGATAGCTGGGTCAAATGGTGGTTCCATTCCCAGATTTCCAAGGAATCTCCATACTGCTTTCCATATTGGCTGCACCAATTTGCAGTCCCACCAGCAATGTATGAGTGTCCCTTTTCCCCCACATCCTCCCCTACACTTATGGTTGTTGTCTTCATAATAGCTGCCATTCAAAATATCAGAATTTCTCAAATCTAAATATAATTTAGTACCTGTTGGCCAAACTGTTTCCTCTTCTCTCCCTCTCTCCTACTCCCCCCATGCTCTGGTAATCACCACTCTGTTCTAAATCTCTATGAGATCCACGTTTTGGGATTCCACATCTGAATGAGATCATGTAATATCTCTGATTCTGCCTGGTTTCATTTAAAGTAAATTCCTCCAGTTATATCCACGATGTTGCAAATGAAATAATTTCATCTTTTTTATGGACAAAGAGTATTCCACTGTACATGTACCACAGTTTTGTCTTTTTATAAATTAATCATTTAGGTTATTTCCATCTCTTGTCTATTGTGAATAGTGCTGCAATGAACACAGGGATGTAGATATCTCTTCAACATACTGATTTCATTTCCTTTGGATATATACCCAGTAGTATGATTGCTGGATCATATGGTAGTCTTATTTTTTAATTTTTTGAGAAAGTTCCACACAGTTTTCAATAGTCACTATATTAATTTATATTCCTAATAATAGTGTGCAAATATTCCCATACTTGTCAGTACTTGTTATCTTTAATCTCTTTGATAATAGACATTTGGTTTTGGTCTGTCCTGGAAATTAAACCCAGAGTCTTAAACATGCTAGGCAAGCATTCTGCCATTGAGCTACAATCCAACCCTGATAAGTCACTCTTACTGGGGTGAGGTGTTAAATCATTGTGGTTTTGATTTGCATTTACCTTATGATTAATGATATTGAACATTTTTCATATACTTGTTAGCCATTTGTGTGTCTTTTTAAAAATAAATGTATATTTAGATCTATTATCCATTTTTTCAATCAGATTATTTGGGTGTTTTGTTTGTTTTGCTATTTGAAGTCCTTATATATTCTGGACATTAACCCTGAAGGACATTGCTTATGACAGGCCCTTATTCCAGGCTTTGAAGCAGTCATGTGCTATGTCACCTTAAGCAATTTGAATTAACCTGAGCCTCCCACTCCTTTGTGGCAAACCCATGCAGGCTCTTGCCAGCTTCTTGTCATATTCCTCTCCTGCTCATGCCAACATTTGGTATGAAAGCACATCCCTTCATGACCTCTAACAGTGCAAAATGGGCCATCAGCTTCCAGGTGGGGAGTGCAGGCTCGGGTCAGCTATGAAGTGAGTCCAGTCATAAGAGGTGCTAAGCCAGCCTAGAGACTCCACCCCAGAGCAATTGCAAGGCCATGAGCCAATCTGGGACATAAGTATCTGCTCATATAGATGTGTGCGGTACACCCAGAATGGTTTGCTCAGAATGAAAGAAGCCTGTGAAGCTGAATCTACTCTCATAAGGACTTTGGGTACCCCAAAGCGCAACCTTGCAGGTAACCCCAGAGTGACCTTGACCCTCTACTGAAATCCTCTCTCCTCCATTTTACATGCTCCTATTTTAATGCCCAACACCTGCCTCTCTTTGCTGTTATAATCACAGTGATAACATCAACAGCACAGTGGAGTGAGGGGACAGCTGGGGCCCTCTGTGCCTATCTCCATATTGGCACCTGCTGTTTGTTATCAAGCCCTCTTACCACAAAGAAATGGGGCCGGGGGGCTTCTGGGAACACCCCATCTGATTCCCTTGCCTCTTCTCTAATGTAGGACACTGGTGATACACCTTCATCTCACACGTACTAGCCACAGTCAACCCTATGAGGAAACACCTGGGGCACCCACAAGGAGGCTTCCTGACCTCCCAATTCCTCACTTTGAAATCATCAAAGAGATGGAAAGGAAAAAGGACATGTGGGGGTGGGGGTGGGACAGGAGGGTGAAGCATGGTCTCCTCTGACATCCTTCCTCTGGGAAAATTTAAAAAAAAACTATTTTGGAAATATGAAGCTGTATAAATGTAAGGCTACATTTCATATAATAAAAATTATGTATTAATATAATTTATTCATTAATATACTTCAATTATATACTTTAAAAGCCCTCAAAAATTAAGTCTTCAGACCCAGATGGTTTCACTAGAGAATGCTACCAAACGTTTACAGAAGAATTAACACAAACTTTACACACACTATTTCAATACATAGAAGAGGAAAGAAAACTTTCCAACTTATTTTATGAGGCTAGTATTACCCTGATGGCAAAACCAGACAAAGATAATTTATATTTTGTTTGTTTGTTTACAATGCTGGAGATTGAACACAGAGTCTTGTATGTGCTAGGCAAATTCTCTACCACTGAGATACAGCCCCAACCCAAACAAAAATAACTTGCATAAGTGTTTTTACGAACTTAGGTGCAAAAAAATCAATAAAATATTAGTAATCCAAATCTAATAATGTATAAAAATTATGACCAAGTAGGATTTTTTCCAGGTATGCAAGGATGGTTCAACATTTAAAAGTCAACTAGTGCAATCCACCATGTCAATAAACTAAAAAAGAAAAACCACATCTTTTTAGTTGACACAGAAAAAGTATTTATAAAACCTAACACTCATACATGATTAAAACAAAACAAAGTCTCTCTTCAATTAAAAAGAGCAAAGAGTTTATGTGAACTTGAGAAAGACCATCCACAGAAAGTCTACAGCTATGATTTTAGCAACATAGTAAGAGACTGAATTCTTCCCCACTAAGAACAAGAATAGGCAAGTATTTCCACTCTCACCACTCTTATTCAACAGAATACTAGAAATTCTAGTCACTGTATTAAGGAATGCAAAAGAATAAAAAAAATACAGATTAGAAAGGAAGGAGTAAAACTCCCTCAATTTACAGATGATATAATAGCGTATGTAGAAAATCCCATGGAATAAAACAAGAACAAAAACAATTCTTGATATTCCAAGTAAGTTCGAAAGACATAAGATAAACAAAAATTAATCATATTTCCATAGATTAGCAATGAAGATTTACACATAGAAATTAAAACTACAATCACTCAAAAAAACAGTGAAATGCATGAATGCAAATCCAACAAAATATATCAGGATTGATATGGAGAAAAGTTTTCAATGTTGATGTGAAAAACTAAAAAAGACTTAAATAAATGGAGAGACATATCATGTTCACGGATTGGAATATTCAAAATAGTTCAGATGGCAATTCTCCTCCAAACTGACACACAGGTTTCACACAATTCTATCAAAGGCCTGTCAAGATTGTTTTTGTAAATTTTATTTTAAAAGGCAAAGGAATTAGAATAACCAAAACTACTTTTTCTTCTGTGTGTGTGTGTGTGTGTGTGTGTGTATACACACACACTCAGCATGTGCTGAGCAGCTAACTAACTCAAACTAAAATAATTTTGCAAATAAAGCAGAGGAACTAATCTACTCAATTCCAAGAATTATAATAAAAATTGGAAGCACTCCCTCTAAAAACTGGAACAATACAAGGATGCTCTCTTTCACCACTCCTATTCAACATTGTCCTTAAATTCTAGCCAGAGCAATTAGACAGATGAAAGAAATTAAAGGAATATGAAAATAGGAAATAGGAAAAGAAGAACTCAAACTATCATTATTTGCTGACAACATGATTCTATAGAGGAACCAAGAAACTCCACCAGAAAACTTCTAGAATTAATAAATGAATTCAGCAAAGTAGCAGGATATAAAATCAATACCCATAAATCAAATGCATTTCTATACATCAGTGATGAATCTTCTGAAAAAGAAATTAGAAAAACTACTCCATTCACAATAACCTCAAAAAAAAAACTTGGGAATCAACAAAAGAGGTGAAAGACCTGTACAATGAAAACTACAGAACACTAAAAAAAGAAATTGAAGAACACCTTAGAAGATGGAACAATCTCCATGCTCTTTGAAAGGCAAAATTAATATTGTCAAAATGGCCATACTACCCAAAGTGCTATTCAGATTCAATGTGATTCCAATTAAAATCCCATCATTCCTTATAGAAATAGAAAAAGCAATCATGACATTCATTTAAAAAAATAAAAGACCCAGAATAGCCAAAGCAATCCTTAGCAAGAAGAGTGAAGTAGGAGACAACACAATACCGGGCCTTAAACTATACTACAAAGCTATAGTAACAAAAAATGGCATGATATTAGCACCAAAACAGACATGTAGGGCAATGGTATAGAATAGAAGACACAGAGACAAATCCACATCAAGACAGTTATCTCATACTAGACAAGAAGCCCACTCATTCCATCCGCACACTCTACCTTGTCACCCTGATGGTCTCTTCATTGTCATCACCATTTTTTTTTATTTTGTAGGGAAGTTTTAGGGTCACAGCAAAACTAAATGGAATGTAAACAGGGTTCCCTGCCATGGACTGAATGAATGTCCTCCTCCTCCATTTTCTCTCTCCTGTGTGAGGACACAGCAAGAAGATACCCATTTGAAAAAGGGCCTTCATCAGGAACTGAATTGGCCAGCACTTTGATCTTAGTCCCCCAAGCCTTCAAACCTGGGAAGGAAAAGTTTGTTGGTTAAGCCGTCCAGTCTGTGGCATTTAGCTATGGCATCCCAAGATGGCTACCACACTGACATAGGCCCTTTCACATACACAAAACCCCCTTGCCATCAATATCGCACACATCAGAGTCTTGCACTTGTTGAAATCAATGAACCAATATTGACACATCACATTTCTTTTGCAAATATTTTCTCCCAGTCTATGGCTTATCTCGTTCTCATGACAGTGTTTCATCATCTTACATTTTTATGTCTAATTATGTATGCACAAAGATTATCTAGTGCATGCCACAGCTTATGAATACATATTTGCAGGATACTGGAGGGTAAATATCCAGAATCAGAATTGTTGGGTCAGTGTGTTTGCATTACTAATCAGTGTTACCAAACTAACCTTCTTATGTGTTAAATCCATTTAATTCTCTTACCAGCAATGTAACTATACTCCCACTAGACACTCATTAAAACAGTGGACTGTTAAACTTTAGACTCCTAATGGACATACCATCCAACATACTCCAGAGAATATACGAGTGCCATAAGAAGAAAATACGGTTAGCCTACAGCAATGGGCAGCTGATGCCCCAGGCTGGGAGGAGCACTGGCCATGGCACCAGGGCTGCTGGGCAGCAGAAGCCTCCACAGCCCTACAGGGAGCCTGGAGCACAGCTCTGCAGAACCATGCTCAGCCCTGGACAGAGGCACATGAGTTCCCATCACAGGCTAGAGTGTGGCAGTCCCAGGTGCACGCCTGTCATGCCAGCCACCAGGGAGGCTGAGGAAGAGGAACCTTTGAGGTCAGCCTTGGCAATTAGACCTTGTGGCCAAGGGGGAAAAAATTACAAGGGTCTTTGAGGGTGGAGCTCAGGTAGGTCACTTGCCTAACAGGCTCAAGGACCTGGGTTCAATCCCCAGAACCACACATACACCAAAAAGTGACCTTGGAACATAGTTTAAAATGATGGGTCAGGTACACAGAAGGAACCAGGAGAGGGTTTTTAAAGCGAGGACTTAAACCCCAGAATCCACAGGTGCGACAGGAAAACAAAAGGACACAGAGTCAGTGACACCTGAAATACCTGGGCGGGTCTGTCTTTTAAGCCGCCTCCTGCCCCCAGGTCACCTGGGCTCCTCCGTTGCCCTCCCCTCTCCAGGGGGCCTGCGGATGGATCAGGCCCCCTCTTCTCCTCTGAGGTCCACGGCGCAGGCCACACTGCTGAGGCCACCGCATCCTGAACAGGACCCTGCAAATCAAAACCCACCCGCTGTGACCAGCAGCTCTGCTGAGGAGAGCCCTCAGGTGAGAACCCGGACAGCGGGGTCGGGCGGTGGGCGCTGTGGGGACCGCCCCTGCGGCTCCAGGGGACAGGCAGCCCAGGACCGAGGCTCCAGGGCGGCGGCAGAGTCCTCCCGGGTCCCACCCTCGTGTGGGCGCCTAGATCGGGGCCGCTCCGGGTCAGCTCACCTTCTCAGCTCCTGGATCCCGGGAGCCAGACCCACCGAGCTGCAGCCCCGCCTCCAGGGCGCTACTTCCGGGCTCCTCCCACACGGAGCTGTGCAAGGTGGTCCTTTAGCCAGGGATAGAAGGTAATAATAGCCCAAAGGCTTATTTGGGCTCATGGTTCTGGGGGATCCATCCCTAGACCTTGTGACTCCCCCACTACTTTGGGGCTTTGGATTGCACAATGGAACAAACTGCTGACATCATGAGCTAGGAAGCAAAGAAAAAGAGAGGATGGGCATGAGGTCCCAGAATGTACCTTGGGGTGCTCCCTCAGTGACCTAGGCCCTACTTCCTAAAGGCCCGTAGGACCTCCCCATAGCATCACCCTGCAGACCCAGCTTCCAACTCATGGACCTGAGGGATACACTCTTCCAAACCAAAGCAGTGTTGGAACTTAAGGGAGACTCTCTCTACCAGGTACCAAAGCACTGCAAGTGGAATATCCCTGCCTATTCTGGGCTCCTTGTGCTGCCAAACAACATGCACAGGGAGGGGTGCTATGTTGCCTATGCTAGTAGTCCCAACGGCCAAGGGAAGATCTGCTCTACAGTGGGGCAGGGAGAGCCAGGTCTGGAGTCTTGCAGGTGCATTGGACATCTCTTATTATATTTCCATGTCCCACTGTACAAGTTTATGGAAAAAACTATAGCAACCCAAGTAAGACGGGACTGCCAGTGGAGTTCCCGTAGGAGAGGAAGGTGGGATCACTCTGCCAGCTAAAGATCCCTGTTTAGCAAAGGCTGAGGGGATCATGGAGCAGGTGAAGGGATGTCATTACCCCGTGGGTCCTGGGACCAGCTACAGAAGCAGGGTTTCTGCAGTCATGCTGCTGTTACTTCATTGTTGCCTGCAGTCCCACTACTTTATATAGAGGATGTCGCTGGTGGCTCCCTTTCTGTTTCAGGTGGGAGTGTGACTGTAACAAACTACCATAGGTAGGGTAGCTTATAAACAATAGAAATTTATAAGGACACCAGTTGCATTCCTGAAAGCCCCACCCTCATGTCACTGAGGCTTCACCTCTTAAGACTATCATATGGGGGGTTAGGGATCCACACATGAATCTGGGGGACACAATCATTCAGACCATACCAATGACCAAGCTGACATTAGCTTCCAGTGATATGGTAGCTTTTTCCCACCCATATTAAAGAGTGAATATTGAGGTGCGAAGGTGCAGACTGGGTGGGATTAGACTCTCCACATCGTTGGTCTTTCCATCGGCCCCAGGAGGCTGACCTCTGTGGATTCTGTTCCACTGGCAATCTTGCCTTCTGGCTGGCATCTGGGTTCTCCCATTGAAGAGACCCACCCAGAAATGGGGAGGAAAGCGAAGGTGGGGTCATATTTTCTGACTGCCTTTCTAGGGTGTCATCTCCAGCTGGTCTTGTCCCTCTCCTCTCAGGGATGGCTTCATAGGTGTAGGACTGGCACAGCTACACAGGGTCCCACATTCAGAATGGCCCTGGCTCTGCAGTGGCCATCCTGAAATTCTTAATCATTTGCTCTGAGTTTGCATTTTAAAGGGAGTTCAATCGGGATAGCAGAGCATGTGCCAGGACCTGGAGCCTTGCCTCAGGAGAGGCCCATCTCCCAAGGTGGGCTCTCAGCCACCTGCTTTCCCACTGAGTGCCCTGGCCTCACATGGCCTTCCCTTCTCCCCTGGTGCAGCAACTGCTGTCATGCTACCCCCCAGGTAAGGTGTGGGTGCATGGGGGGTTAGGGTAGGGTGCCCACACCTGGGGCATGGCTGTGGCCGTCCTCCACCATCCCACAAGTCGGCAGCACCCTGGCCATTTCCATAGGCACCTCTTGAAGGGTTGAGCTTTTTCCCCAGCTCCTGCGGGTGCCTGGTGCATCCTGGGGTGAAGGTTTTAATTCCTGGGGGGTTTCTTTTCCTGCCATGTTGGCTGGGGTGGCAGCTCTTGGGAATGGAGGATGCCTGGCTCCACTTGCTCGCCTCCTGCTGGGGCGTGACACATCCACCCAGTCCTGTGGCTGGAGGCAGCAGAACCCTGCAGTGGGGAGGAAGGCTCTGCTAAGATCCAGAGCAGATGCCTGCGAGGGTCTGTAACCTCTCTGGAGGGAGTGCGACTCTAAATAGTCAATGAAAAGCAACATGACAGAGAGAGAGGAGGAGAACGGAAAACGCGAGAGAGGAAGAGGGGAGGAGGAGGAACCCCTGAAGACACTGTAATACCTCTCAGGTGACCGTGCCTTCTGGACAGAGGGCTTTGCCTTCTTACTCTGCTCTGGCCCCTCTGAACACAGACATGTCTCCATCCTCCCTGCTCCTCCTTGCGGAAGCAGCAGCATCTCCCTCTCCCTTTGACCTGGGGAGGGGCTGAGGAGGGTTCCAGATCAGCCTGGCTAGCCCTAAAGATTATTCTAGAGCCCCTGTCCTTTTATAAGTCATCCTTTAATTAAACCCGCCTCAGATCCTCCTGCCACAGCAGGTCCTTCACCCCTGGGCCAATTCGCTGTGTCACGTGGACAGCCCAGCGCAACTGGGGCCTTCTGCCAGCCTGCTGGGGCAGAGTCCCCTGGCGCGGCCCAGACACTGGAGCATCTGGTGCACCGCAGCCGGGATGCCCTGACCGGCCCAGCCGCGGGAGTGACTCGCTTATGTCTGGAGCCCCAAGATTAGCCTCTCGCCCAAAAGGTGAGGGACGCTATCCCTGGTGCCCGATGGCGCCCGGATCCCAGCGCGTCCAGTCGCCCTCCCCGCGCCAGACGCCTCCCCAGAGAAAAGCCCCGGAAGAAAACGAACCGGCTAAAAGCCAGCACCGGCTGCTGCGAACCAGGGCCTCTGTGGGGACATGAGGCAGGGAGCCCCTCTGCGCCCAGAGAGCCCTGGCTGCTCTGGAGAGCTGCGAAGCCAAGAAGCGCACAGTAGGCTGGAGGGCAGCCCTTTGAGTTGGGGTCACTTGGAGCTGTCAAGCCTGTGCCACAGGAGAGGCCTCCCATCTGCGGGGACTGAGCTGGATTGCGTGGAGACCTGATTCCAGGTCTTGCTGGCCTGGCTCCAGAGCCTCACACTACGCTGTGTACCACAAGGAAAACAACCAAGGGTCCCAGCGCAGAATGGGGTTTGCAGCCCTGGCTTTTCCTGGGCCTATGGGACCCAGCTCCACAGTGGGCTCTGTGTGTTTGCTGTGACAGACAGGCTCCTCTGGATGACTTGGAGCTTCCAAGCAGCTGCTCTTAGGCTGCGTCCTTTGGAGGGATAAGAAACAGAGGGTGGAGAGAGAGGCAAGAACCCGTGTTCTGATGGAGCAGTTTCCAGAAAACGGACTGGTCTCCTCCTTGAGCCTCTGTAAGGTGGGATTGGTAAATCACAGTCACTTTGTGGGATGACCACGCAGGTTGGGTCCAGCCCAGTGTCTGGCACACAGTGACGCTGGTCATTTCCTTCAGGCCATGCAAGTGTGTAGGAGGTCAGAGTGTTTTAGTCCTGCTTCCCATCTTTCCTGGGCTGGTCCTGTCATTCAACTCTGGGCTGAATGGCATCCCCTGCTCCCTTGCTTTCCAGTGGGCTAGTAGCCTGCTTGAGAGAGTCCACAGCGCCCTTATGTGTGGGGTGGAACACTGGGCTTTTCATCTGGCCTGCTGTTCTCCCACAGAAGTCAGGCCCCTTCCAAAAGGTGGATTCTACTAAGTCCTCTCTGTGAGTGAGTGGGTGAATGAATGAGTGATCAGGCAAAGGACAGGAGGAGGAGATGGTTTCTTGGTTCCCAGTCTGGCCCTTGGTCCCAGCATCTACAAAATGACAGGCTTTGTTGTGATCATGAGAGACTTCAGTGGAGAGAAAATCATTTT
Source organism: Ictidomys tridecemlineatus (assembly GCF_052094955.1). Taxonomy (NCBI): domain Eukaryota; kingdom Metazoa; phylum Chordata; class Mammalia; order Rodentia; family Sciuridae; genus Ictidomys; species Ictidomys tridecemlineatus. Next base: position 16,748,412 of record NC_135488.1, on the reverse strand, counting down.
AGCCAGAGATGCTCGATGCCCTCCCTCTGTGTGTTTCATATTTCTTTGTCTAAATAAGAGACACATGCAAATGACTAATACTTTGAGAGATCAAGAAATACAGCTGGGCATGGTGGCACTGGCCTGAAATCACAGTAGCTAGGGAGGCTGAGGCAGGAGGATCTCAAGTTCAAAGCCAGCCTCAGCAACTTAGCAAATAGAAGAACAGAAAATAAGTCAGAGTCCTGGCTGACTCCAGTGTGAGCCGTTTGGTTTAATGCATGTCTACAGAAGCCAGAGATTTTGCGACTCCAGGTCTTTCAGAGACCTCCTCCAGGCAGCAGGCACTAAGGGTAATGCACCTGGTACCAACAGACAGTCCTCAGCAGAGCCCCATATTTTCTGAGGCGGCAGAACATCTAGATCTGGGGAGATGGGTGGCCAGTTGACTGGGTTAATCTTTTGTAAGTTAGCTTTGGGTCACAGAACAGGAAACTGCATAGTTCCTGAAAAATGCATCAGCATCCCTCACTTTCAGAGTTGAAATAGAAATATCCCAATGCTACGGATTCCCAACCTCACTGTTGGTCAGACTCATTGGGAAGTTTTTAGGAAGGTACTTTGTTCAGCTTTGCCCCTGAGATTCTGATTTTACTGGTCAGGATGTGGCTCATGCCACCAGTAACTTTAAGGCTGCTAGGGGATTCTGAGGTGCAGCCAGGGCTGAGAGCCTGTGCCCCAGCTGTTTCTTGTCAACTGTCCTCTGTGGTCACCTCTTGATATTTTGTGTGCTTCTATTTGAATGTTCTCACTCTTCAACTTTTTCATGCAGGTCTGTGATTACTCTGTCTTCAAGCTCTTGGGTCCCTGGTGTTACCTTATAGCCATTTGCAGAGAAGTTCGTGTCAGGGGAAGATGGCAGTTTCCAGAAGCCTGCAGAGGGCTGGCCAGGGCTCCCTGGGCTCACCAGAGAGCAGTGTGGGTTTAATCTGCAGTGCCCTCAAGAGCACCATAAAACCAGCCAGCTAGGTGGGAATGATTCAGTGACAGAGGGGACAGGGCTTGTGATGATCAGGAGGGCATGTCCCTTGCCCTAAGAAAAGCACAGTCACCCACCTCCAGCTGTGTCATGGGGTTGATCATAGATTGCAAAAATGCTCACCAAGTCTTTTGATCCTTGAATGCAGGCCCCTTTGCAAGGTGACTTTGCCATTCCTTTTCATACAGTTAGGTTCCATTTCTGCAGCCCTTGAACCTGCAGTTGGCCATGGGATTTGCTTTGGCCAATAGGACATTAGCAGATGTCCACAAGCAGAGGTGTGGGAAGCCCATGAGTGTTGGTGCTTGCTCTCTGGATGCTCTGTACGCACACGGCCAAGAGATGTGAGCAAGATCCTCCTAGAACACCCAGTGCTCATGACCTTCAGGATCAGCTAAGTGGACTCCAAAAGGACTGCCCAGCTGACCTGCAGAACCCGGGAAAATATGAAGTTCAGGTGATGAAGTATTGGGGCGAACGGCAATAACTAACCATAACACAGCCCCACTTTGCCAGATGTTATCAATCTTTTAAATAGAAATCATAATTTCAAATTTTTGTGTAAGTTCCAGTTTTAAAAAAAAATTGAATTAGTAGCCAACATTGTAAACACATTCTACAGGCCAAACAAAACATACCTTTAGACTGCACTTGGCCTGTGGGTTGTTGGTTTGCAAGTGGCTATGCTGAGGGACACGAGGTGTTTGTCCTAATGCCTGTTTGCCATCACTCACTCACTCACCCTTCTTGCCAGAGTGGCTGGTGCCCTCCACCTGTGGCTGCTGTCTGTACGGGATGCACACTGCACGGGCACTTCCCCAGCTTCTCCGGGTGGTCTTTCCATGTGGAAATGTGGGATCGCTCGTCCTCCTGGAGAGACTGCAGTGTGAGATGGAGTCCAAGGAAGGACAGTGCAAGGGTAGCGCCTGAGCATGAGATCAGGCATGGAGGGGGAGCCCATGGAGGGCAGTGGACAAGGAATCCCATCTGTTTTTTCCAGAGAATGTTGTTCCTGGAGGGAAAGCCAGGGAGAGAACGTTGGAGAGAGGGGATTGTGGGGCCCCTAAAGGCCAAGGCAAGGATTTCCCACTTGGTTATCTGGGCAAAGGAGAGTAGCTCTAAGGGAAGAGAAGTCACTGGCAGCTTTGCACAGGGGGCCCTGGGAAACAGGGGCCTGCTCTGTTTATTCACGTGCAGGATGAGTTTATGGCAGGACTGGAGTCAGGCAAGACGGGGACAAGACTGTTTGTAGTGACAGAAGGAGTGTTGGCATTGGGAGGAAAAACCCGAGTGGAAGAATGTAAGTTAAGACATGTGGGGACTTCTCTTGACCTTGAGATAGGGCTAGTTTTGCTGATTTTCTTATCTATATCATCAAGAAATGTTAGTGTGTTTTCAAAGCACTTCCTTCAGCAGCTTCAGATTCCCGGCTCCTGTCGCCTGCCTGCCTGATGGAATCTGGGGCTGGCGGTGGTCACTCCTAGGGCAGGGGAGACGGAAGAGGGTGTCTGCTGGGCGTTTGGAAGGAACGTCCTTGCTCTCCCCTGAGAACCTCTGGAATCATTTGTGCCTCCTTTCTGTGGTCTCCCCTCCCTTCTAAGGCTTACAAATTTGGGACAGGAGGGGAGGGAGAAAACACAACTGTTCAAAATCCAGTTTTCAATCTCGAGAAGAGGAAACGTCACAGCTATGAGAAGAGGAGACAAGGGAGTCAGGGAGGTGCATCCCTCACGGTGCATTGAGAACCGACCTCAGGAGGGAAGCCGCAGGGAAAGGCCAGTGTAGACCCTGCTTCCCACTGTCACTGGACCGTCAAGTCACATTTGAACTTTAAAAAGCTGATCCCAGGTCCCGCCTCCTGTGGGGTCTGACATGGCTGGTGTGGGGTGTTCTTGGCACCAGGGTCTTTGAGAGCTCCCCAGGGAGTGGACCCCTGCCGTGGGGACTGAGAACCCCTGTGTCCACCAGGGCCCTCTGTGGGCTGGTGCACCTGTAGGAGGTGCCTCCAGGGGAGCATCTGTATTTGGTGGTTGCCATTTTCATGGTAGATACTGACAGTGGTTCCCAAAGGCTATCATTTAGATCTAGAATGTTCCCCCAAAGTCCCATATATTAAAGGCTCCATCCTCAGCCTGTGACTCTCTTGGGAGGTAGTGGAATGTCTAAGAGGTGGGGTCCAGTGGGGGATCTTAGGTCATTAAGGGTGTGCCTCTGAAGGGCATGTTGGGACCCTGGTCCCTTCCTGGCTTTCTCTTTCTGCTTCCCAGCTGCCGTGAGGTGAGTGGGTAGCTCTGCCATGCACTGCCTGCCATACTGTGCTGCCTCACTACAGGTCTAAAGCAACAGGGTCAATCAAATGTGAACTGGATATGGAAACTGTGAGCCAAATAAACTTTTTTCTCCTTATAAATGAGCAACCTCAGGTCTTAGAGTGGCAGAAAGCCAACTAATACACCATATGAACTTGAAAAGTATAAAGTGTTGAAATGGGGTGTCTAAGATAGGTCACATTCTTGGGTTGGGTGAAAAGAGTTGGTTTTCTGGGAAGACACAAATGGCTTTAGTACAAGTAACCATGCTTACTACAGTTCATCTGCTGAGAACAACATCTCCCAAGTGAAATGGGCAGGAGAAAGAAGTTGCACAGTAACGGGAAGGAGGGAAGTAGGCCCAGAAGGCAGAGTAGAGGAGATTGCAAGTGGAGACAGATGTCAGAAATGTGCCTCCTCTTGAGGCAGAGAAAGCCTCGAGAGCACTTCTGTGGGCTGTCCTGGAGCAGGCTTGGTGTTACAGAGCCTGAGAAGATCTTGACAACCAGGGGTGTCCGCATGGCCAGGGGCACTGGAGGGAAACCTGTGCTGGTCTCATTAAGGTCTGTGTCTGGGTGATGTCTCAGGGAGATAACCCCCTGGCCTGGCTCCCAGGGATGGGGGGAGTGGTTTTCCCATCCTCCCTCTGGAGGGCCTGCGAATAGTCTACCTCAAGCTTGTGAGTGTCAAAGGGCTCCTGTCTCAGGGTCCAGTCATAAGGATGTTAATAGCTTCATTTTTTAAATTTCTTTTCCTGGGTGTCAATCAAATCCAGGCTTTGTACACGCTGAGCACACACTCTACACCAAACCCTGCGTCATCTTCTCTAACCAGGAACAGCAGAACTTTAAAAAGATATTGCTGTGAATACTTTTTTAAAAAGTCAGAATTCTTTGCTGCCCCAGTATGATCTTTCCGAGGTTTAATAGGACTTTATTTTTTTAAAACATATATTTATTTTTTTCTTTTTCTTCTTTAGGCATAAAAGACAGTAGAATCTATTTTAACATTTATATAAGGTAAAGAATTTTCTTAAAGTTGATGTGCATGCACTGAAAAAGCTAGAAACAAATCAACTCTTATTGATACAAGATGTTTTTACCTAAAACAGAATTCTAAGAGTATACTGGGAAACTATTTATTGCTCAATATTAAAGATGCTTGATGGAAAAATAATTGATATTAATAGTTTTTCTATTAATATTTTATTAGATATGTTAAAGAAAAATGTATAATGTGTCAAAAAAATAGATAGTGCATCTTAGGTTTTGGTAATGTGCCCTGGTGAAGTGTCCTCCTGCCCTGGAATGCGTGAGACTCCAAAAGCGATCCATTCTTACAGCAGTGAATCCATCTCTAAGGATATGGTTCTGCATCAACTTTTAATTCAAGCATTTCTTTTCTGTTTGGATAATTTTTAACAGCTTTATAGAACTATGATTGACCATCTGCATACAGTTGGCAATCTTTTGACCCTATGAATACGTGATGCATTTTTAAGATTAACTTGCCTGACCAGTAAGAGACACCCATTCAAAACAGGCAGGAAGATGGCTTCTGTTTACAGTGGATAGCTCAGGCAGTCAATTAGCTTATCAGACTATTTTTATTTCTGAAGTCTATGGAAAGGGCTAAATAGCTGGTCAGTGTGTGTATGTTCTTATCTCATCGATGCAGAATCAGAATGTGAATCATCACACAGGGAGGCAGCAGTCCTGGTTCTAAGGAAAGGCAAACAAAGTCTCTAGAAGCCCCTTTGGCTGGTCGGTGTTAGACACTGTTTAAAATCACATCACCCTTAGTGACAAGCAGGAGAACGTGCACGCACGTGTGTATGTGTTTGGGCGCGCGCGCATGCTTACCTGCACAATTCTTCTTTCCCATACCATTTGGAAGCCTGTGGGATATCTATGTCTTCTTTCATCAAGAAGTAATGCACTTTTTTAATCCAACAAAAACACTCATAGGGCTCCAAGATATTTATGTGTGCATGTGTGATATTCTTGTGTGTGTGTGTGTGTGTGTGTGTGTGTGTGTGTATAATATACAAAAGAATGTTGAGCTGAGCACATTGGCACATGCCTGTAATCCCAGCACTTGGAGGCTGGGGTAGGAGGATTACAAGTTCAAAGCCAGCCTCAGCAACTTAGCAAGCCCCTGTCTCAAGGCGGGGGATGGGGGGTGGGGGGAGGGGGGACTGGGGATGTTGCAAAGTGGTTAAGCTCCCTGAGTTCCGTTGTACCCACCTCCATAAGAATATGTAATGCAACTATGTTTGAATAGAAAAAAAAATGAGTACTATCAGAATGATAAGTTGCTTGTTAAGAAGAATACAACTCTGTGTCCTGACAGGGGGTAAAGTCCAGAATATATTGGCTGAAATGTGTCCACCATGAGTTACATGAAAGCCTTGTGACTGGTTTTCAGTTCCATGTATGTATAGAGATCTACCTTAAGTAGATTTGGAAGACATGGATAATTCACTTGTCAGATTTCGCCTCAAAAATACCTTCAATCACCCACCAAGTGGCTTAAATATAATTTGGGGTTTCTATACTTGGGTTTGTGTGCATATACTCATATGTATATTTGGACAGACGGAACCTTTATTTATGTGTAAATATGCCACGTAAGCCATGTACATATTCTGTTCAGTGCTTTCTTATTATCCTTCCTCAAATGAGAACCTGTATTTGAGTTCTAGAAAATGCAGTGTGCACGTGGCCAGCTCTGCTGCAGGATCCTTGGTCCCAGGGGACCCACCAGGAAAGGCACCTATGGCTCTGCTGATGGTGGCAACCTCTAGGGAGCCGGGCTGGAGGTGGAGGGGCAGGGCTCCCCTCTGTGCCTGATGCATTCCCACAAGGAAAAAGCAGTTTAGTTCCTGTGCTGATGTTTTCTCCCTTCCAGAACCTTCTCTTGGAGCTGCCTATGTTTCTGATGCCCAGTACAACAGGAACGTTCCATTCCAAACTTCCCCTCAGGCTATCAGGTAATTTAATCATCTAGCTGTCCACTTGTCCACCTTAAGTTCTAGAGGTTGAGACAAACCTGGAGGCATTCTTTCTACAGAAACTTTTCAGAGGGGTCTAGGTACGGCACATAATTTGGGTAAAACCCAAGAGTGTTTTGTTCTGTGGTGCTGGGAGTCGACCCAGAGATGGGCCTGTGCTAGGCAAGCGCTCCACCATGGACTGCAGCCCAGCCCCTGAGCCTGGTGGTTTGGGTTAAGTTCTAAGAGCACAGTGTCCCACGTGCAGGAAGCATCTGGTCAGTTAAGAGCAGATCGGGGGTAATGAACACCACCAGGGCCAGGAGATGGAGTGCCCAAGCTGAACGCACATGGCCATCTTTCTTCCTAGCCAGCGTTACCTGGACTGCAAAAGAGGGCTTCTCTTTTCCCTTCTGTCACATCCTAATGCTACCCACACATTCACTCCTTTCCTGGGAATCCAGCCTTTTCTATCTCCCCCTAAAGTTTTAACTAAGACCAAGCCCTTGGCTAGAGTAAGGAAAAACCCTCTCTTACATCAGCGCTCGGTGTCAGGGTCTCCAAAATCAACAAACACCTCATCTGCCCAGACTGCCAAGCAGGAGTGGGGGACTGTCCCACTCTGCAGGGATCTGGTGTGTGGCAGCCACATCTGTCCTGAGCATACCGCGTTGAGACAGGCTTTGCACATTTTCACATTGGACTCAGCCACGCCCACATGGCATTAGGTCACTGTAACTGAGGGTTCACCTTGTCAGTCTCTGGTTCAGAGTGTTCTCTTATTACTGTCACAACAACTCCGTGAAGAAGGTGCTAAAGCTGGCTGTCCACCAAGTGTGCTTTGAGATATGATCATCATCTTGATGTTTTCTGTTAGTGTTTTATAGTTTGAGCTAAAGTGATATCACTCCTGCTCCTGAGAACCTAAAGGGCATGTGACCCATCAAGAGTCTTATTTATTTATTTGTTTATTTACCCGTTTATTTGGCAGTGCTGGGGATGGAACCCAGGACCTGGTGCGTGCTTGTTACTGCTCTACCACTGAGCTACCGTCCCAGCCCCGGCCCCTGTTCATCTTAGCACAGAAGTTTGAGTGTTATATAACTCCTGCTCAGTGGTTATGACCACCTTTACTGTTTTTCCTCTCCAGACTTTACCATTTTTATAATCACTGGGCCATGCGGATGGCCACGTACTTCTTCATCTGTGTCAACCTCTCTCTTGCCCTGTTTGAGGAACCGGTGCTGTTTCTGCTACCGTTCTTGGTAAGCATTAGATAAAAGATGTTCAACCAGACCTTGTCACCAGTGAGTGGGGCCCCTTGCTTCTCCCTTGTTTTCCTCAAATGTCAACAAATAGGAATTTGACTTTATTTTTTTCTTGCTGGGGCTTCAGAGAATTCTGCTTGTTGGCTAATGTGCCAATCATAAGGGATTTTGAGGGCAATGGAACTTCAGAATAAGCTGCTGAATTTGTAAAATGAATCAATTTTTGAATCCCGTCAATATGATGTCTCAGGGTAAGCTACAACAAATATATGTTTATTCAGTCCAACGTGTTTGTTTCCTTCAAGAAAATGTTTCCTGATACATATAGGCCAGGAGCCAAAACCTGGAGACTTTCTCAGTTAAGAGAAGCCAGGAACTTTGTGTTTCATTGGAGAGTTTCTGCCTAAATCTCAGAAACTAAACCTCAATGACACGATCTGATAGTGGGTTTATTGCAGAATGCCCCCCATTCCTAAAATGATAGTATGGACCATATCCCGCTAGGCCAAGGGTACTTTTGGCTTCTGCCTTCTATTTGATGATATTTTCCCCTCTCTGCTCCCCCCAGCTCACTCTTGAAAGGCCTTCTGTTCTGCCAGCCATAGTGACATCTGCTGGCGGACATGGGAAGTCACAAATCTGGGGGACCCTCTCAACCAAACCTTGTTAATGCTGCCATTTATCACAGGGGCAGGGGTGCGGGCTCTGGAGGGCTGGGCGTCCTGTCATTTCTCCCATACCCTCTCCCAAGATAGCAACCATGTCTCAAGCAGCCAGTTCCCACCTTCCATTCACAGAACTGAAAGTCAGGCAGATGCAAACCTCAATGCTAGCGTGGGCCCTGGAGAAGAAGCCACCACTCCAGGTGACAATAGACTTGACTGGATGCTTGGGGACTGAAGCAAGGCAGTTCTCACCAACCTCTGCACCCTCCTCATTTTTAGCAGGCCTCTGCCTGCGGCTAGGAGAGGAGTGGAGCTCTGTCCCCCACCTGGCCCCTCTGTCTCAGCGCTGCTTTAGTGGCAAACTTGCAACTAGGTGAGTTGAAAGGGTTTATTCCAACTCAGAGTTTCTTTTCTTCTGATCTAACACAGGAGATGTCCACTTTGCATTTCTGAGAAGTTCATGGTGTCCTAAGAACTCCACTTCACTTTGGCTACTCAAAGTGGGATGGCTTGGTCAGCAGCACCAGCATCCCCGCTCAGAGCTTGTCAGAAACGCTGCCACTCAGAGGTGCTGGAGTTTTGCACAGATAGAAGCCACCTTTGAAACAAGCCCCAAGGCCATACCTTCACACACCCAAGTTCATGTGCTTGTATTCCACACTGGGTTCCTCACCTGGGCGCCCTTGGCCCATCAGGCCATATCCTTCTTAGTCTGTAGAGGTCTTCCTCATGCAGTGTAGACATTCAGCAGCACCCATGGCCTCTACCTGAGTTTTGCACCAGCACCCCTGACTTGTGATAACATAAAAGGTCTCCAGGCATTGTAAAATGACCCAAGGGGAGGGGGAAAGTCACCTGTGTTGAGACCCATCATCTTCAGGGTCACCTGAGACCTTGTTACAAACACACATTCTCAGACTCCGCACCAGATTGGCAAAACCAGGAACTCCAGTGGGGCCCAGGAAATTGGTTAACTCTCTGTGAGACACAGGCACTCTGAGATGGAAGAGGACTCGGGAAAGGCCCTGCAGTGAATCACTATTTGGTGACAGACCAGTCACAGGGGCCACAGCATGACCAAGAGTTTGCAGGCTGCGGGTGATAAAGAGCCCAAAGCAGTAGCCACCTGGGAGGGTTTGCAGCCAACACTTCCCCCTGTGCTATCTCCATGACCTTGGCCAAGTGACCTGATCTTTCAGTGCCTCAGTTGTCACCTATGGAAAATGGGGACAACCAAAGCACTGTTCCTCTTGCAACTATTGAGGGATGAGGAAGCTTTTATGATAAGGTGCTTAGAAGAGTGCTTGGCTCCAAGACCTTCGGACAAGTCAACTAACTGGTCTTGTCTTCACCATCACTGGCCTGTCTTGCCCCCGACTGTTCCCCTACAAGCCAGCCAGGCATGTGCTTCATTCTCTGCCACATCCTCAGCAGGAAGTCCTGCCTGGCCTGGACCAGGCTCTCAATGAACATCGGTGGAGAAAGGCATTGCAGTGCCCATGAGGACATGAGGACACCAGCAGAAGCCCTCTGTCTCAGGGGCTTGAACTTTGCTGTGGATCCTGTATGTTCTGCAAAGGGACCCCAGCTTCCTAGATCCGATTCTATTAGAAGGTGTCCTTCCAAATGTGGCAACAGAGCAAAGGTGAGCTTCTCCATCCGTGTGGATTAGATGGGACCTCAGGTAGATCTGCAGGCTGTTGTAAACAACAGTCAATCAACATACGCTTAGAAAATCATGGAAAGACTAAAGATGGGGGCGGGGTGCTTCACAGATGCTGTGTGTTTTCTTCCTCTACTTCTAGGATTCTCTTTACCCACCTCCTGAAGTCAGGCATACAACTATCCCCATTTCAGATATGCAAACACTGAGGTCCCAAGAGGTTACAGAACAAGCCCAAGCTCATTGTCTAGTAAGCAGTGAAACTGTTCTTCTCATGCTGGTCTCTGATTTCAAACCCACACCTGCCTTTCTTCCCAGGGTACTTCCTGGTGTGCACGCAGGGATGACATGCCTTAAGATTGGGAGGACAATCCTAATTTCAAACCTTCTACCTCACGTTATGCTGAAGACAATCCTAAGCAGCAGAGCATGTGTCTTATTTGGTTTAAAAACTCCATCTCTGGTAGTAATGAGATCTCTCTGCCACAGCCCCGCCAGACAGCCATTTGGAACCACAGGAGTGTGGAGAAAGAGTGACCACAGGAGTGTGGAAAAAGAGGACATAATTCAGGAAAGTGAAATACAAAGAAGCAAGAGCTGAATATACTAGAACAGACAGGATCAGCAGAAAGAGCTCAGCTGAGAGAGGCCTGGAGCAGGGCTGGGGCGAGCCAGTGCATTCCACGGGTATTGATGAAGTTCTGCTGTGTGCCTGGCACTATGCTGAGAAGTAGATGTTGCATTGAGTACAGTCTCTGACCTTGCCCTGTTAAAGATCCCAGTCTGGGGATTCAAAGCTGGATGACATTGTCCATCACTATGCCATTTCTTCACACCCCAGCTGACCTAGAGCCCCCAGCACCATGGCCCATTTGCCTACAGTGAAGGCCAGCAGCAGAATCCTGCCATGGCTGGCAGGAGTGGTTGGAGAACCCCTAGCTCTCTCACCTGTAGGAAGGGTTCTATTAATAACATGATTTACATGAACCTCCAGCACTCCTTATCAGAACTGTGTTTACTTACTTTGTGACAACAACTGGCTGGTACACCCTGTCTTCCAGTTCCTAATCACTTCCTGTTCTCACCTGGAGTTTTCTAGCATTGCCTTCCAAGAAACTACTTGCTAACAAATCTGGATCACAGAGTCCCCACACTCAGGGAAGCCAGAGCATGAAAGAAGGTTCTAGAAAGATGTACAGTGATCCAAGTCTATCTGGCCATTTTGTGCCTGAATTTATAGTACTCCTTGGCTGCTCTGACTGCCCTGATAAGTTTAGGAGAAAAGACAAGCCATATTTTGGCATGTAAAATGCATTCAGGCCGAGTCACTTTCACACAACCTACCAAGTAGGGGTAGAATGAATTTTAAGTACAACAGAATGCCGAATGCCTACTCATTCCAGTGAAGACATGCTGCAAATAAGACTTAGAAGATGTGCTGCAAACAAGACTTAGAAAAGTGTCCTCAGAGAAGATTCTATCATTCTGCATTTGCTTCTGAAAGTTGAAGCACACAGTTCTAATGAGCCCAGGAAGAGGTTGATACCCAGTTGAGTTGGCATATGATGTGCCAGAGCTCAGGACTTCAAGGCTGCTGTCTGGTGGTTCCCGGGCTCTTCTGGTCCTCACCTTCACTCAGTGTCTTTTTGTTGGTGATGGAGTTCAGCAATGGATTACTGGCCCAGAGACTTGTTCAGTATTGCTGAGCAGTAGTAAAACACTGTCACCAGTTGTAGGTAGCCAACTCCAGGTGAGAAACTTGATAGATGTTAATGCTCACGGCTTCAAACCGGCAAGCTGCCCCTCAGTGATCATGCTCTCTAAAATATACACCATGCTAAATTGTGTGAAAGAATTCTACGTCTAGCCAAACCACAGGAGCTCTCAAAAGCCAGCCCAATAACATTTAGAGGATTCACTCTCCAAAGCAAGCTTGCCAATGCCTGAGCGCCCACACACTCTATTGGCACCAACCTCAACTCCTTTTAGAATGCACACATCCAGCAAGATATCATCGCCTGTGGTGGATGAGCGGCCTTTCCAATGGACATGGTAGATGTGAATGTATCACGTGAATAAATCAGCATTTACCAACAACTGGAAGAAAAAAATTCACTCTGTGTTATATGATGATTGAGCTGCTCTGTGATCTAGACCATCCCCCTCTCCTGCATCCTCTCTGTTTGCCTCTGCCTGGATGGACCTCCAACTCAGCCCAGAAGGATGTGTCCTTTCTAGTCAGAAGCCCTGTCATGGCTTCCAGTTCCAGGCCCTGATTCCTGGTTAACTGCAGCCAGAGCTCACTTTCAAGGTAGTCTCTTCAGATCCCTTCCCTACCCTAACCACAGTGTGGGCTCTGGCCCCACCCTGACTCTCTACACCACCATTCTACATTATTGTCTTCTTCTCCCTCATTGTGACCCAGGACTACCCATGACCATGACCAACTGTTGAACCAGTGCCTCAGAGGGTAGAAATGACCAGAGATTGCTAACTTGAAGATTTCACAGATAGTTAATGAGACATCCTGACTAGTCAAATGACATAAGAGGAAGTCAATGAATTCTAACCTCAAGGGCAAATCCTACAGTACACTGGCTGTCAAATTCAGCTACACACTGGAGCCACCTGGGAGCTGTGCATAGTACTGATCGCTGGACTACCCACTAGCCCTGGGCTGATGGAATGGCTCTGGGCTAAGATGGGACACTGGGGTTTGTAGATTACCAGTTGAGTATAATGTAAAGCAAACTTTGAGAACACTGCTTTTTCCCCACATGAAGAACTGTGTGCAAACAGATGCAGAATTACACATATTTGCAGCATAAGTCTCCTTGAGATCCATAGATTAAATGCACTGCAGTGACCAGCACCCTGGCTAGGAACACCACCAGCCCCCTGGAAGCCTCCTATTTCCACCTTCCAGGTGATCACAGCCCTGCCATCCAAGCATGGAGGAGTCCTCCCTGCTGAGAGATTTCAGTGTGGAGAATGGAGAGCCCCTCTCTCCTTGGAGTCCCTGCTTTGACAACAAGTGCACTGGAGAAGTTTGAATCAAGTGGGAAGCACATGGGCAGGCTCCCTAGATGAGGCCCTATTGAAGGGAATCTACATTTCCAATGGAACAGATGCTTCAGAGAGAAACTGAGAGTGCCGGCTCTGAGAAGCGGTTCCACTTCATGCAGCTTCAACCAGAAACAAACCTCAATGTGCTTACAGGGAACAAGACCGTTCCTTCAATTGGAAGCTGCCTGCACAAAATGCTTCTGTTCTGCACTTCCAAGCTTTTCTCAGCCAGCACGTTCAGAAGACGTGAAAGTGCAAATTGTGCTACCCAGAGATCCCTTGGGACATCACCAATATTCACGTGGAACATTGGACGGTTGACAAGATTAATGGCCCAGAGTTTTATTGAAATATTTTTCTCAAATTTTTTGAAAACTCACTGGAAACGAAGGTACCCATGAGCAACAAACTCTGCTTTATACAAGACACAGAAACTTCTAAGTAAAGCCCATAACTGCTGGCTCTAAGAAGGATTCCAATTGCTACTAGTTCAACCAAGCCCAAATCCCAATATGCTCTCTAGAAACACATTTACATCCTGCAATTGAAGCTGTTTGTATACCCTGCTTCTCTTCTGCACTTCACACTCTTCTCATTGAGCACATTCAGAGAACAGTTCAGGCTCAATATCCAAAGTGTGCTAGCAGGAGAGCCCTTGCACCTTGGAGCACTTGCTCAGAGAGGAAGTAATAGGACTGATGGGTGGGTCAATACCTCAAAGATTCTTTGGAATCCATTCCTCAAACGGATTCTGAAAACTATCTTGAAGTTGCATGAGCCTGTCTGCAATGACCTCTGCTTAATATTGAGTGCATAGATGGTTCCAAGTGAAATGGTGCCATCAGCTCTGACAAGAGGTTCTGCTTCCTGCATGTTCAACCAAGGAAAACCCGCCACGTGTTTACTGAGAACAAATCTACTTTGTGCACAAACTTTTTCTGTTTGCCCCCTACAAATGCATCTCAGGATGCACATTCAGAACACATTTCCTGCAAAAAAACATGAGAAAGTATCATTGCAAAAGTCCACTCTGGTCTAGCATCACCAACATTGATTAGGAAATGAATTGCACAAGTTTCATCTTATCCCCTTGGTCTCCTTCTTCTAAAAACTCATTGAAACTGCAGGTACCTGACAGTAACCAACTTGCCATTGACCAAGAGCACAGTTGCTTCCAATGGAAACTGGGCCTGCCAGCTCTCAGAAGCCATTGGATTTAAGGCTACTCCAGCCAGATACAAAGCTCAATGGGCACGAAGAGAAAAAAGTCATTTCCTAATATGAAAGCTGCTTGCCAAAATTCTTCTGTTTTGCACTTCCAAAATATTTTCAGGAAGCACACTCAGAGCACAGTTTCAGCCCATATGCAAAGAGTGCTAGCAAGAGAGCCCTTGGACCTAGGTTCAGCAACTGGAGGAGAACTGTGGGCCCACTGGGAAGAGCAATTGCCCAAGGTTGATTGAAATCCATTGCTCAATTGTTTGTCACAGAATTCACTTGAAATCCAAGCGCCTGCCTGCATTGAACTCGCATTGACCAACTGTACAGATGGTTCAGAGGGAAACTGCCACCTCTGAGAAGCGGTGGTTCTTCATGCTAGTTTAAGTAGTGACAAACCCCAATGTGCTCACTGAGAACAAAATGAGCTCCTGAATGTTGAAGCTGCTGAGAGACTGCTTTACTTTTGCACTCCCAAACTACTCTCAGCAAGCACATTCAGAGCGGAGATCAGGCCCAAAATACAATGTTGGCTAGCAAGAGAGTCCTTGCACCCAGGATCACCAATTTTGAGAAGCCAATGAGGACTGCTGAAAAGATCAATTCCACGGAATTCCATGGAAATCCACTCATCAGACCTTTCTGAGAACACTTAAAAAGAAGGTTTCTGCATGCAAGGAACTCTTGGTGATAGATGGCAATGTTTGCCAAATGCAAACATGCCTACCAGCTCTGAGAAGCCATTCTCATTCACACTGCTTCAACCAGGGAAAAATCTCCATGTGCTCACTGAGAACAAGTTAGCTTGTGCTACTTGAAGCTGCTTCTGCAAACAGCTTCACTTCTGCACTTCTAAACTGTTCTCATCAATCACATTCAGAGCACAGTTCAGGCATGAAACACAAAGTGTGACAGAAAGAGATCACCAACTTGCAGGAGGAAAGAGGACCAGCTGCTAAGGTCCGTTCTCCAAAGTCTCACTGACATCCATTTGTCACACTTGTTTACCACATACAGTTGAAGTGCAGGTGCCCACATGAGTGAACTGTTTTGGATCAATTGCACAAAAGCTTCAATGTGAAAGCATGCCTGTAACCTGTAAGAAGCAGTTTTGCTTTCTTCTAGCTCACACAGGAAAAACACCATGTGCCCACTTACAACAAAGTTAGTCCTGCAAGTTGAAACTGCTTGCAGCAAATGGCTTCCATTCCCCACTTGGAGCCATCAGTGGTTGACAGATGGCACAGAGGCTTCAATGTGAAACTGTGAATGCCAATCATTACAAGTGCTTCTGACACTCTAGTTCAACCAGGGACAGCCTAAAGTGCTCAATGACAACACACTTTGTTCCTGCAAGTGGAAGCAGCTTGCACGAACTGCTTCAGTTAGAAAATTCCAAGTTCTCAGCAACCACATTCAGAGCACAGTTCTGGCCCCATAGAAAATGGGTCCTACCAAGAGGATCCCTTACCTATGATCACCTTCATAAGGTAGCTTCCCATCTTCTGTGTGGAAGTGTGTTTCTCCTTGGCCCTTACACTGTTGTGGAGACCACTAGGAGTTCAGCTTTGTGCAGGATCATCTGACCTGGACTTTTTGCAAGACCTGTACAGCCCTAACACATGCTCAGATGCTACAGGACTTTTCAGACCAGTCCAGGCAATAGTAGGCATCCATTCATTGTCTGCAGTCTACAGATTCCTAGATGCATGGCATTCATTACCATCAAATGCAGAATTTTCATCAAAAACTATATATATATCATTCCAATCTGAATCAAGAAAATCGGAAATATCCCCAAATCCAAAGAGTGGATCCTCATTGTGATGCTACCAGTGGAAAATTCCACAGCTGACCTCATGGGATGGTTCACAGTCAAAACACAGCTGCATGAAAAATATTACATGACATGACCTTCCTGCTATGTGAAAAGTGGCATGTGAAGTACACATGCATGTCTTCCTCAGACATGGGTTCATTTGCAAGATACCTTGTGCAATTAAAAATACCCCAAAATGGGAGAAATCAGAACCACGTCTCCAAAGTATTTCAGCAGGGACCAACTCCATCTGTCTATCTATCTCTCAGTGAGTGTGTGCGCTCTTGTGTGTGTTTGTGTGTCTTTGTTTGTGTTTGTACCATGATAGCTGATACTTCATTGCCCCCATTGGAAAACTGACTCAGATAATGCCATCTGCCAAACTCCTAAATACCGAAGTTCTTGCTGATAGAATGAAACATTCCTTCCTGTTGGTTTGGATGTGTCCGTTAGGAAACACTGCTACATTTAGTATACTCAAATCATCAGAGTAGATCAGGTAACAAAAACATATATATTTTAAAATAATAATATATTAATGGAAACAAAAAATATAGGATAGAGTAACAACTGTGTTACTAACAAGGTCAAAGACAATGGCAAACTATAGATTCAAACTTTGAAGCAAATAGTAATCAATGTAAATATTCCTGGGCTGCCTCAGTCCCGCCCAGGCACACAGCAGCAGATTTTTGCAAGCATCCTCAGGAGGGCTGGAGCCTTCTTTGCAGGACGAGAGGGAGGTTGAGGCTGGATCCACTCATCATTCTTTTGGGAGAGGCTCCTTTTCCTCAGCACGAAGTTGGATTTTTTGTGAGGGTTCTTTGCGTAAAATACGTTTGCCTGCGCTGGAATCCTCAGCTCTGGGGAGAGAGGGGTGTACAAAAAGAAGGTGGCACTCAGGAGGTGCTCCCTAGGACACCCCAACATCTGAGAGCCTGTGCCAGAAAAGGCCAGAGCCACACACCTGAGAGCTCTCCAATTCAGCACCAATACCAACAAGACAGCCTCCACAGTCCTCCCTGAGGAAGAACTAAGCAGAGCACTTCAACACACCTAATGTCTGTCCTACCAAAGGCTTTGGAATCCAGAACATCTCAGGTCCTCTTGCATCTGCCAAAGCACACCACTAGATTTACATCTGAAATCTCCCACAAAAGGCTCCTGTGCCGAAGATTCAGTCCCCACATGAGCCATCTTCATAGGTGGGTTTGGAGGGAAGCATTGGATGGTGAGTGCTCTGATGTCAACATGAAATTCTCATTCAAGATGAATACACTACTGGGAGGTGGGAGGGACTGGAAGAAAGGTTGAGCATGGTTGGAGGAAGACCTAAACAGGGTTGCGCCCTGGGCAACAGTACCTTGTTCCTGTTGGCTCCACTGAATCCTCATTCTCCAAGTAGAGATCCTCCTCCTCCTCTCCATCTTTCTCTCTCTCTCTCTCTGCCACCCTCGTTCTCTCTCTCCCAGTCTATGCCTGTGTGGCAAGGGCTGAGGAGCTCTCCACTGCCACACACTAGAGCTTTATGGACAGCCTCAGTGCACAACCAAAGAGAAAGCTATGAAACCCAGAGAAAAGGCCTAGGATTCCTCCTCTGAGTTATTTTCCTCAAGTATGGCCACAGTGAGGACAGGCTGACCAGCACGGATACCACATTAGAGCCATGCTTCTGTGTTGGTGGAGCCTGCCTCCATGTGAACCAGGCTTCTGAGAATGGAGGCCACATTCCAAATGCTGCCCTACTGAGAACAATGGTTCCAAAGACCAGCAAAGAGACTGCTTCCCTCCAACATGGTGTATGGCCCAGTGGTGCCATGACCCCGAGTGGGGGAATACAACAGCCCGCTTCTCCTTCCTCTGAACACCTGTTTCCTGTCACCCTCCTCTAACCTAGAGCCTGTTCTCCATCCCTTATGGGTTGGATGTGGGGATCTCTGCCATGAATTTCTTAGGCTACCAAGGCCCCACACAGACTTCCTCTTCCATAGACTCTACTAACCTAACAGAAGGTTAAGATAGGAGACAAGTGATCCTAGAACTCATTGGGATGGTGGTCTTCAGTGTACATAGGCTGGGATAATGGATGCTGTGGTGTTTGGCTCACAAAAACCAACCAACCAACCAACGAAAAAGCACTGGCATTATTATCAGATGAGCTCTGTGGCTACGTGCTCAGGAAGCCCTCATCTGACTTTAGTTAGGGATCACAACCCGGCTATTGTGATCACTCCTTGGCAAGTGGACTCAGGTGCGGAAGACCATGGAATTTATGCAAAAACAAATGATTCAGGCTGTCTCCCAGGCTGTGTTTTCTTCCCAATTTCATCCTGTTACTGCTTGCTAGAATCCTGGCAATGCTCTGCCCAGGCAGTGGATTTCTGGTCACACAGAAGGCTTTCAATAGTACTGCTTCAGTCCACCAAATGCCAGTTCCATCGTTAGCCCATGCATTCCCACGTTTCTTTGAAACCACTCCTATCCCAGACCATGAAAGCATACTGCTCCTGGAAAGAGGCTTTTCTCCTCACTCCTCAATGATTTCAGCTTTGTATGCCTGTTCATGTCCTGGGCAGGTCACCTGGTGGGGAGCCACAATATCCACTGGGGTACACTATTAGACCTCAAGAACTTCCACCAGCAGAAGTGCAGTTGTCTTTGTGCAAGAACCCAACACACCCTGTTTGAGTGTTCTTGGGGGTCAGAGACTACTCTTTGGTGCTAAGAGTTGACCTGAGTCCACATCCTGACCCTTGCTCTCTGCCATCTGATTGTCTCACTTACTCTGACGGTGAGAGATGATTTGGCCCAGCTCATAATCCTCCGGTTTCTCCTGAGTAAGCAAGTGTAGGTCGAGGGCACTGCGGATGACGACAGGAGCCCTATCCTGGCAGGTCACCTGGAGCAGCATGGGAGACAGGCCTTCAGGAAATTGGCCTTGAAGTGACTACTCAAGGGCAGTTGGCAGGGGCATTCTGGAGGCACCTCCACTCTAAATACAAGGGCAACATCCATGACCCTACTACCTGAGGGTGACCTCCTGCGCATCGTGTAGGCTCTTCCCATAGGCTACTAGCCCAATCCTTGTACATAGGACTTCCTGGGCTTGCCATTGCTCTTTGTGGAGCTGCACTCCTCTCGAAGTGAAAGGACTCAACTACTTGCATACAGATGCAATCTCATCCCACAAGTTGGGAGGAATGGGACAATAGCCTCCAAGATCCCAGGTCTGCCCAAGGATGCAGGCGGCATTGGGAATGGCCTAGGCACAAAACCTAGAGGCTTTGGTCTGGATTGCCAGGGCCAAAAACAGACCCAGGAACATGACCACACACAGGAGTGCTGAAACATAGCCACAAGAGCTCCTGGCCTCCAGAGGCTCAGTGCTGGCTGGGATGTAGGAGGGCACCTCATCCGGCAAGCGTGGTCATTGGGTTACCTGGACATTTAGTGTGCTTGCTCCAAATCCATATCGACTCTGCAGAGAGACTCTCTTAGCTCCTTGTTCAAGGAACATGCAGAACCTCACACTGCTGTCCTCCTCTATAGACGTCAGCATCCCATACAAGGGAACCTGTAACCTAGGTCCTATCCTATTCTCATCTGTCACCCATACCTGCCCCTGCCCTTCTGGACTGCATGCTGCCACCTGACACACAGACTCCCTCAGATATGGCAGTGGACAAGCTGCTGCTCTCCCTCATCTCAGCTCCAGCCCTTCACACTGACCTCTCCCTTCTTGATTCCCCTCTATCCTCCTGATCATCCAGAAGCTCCAAATTCAAGAGGGCATGAGTAGTCCATGGTATTGGACTAGTGTCTGTTCCCCACCCAGGTGGAAGCACCAGGGGACACCCCTGCTCCCAGGCTTACCAAAACAGTCTTGGCCATCTTTGGACTTTGTGTTTCTAAGTGGACACGAATTAAGCAGGTGTCTCCCACCTGCTTGTGGGAAAGCGGCCTGGAGGACTTGCAGGTTGATTCTGAGAACTGTGGGGGATGGAACATCAGCAAACCCAGAAACAGAAAGCCACCCCAGCCTGTCAGTTGGCTCTATGGGCTTCTAGCACATATGTCCAGGTGCTCAGGCTTCTTATTTCCCCAGGTGGGAGTGGAATGGCAGCACAAGTACAGCTTTAATAAGGTAGGTGTTTACCTCCTTTCCCTTGACCTGGGGGCGTTTCCTCACGATAAAATATTTTATTCCCGGATTCATGGACAGACACACCAGTGAGTGGTCAGAGACCTTGATTTCTGCAGAGCGAAGTGGAGAGAATTGTTAGGTGGCACTCAAGGATTATACCACAAAACACCCACAACCCCTGAGAGTCTCTGCCAGGCCCACCACACTTTGGTATTTTGGGGACAAGGCCCACTTTCTCTTGGCTGTGAGTTATCCTGAGCCCACTGTGCATCATGTCTCCCCACTGTCTGATTGTCCTACTTACTCTCATCCTCAGACATCATACTCAGCAGCTCAAAGTTGTCCACATCCTCATGCTGCAACAAATTTTGGTCCAAGGCCCTGCGGATGAGGCTTGTCACTGTCTCCTTACAGGTCACCTGGATCAGGGTGGGACAAATGTCATCAGAGAATGGCTTTTAGAGGAGCTACCCAGAAGACTGTGGTCAAACATTCAGGAGAAAAAGAGGCAGATGCACTGAAAATTTTGGTCCTGACTGCCACTACACAAAACAGACTCAGATACAAGAGTGTGCACTTGAGTGCTTCATGACAGCTTTGAGAGGCCCTGGCCTCTGGAAGCTCGGTGCAGGTCTGGTTGTAATGATGTACTGGACTCAGCACTGGCAGTCACTGAACATGTCTCCTCTGCAGCTGGACACCTGCAGCATTAGTGTGTCTACTGCACATCCATAGAAATTCTACACAGAACCCCTTTAGCTCCATATTTACATACATGCAAAGGCTAACATTCCGAAGCTTTGGCATGACCCCCCAGGTGATCCCGACCCCAAATTCCTACACCTAGTCATGCTAAGGAGGTTCTCTTCCCTGCCACCAGGAACACATCCCCTCCTACACATTTGACAAATCACTGCCACCTCCTCTGCTCCAACCTCACTCATTGA
This sequence comes from Ictidomys tridecemlineatus, assembly GCF_052094955.1. NCBI lineage: Eukaryota > Metazoa > Chordata > Mammalia > Rodentia > Sciuridae > Ictidomys > Ictidomys tridecemlineatus. The sequence goes on along the minus strand of NC_135488.1, from coordinate 16,727,303 downwards.
GAATACCAAGTTCTAGGCACTGCAGCCTACACCCTAGACATATCTCTGCCTTCATCTGTCCACAGCACTTCCGTCTGCACTTCTGGCCTGCAAATGCAAAACCCACAATACACAGGCCCACTCACCACTGGAGCTGGGCATGCTGAGGCTCTCCCTCCTCAGGTCAAGCCCTTAAGACAGACCTCTCTCTTCTTTATTTCCCACCATAGCCCCAGGGTTGGCTGTGTCTCCTGCCTTCCGTTGTGTGGACACCCAGAGGCAGCCCTGCTGTCGGGCTTACCAGGATGCACTTTGTCTCCCTCAGGCTCTGTCCCTCTAGGAGGACGTGAACAAAGTGGCTGTCTTCCACCTGCTCGCTGGAGTGAAGCAGTAAGGAGCTGCTACTGGTGACTTTTCTCATGCAGCACTCATTGCTTTGGGTGGCCTGGGGCAATGGTCCTGCAGCCACCGCAGAGCTGCTGCTCACAGCTGCTGGGGTCCTGGATGCCACTGCCACAGAAGGCTCCAAGAACTGTGGGGGATGACAACATCAGCAAAGCCCAGCAACTGCACCCCACCCAGCCTGGCAGTTGGTTCTGTGGGCATTCTACAACATCCATCCAGATCCTGAGGTTCTTGTCCCCTTGAAGGATGTGGAGTGGCACCAGGAATAAAGACTGAAGAAGGTGGCTGTTTACCTCATTTGGCTTGACCGTCAACGACTTGCTGGCAGCTGTTTCCCGAAGAATAAAGTTATAATCCACTCCTCCATCCAGGTCGTAATATACTTTCCCATCAGCAGGGATCCTCAGCTCTGGAGAGGCAGGGGCAGAGGCGTGGTAGGTGACAATCAAGGAATATACTACCCAACATCCCCCACAACTGAGAACCTCTGCCAGCTCAGGTCTCACACACAGACCTGAGAGCCCCCGAATCCAGCTACTGTTCCACCAAAGACTCCCCACTGATTCCTCCCTGAGGACCCTCTATGCACAGGAGGTCCACTACAGGAACACCTTTCAAGGAAATAGCCCCTTGTACCCCAGACCCTCTTAGTTCATGTTGGACCCACCAAAGACAAACAGCTAGACTTTGTATCTGGATTGGTCGCCAAAGACTCATGTGTTCAAGGTTTTCTCCCCACTGCAGCAATGATCACAGGTGGGTTTGGGGAAAAGCACTTGATGGTGGGTGCCTCCACCTTGCCAGTGGATTCATCCACTCATACAAAGCTACACTAATTTGAGGGTGTGGTTTGCAGGTGTGTTGAGCGTGGGTGGAGGATGTCCACAGCAGGGCTGTGCCATCCAGAGCAATATATTTCTCTTGAGTTCCCCACTTCTGCATTTCCTCCTCATGAGTACAATTCTCATTCACATTTTTAATCAATTTATTGTTATACTTCTTGTTTGGCTTGTGTTACTCCTTCTTGTTCTTGTTCTTCTTCATCTTCTCCTCATGCTTCTTCTAATAGTCATCTTGACCTTCTTATTCATGGTGTCTTCCTTCAACTTATTTTCATTTTTCTATTCCTCCTTCTCCTCCTCTTCCTCCCCCTCCTCATCCTCCTCCTCCTCCTTCTTCTTTCCTCCCTCCCCCCCCCTCTCTCCAAGAAGGGTTTACAAGCTGTGAAGGGTTCTATTATACCACACACTTCTCTCTAGAAATGGCCTCTGGTCTTAAGTGGACTCAGTTTGCAAGGAATAGAAAGATTGGAAGCCAGAAATGATTGTTCATTGAACTGCTTTTCTCATGTACTCGTCTATGTCAGGAAAGGCTGCCAAAGTAGGCATCCTGTGGTTGTCTGTCTTCTTTAACACAAGACAAAGAAGCCTGTGTTCTTGGCCCCTTGTGGATAATAGCTTTGCAATGCCTCCTCAGGCCAAGGAAAGAACACATAATAGGCAGGTCCACAGCCCCTGGAGAACATGAAGAACCTGCAGATTTATGCCCCATCATTACACTTTGTTTTGTGCACAAGTCCCACTATACTCTTCCTGGGCATTGGGTCAATGCACACTGTGTTTTGGCTCCCAGTTATCCTGAGCCTACTGTGACTCACTGCTCCCTACCCTCTGATGGTTCCACTTACTCTGATGGTTCGAGACAATTTGCAGAAGTTCGTAGTTTTCTGGATCCTCCTGCTGGAGCAAGTGTGCATCTAAGGCCCTGCGGATGATGACTTGAGTGCTGTCCTGGCAGGTCACCTTAGCAGGGTTGGAGAAGGCTCATCAGAGAGGGAATTTGGGAGTAGCTACCCAGAGGACAGTGCTCAAGGACAATCAGAGACAAGAGAGCTCTCAACACAAAGGCACCATCTTGTTACCCTGCTACCTGAGGCCTTCATGTGATCATGTGGGGTCTTCCTATGAGCCTCTAGTCCAATCTTGGTACAAGAGTTTGCCTCAACCTGCTATGCCCTACAGGGACAAGGGAATAAGGACCAAAAGGCTTTGTACAGACACACTCTACTCCCATCAAGATGAGAAGAATGGTCCAGTGGACTTCCATATCCCTGCTCTGGTCTGGGATGAAGCTGCATTTTTGTGTGGACCAGGCACAAACCCTAGGTGTTTTGGTCCTGACAGCCAGGGCACAACACACACTAGGACTCTTTAATGATAGGCATGGAAGCTGCTGGGCTCGAGAGTGTCAGTGCTTGCTGGGGTGTCAGGAGGTTTGGACTCAGCAGGTGCCGTGGTTCAACATGGCTCCCCTGGAGGTGGACACCAGAGTCTCATGATGGATACTCCACACCCAGGAAGATCCTGCAGAGAGAGCCGCTAAATCTCTATTCACATACATGCAAACTAGGACACTAATGGGCCCCTCCAAGGCCCCCAGTTGTCTGTGACCCACACTTACCCACCCTAATCATTCTACAATGGCTCCCTTCCCTTCAACCAGCAACATATCCCCTCCCACACACAAGAAAATGACTGCCAACTCCTGTGCTTCAACCTCCATGGTTCAATATACTCCTCCTCAATACCAAGGTCAGTAGAGGATGGCCTGTACCCTCGATATTTCTCTGACCTCCTCTGAACCCAGCACTCACTCCTGCACTTCTGACCTGCACACCCCAAAACACGCAGGCCCACTCGCACCCAGACCTGGCATGCTGCTGCTCTCCCACCTCCCTCTTCCTCATTTTATGCTCTCCTTCCTGACCTTCCAGAAGCTCTAGTTCAAGAAGACAGGCCTAGTCCAAGGTGTTTGCTGTGGACTCAGTCTTCCCCACTGTGGGCTCCCAGGAGACTCCCCTGCTCGAAGACTCACCAGGATGCTCCTATACTGTGTTGTCATTTCATTTTCCAGGTAGACGTGAATGAGGCACCTGCCTCTCACCCGCCTGTTGTACTGGGGCCGTGGGGAGTACCGAGTGGAGACCCCTGATGTCCTGGACTCTGGCTCTGCCCCTTCCCAGGGAGAAGGCTCTGGCTCTGGGGTTGGCTGAGGAGCCGATACAGGAACTGAGCTTGTAGCTAGAGGAGAAAAGATGCCAACATGACTGCCTTGCCCTGACCTTCCCACAGACAGACAATACCCCTGCTGCCAGGAAGAACTCAGGCCCTTAGCCCACACAGGACCTCTTTGCAGACTGGGGTCACTTCCTGAATGGACAAAGGCTTATCCTAATTTCCAGCCCAACACCAGGCATACAGACTCCCTGCAGTGGAACAACAGTCGGACCTCTCCTCATATACCCTTAGGTACTCACCCCGGTCCGCCTGGCTCTCAGGCGCTGCCTGGCTTGTTATGCCATCTTCAGTTGTGGCCAGGAGGTGGTATGTTTGATGCTCCAGGTACAAACCAACCAGCAAGAGCCCCATATATGGCAGCAGCTGCTGCAGACTCAGAGAGCCTGGAGGCTGATGGGAAGCCTCGGTGTAGAAGTTAATCCAGGTCCCCAGGAAGGAAGGTGAGGCACTGTGGGGAGGCAGGTGTGGAGTCAGCAAAACCCTGGCCTTGCCTTCGCCATGGCCTCCAGAGAAAACCTCTGACCCTACACTTCTGAACTGTCCCTGGTTCTGAACACACCAGTCCACCTCAGACGAGACACAGTGGCTGTACAGGCAGGGACAGGACAGGTTGCCACAGGCAAAGAACCTTCAACGAAGGAGCGTTAGATCCATGGTATGACCAGCTCTCCCCTCCTCTGGGCAGGCCTGACACTCTTCTTCCTCTTGGCTACGTGCTCTCCAACCTGGAATGCACCTTCCAGGAGTGTCTGTCCTCCTGCCCACTCTTCTCAGGGCTCAAGAGACACCTCCTCCCGTGGCGTGGGCTGCAATGCTACCTCATTCTCTGTGAGCTCTCACTGAGTCCCCCTGAGTAGCGGTGGACCTCTCTTTTCCCATGAGTGCAGACCACATCTCTGTGGCCCTGGGGGAGAACAGGGAGGTGTGGTGTGGGGGGATCCATTGTCCCAGAGGCTTCCCCAGTGGACCATGACTACCTACAACTCCCCGCCTTACCCCTCCTACTGTTGAAGCCCCACACCTTACACTGCAGGCAGAACACAGAATTTGGGAGAGCAGTCTTTCCTCAGCCTTCCCAAGTCAAATCACCTTGCAGGTCCCTATTCTGGAAACAGGAGCCCACCCTCTTGACCCCAAGCCCATTCCATGTTGAAGTTGGTCCAGGGGTCCACCATAGTCACTGAAGAGGACAACGTGCAGTTATGCCTCATGGAGTCAGGGATGCAGTCACATGTAGGATATGTACTCATGGCACCTGCGGTTTTAGGCTGACCCCCATGAAAAGGGACACAATGGCGGTCATTTGCACTCCATTTTTCACTGAATTATGAAATGTGACTGGAAACGTGTTTTCACACAGTGGGTGCTTTCTCCATGTTCATCAGTAAATGAGCCCAAACTGCTGATTCCCACATCTCTCTGGGTGTGGGAGCTGCCATGTCCAAAGCCCCTGTTCAGCTATGTCCCAGCTAGGACGCTCTGTCCCACTATGTATACTAACATGTCTTTATTAACCCAAAAGTGCTTTTCCCAAGGCCCGAGTTTTGAGACGCCTCTGGCACAGATCTACGTTCTTCAAGAAGCCAATATCATACCAGAAAGACCACCTGGCCTCGCTGAGTCCACCTGGGAATGAGCTCAGTGCACACCATTGAGCTGTGGTGCCAGGTGTGTGGGGACTGCTCCACAGACCTCTGTGGATCAGCTGGAGTCAGGATGGTTTCTCTGCCTAAGAGGGAAAGTTCACTCCCCTTGCAAGGCTGTGGCAGGCACCTCCAGGACTCGTCCCATTCGGGGCTGAAATTCCACTATGAGTGTGGTCCTCTATCTCATTAGGTATCACAAACCTTTGGGTCCCTGAGAGGTACATGGCAGCCCCAAGACCCAGGCCTGAGGGGGCTACACACTTGGGCTTGGTGGTCTGGTGCTTACCTTGGGAACAAGAGATCCAGCACCTGCTGGGTGGGGATGGAATCCCAGGAGATTAACCCCATGTTGCTGCTGAAATGTAGGTTCCTCCCACAAATGACAGGCAGGAGCTCATTCCTAAGCTGGTCCTGCCTGTAAGGTTCAAGGCTCTGTACCCTGAAGGGCTCCTCCGTGTTCTCATCATTTTCACCCTGGGTTGGGACCAAGAATGGTGGGTTCAAAATGGAAATGGTGACAAACAGAAAAATGACTTGTGCCAATACACTAGAGTCAAAGCACAATGGGACAGTTCCCATCAGTACACACACACACACACACACACACACACACACACACACACACACAGTCAGAATAGGAGTCCTGGGCCATTCATCAGGGATCAGACTAGAGGGCCTGCTGGGCTAACCTGCCCTGTGCTACTCACTGTTACTCTTGAGCTCCTCTGCGACAATTGCCAGAGGATCTGGCGTCTAAGTTGAAGCCTCATCCAGTGCATCCACAAAAGGGTTAGTTGGCCCCCCTGAGATTCCTGGGAGCCTGAGGCTCGGCATTGTTTGCAAGGACAGGGGAACATCCTTCTCACTCCAGTTTCTCCAACCAAATGAGCTCGGTCAGTTAAGTGGGTGCCTGGATACCAGGGTTCTATGTTCTGTTTGATCCATTGTCAAGGCAATGATGTCATTTCCTGTGCCCATACCTGAGCCTCTTTTCACATAAGATCACTTTCAAAAGCCCTATGGGCTGCTGATTTCTCCTCCATGCCTACCCATCTCAGGTGTGCATGTGTTCACCAACAAGTACCCAAATACCCCCACCAGCATCTGCCCTGCTTGGTGCGTCTAGAGTTCCAGCTTGGAGCCTTCAAAAATGCATTCACAACCAGTCCTTCCCTCTCAGCAGCCTTTGGACCCTGGTCCCATCATTGTGCAACTCATGGTGTGCCCAGTCTTTTCTGGAAAGTAGGGTAGCATCTAATCAGGGATTGGTGTCTCTGATTCATACATAGCATATGGTTTCTATGAAATCCAGTGAGGGAGCAGGAGTAACGAAGCTGATTGCACAGATGACCTCAGGGAATACTGACAGGCCAAATGAAAAATATGTTCCAGCTAACCATTGGTATTTGGGCTTCTCAGCCCAGTCCTGTTTTTAAAAAAGGTGCAGACGGGCAGTGTTCATTAAAAAAATGTCTACCATTTAAAAGTGGGTAATTTAAATGGCATCTAGTTACACATCTGCTAGAATGGTCTGGCAACATATGAATTTCATTCTAACAACAACAACAAAACATAGAAAAAAACATAGACATAAAGATAAAACCTTGTCTTCACCAGGATGCCTAGAAATAGGTTTTATTTGGCTCATGCAAATATCTTTCAATAGAACTTCTAATTTCTGAATGAACTCATTCAATTTTATAATGTCTGAAACCCTCTGTGAGCATGGGAAGCACTGCTGACAAGACACCAGAGGGCCAGAGCACTTGTGCCCCCTACAGGGGTGTCTCTTGGCTATCACCAAAGACCGTTCCCCTCCCGGGGCAGCTGAGAGCAAGCTGGGCCTTGGAGCAAGGATTAGTGTTTAGGTATAGACTATGCAAGCAAAGGACAATGTCTTTAATAAAACTAAAATTAAAAAGTCACATTGAAAAATTTTTAAAAAGAAGAAGAAAATAAGGTCAAGTAGAGGAACGGGCAGAGGCATCCAGAGGAAGCCCATTTTCACAGGAGAAAATCCCCCAGTGAAAAGCATCAGAATAGATACCAAGAAAAATACCAACAAAAACAGTGTGCTCCCACTATGTATCTACTCCACATGCAAAAGTTAGAAAGCTAGATAATACAATCCTGGCCACAGGTAGAGCTATTCAGAAGAGCCACCTGGAAGTGCTTAGTCAAAGAAGTAAACATGCACACTTTGATCTAGAAATGCCACCTGTGTGTAAACCAGGTGGTGCTTAAGCAGTTTCACAAGGGGACATGCACAGGGAAATTTATCCTCAGGTTCCTTATAGAGTTGTCTGTGCTTACAGAAGGTTGAGGGCTGTCAGGGTGCCCACAATTGGGAAAGTGAAATGCTTAAAAGGTAATGGATGCCAACCTGGATATATTAATAGAAATCAATGAAAAACAATAGATTTACATGACAGTAAAATCCCTGAGTTCAAGTTCTTGCTAGCCTACCTACCAACAATCATGCTTGGTTAAGACACTGACATACTTCAAGGCAAAAAAAGGAGAAAATATAATGTCATTATTACTTTTCTTAAAAGCAAATAAGGAAATGGTAATATTTACCCAGCCATGACCTGTTATGCATAATATGTGAGATTATTGTGGACATGTTGGTAAATGATGATCTACTCAGATACGTTCCGTGACTCACCAAATGCAAAGGTCCATGAAGAATTACCGTCTCCACACATGAATTCATCGTGAAAAGCCTTGAGACAACAGGGGCTTCACAAAATGGCTTCTTGGCCAACTTGATGAGTGCGTCCTCGGACAATGCTTCCACCTGAAAGATGTCACCAACTTGTTCTCATTCACATTTCCACAGTGCCACAAAAAAGAAACAAAGTCTGATACTCTATTGAGTGAATCCTCAAGTGGACCAAACACCATACTTCCTTCCATATTTTAGAATTAACAAATGCAACTTCAACTCAATAACTTGCATTAGGCAACATGCAACCACAACCTTCCCCTGAGCCAGGGAAGCTGACCCCTCTCTGAATTCAGGAGGTCCTGGCCCCACCAGCATAAACACGAAGTTGACACAAACCTGGCACTTTGATTCTGTGAATTATGGTCAGGACTGATGAGTCAGCTTTGTTGGGATAACTGCTAAAGGAGGACTGTGTATCCCTTAATTTTCTAGCCGATGGCCTCTGGAAAGAGCCATTTATCCTGGTTTAAGGCCTTCCTTTTAACGTGTGCGGCCTATTCTCAGCCATAGTGGCCTCTTATTTTCTTTACATTTAATGTTTCATAAAAGCAAATGGCTCCGAAGCCCCTGAGACAGGTGAATGTCCCTGTTAGCTGCCTGCATTTGGAATTTATCAAAGATCTTTACACGGAGACTCTTTTCTGTCAATTCCAATCTTGAATCACAGAAGTGCTCCTCACAGGGGAGGACACTAGGGTGGCCTCTCCATGCTGTCCCCTACCTGTGTGTATGGCAGGCTCCCTGGGGCACCTGAACACCTGGGGCAGCTGTGCAGGAGCTGGGAGGGGGAGCTGAAGCGGGGCTGGCAGGCTGGCTTGTTCACCCACTTTGTCTCCAAACTTAGGAAGCTAGACCTGGAAGGTGTGCATGGGGAGTAGGTTTTCTGAAGCTCTCTTATTTAAGGCTGCGATTTTTCCTGGGGACATCCTGGACTGAACCCTAACCACCTCCCTGCCCCCTGATTCTGCCTCAGCTTTCATCTGACCCAGGTGCTGCCCCCTAGGGGAGCCTGGGGAAGCTGCACCTGTCTCCCTCCTTGGTTCCTCTTGGGAAAGGAAGGCTGCACCAGGGTAGCAGAGGCAGATGAATTCCAGCTCTGCTAGAACCTTCCTGGGTGAGGAGTGGTGTGTGTTGGGGATGCTGAGAAATAAAGTGTCTCCGGTAGGGCCCTAAAGAGGATCGCACTCGTTTCGCTGAAATGCGGGTGACAGGGTCTCTCTCTCCCCCCAAGGCAGGATCTTTGTCTGGGTTTATGATGTCGTCATTCTAATCAACACCATGTTAATTGCCCTGGATGAGAAGAACCCCTTCATCTCCTAGCCGAGTGGCTTTTCCTTTCTCTGTAGTTCTTGAGATCCTCCTGAAGTTCTACACGCATGAGCCCAGAGCCTATTTTGAAAGGAAGCAGTTCTGGAACTGGTGAGTGTGTGTCCTAGGGAGGGGACAGGGGACTTCCTGTCACAGTTCAGAGACATGGCTGCAGGTCTCCAAGCTCCACCTGTGTAGAGGCATCTTATAATGAGCTCTTGGAGGGGAACCCTCTGTGTGGGTAAAGGCCAAACTTCCCAAAGTCAATTTGAACTGTCTAATTAAAATGAGAACCACAGACCTTGACATCCTGGAGTTGGGAAGGATCTTTAAAAGAAGGAAGCCCAATGTTTTTCTCTACTTTCTCACAATACTTCTTTTCTTAAAAAAAATTTTTGTTCTTTTTAGTTATAAATGACAGTACAGTGTATTTGGACCTATACATACATGGAGTATAATCTCCCATTCTTGTAGTTGAACTTGGTGGTATGGAGTTCCACTGGTCGTGTATGCATATATGAACTTAGGAAAGTTACGTCCGATTCCTTCTACTGTCTTTCCCATTCCCAGCCCCTCCCTTCCCCCCACTCTGCCCTGTCCAACCTGGTGATCCACCCCTATCCCACCTATGGTCACTCACAATACTTCTGACACCAAGTATGTGTTATTTTTTCTCACACCTACCAACTGTCCAACTCTCTGGTCGTCAATTTTGTGTCCTGCAATTCAATCAAATTTGGACACAATTTGTCCACAGTTAGTATCAAATACCACAGGTTGAGGGCTGAGCCAAGACTGAGGACAGTCCCCAAGACTGTCCTCTCTCCAGACACCAACTGCATGTCCACATTAACACCTGTACTGCTGACTGATCGCCTATAAATCAGAGGTGACCAGAAAAACACTTCGGTTACTAGATTTCTGGTTGTTGTACAAGGGTACAGCTCAGGTCAGCCAGACTGAGAGGTACAGGGTGCAGGAAAAGGGGTGCGCAGCTCCCATACCCTCTCCAGGTGTGCCCTTCCATGCCCCTCAGTAACCCAGAAGCTCCCCCAACACTATTGTTTTTTTTGTGGAGGCTTCGTTATGTGTGCATGACGGATTACACATTGGCCATTGGTCATCGACCCAATCTTCAGCCCCTCTGCCCTCCCCAGAGGTAGGGGGCAAGGATGAGGGTGGGGCTGGAATTTCTAGCTCTCTGATCCCCTGGTAGGTTCCCCTGTGGATTCACATCCCCATCCTGAGGGGCTTTCCCAGGGCGACCTCATTAAGCTCAGGTGGGGTTGAAAAAGGGCTTGTGATGAATAGCGAAGGATGCTCCTTCCACCTCTGTCACTTATCGCTGGAGGGACAGGGCTCTTAGGCGTTCAGGTCATGAGACTAGGGATGAAGGCCAGGCATCCTAGAACATCATGGCCAAGGAGGCATTTCCTTTGGCAGCTTCCTTGGCCCGCTCCCTAACCTCACTGTCAGAAACTCAGCCTGTGTGGCTGGCCAGCGGGCTGTTGGCCAGCCCTCCCCTGAGCGGTGGACATGTCTCCCACGAGACTTCCCTTCTCCAGGCCACTGGTCTCCACCCTCGGCCCTGGTGCTGTGTGCCAGCCGGTGCGTCTTGAGCTGCTGTGTGTCGAGCTCTGCAGGGCACAGAGATGCAAGCCACAGGCTGACTTTGGTGGTGCACAGCTAGACGGGGTCTGACCCCAGTGACCACTGCTCTTAGTGCCAGGAAACTTCTCCCGAAGTGCACGTGGCTGGGGGGGGGGACCTGGTCGGTGTTTTCTTCTCCTTTAGCACCACTGTCAGGAAAGTCATGGCACGATGAATTCTACTTCCATTAAGTCGTAATGCACATAGTAAAATTAATACCAGGAAAGACCTACTGTGCATTCTGCAAGTATTCTTCACCGGATGGGCACAGTGGTGCACGCCTGTGGTCCCAGTGTCTTGGGAAGCCGAGGCAGGAGGATGGTGAATTCAAAGCCAACTTCAGCAACTTAGCAAGGCCCTAAGAAACTCAGCGAGACCCTGTCTCTAAATAAAATATGGAGAAAAAAAAAGAGGCTGAGGATGTGGCTCAGTGGTAAAGCACCCCTGGTTTAATTTCTGGTGCCCAAAAAATAGAAAAATAAAAATGTTCTTCACGAGTATAGACTTTTGTGGAAGGCGAAGTGATGTGGGTTAGTGATTCCTGCATCTCTGCAGGTGACTCAGAGCAGCCAATGGATGATCATGGGATGGTTCAAGCCTAGTGTTTCTTGCTTCCCATGCAGTGACCTAAAAGTTCCAGAAATGAATTTTAGCACTGGCTAGTTATCTCACATAAGCTGTTGGTTCAGTTTTCTGGGGACCCATCAGAGCCTGAGCTTGACATGCCTCTCACTTGATTCTTAATGGACTTTGCTTTTGCCATTAGGTTTGACACGCTGATCATAATCGCAGCCTGATGGCCACGGTGGCTGATGCCACCATTCAGTCAGGTCAGTGCCCCCAGCTCAAGGCTTCACGGAGGATCAGGTGCTTACTCAGTTCTCTGTTGAAAATCCACCCTGCACTGTGGAGATTTGGGGGCCAGGAAGGGGGACACCAGAAAATTATTAAAAGTGTTCCGTATTCAGGTTGGAGATGTGGTTCAGTGATAGAGCACTAATCTGGGGTTGAGTCGCTCATAAAATAGTGGTGATTTGCAGATGGCCGTGCATGGCCTCCCAATGCTTTGAACCTTCTCTGGATTCTTTACAAGCCCCAATGTGTGTAAACGCTACGTAAATAGTCCCTGCCCCGGGTTCTGCTTAGGGAGAGACAAGATGTTTTTCTGAGTACTTTCCGTCTGCAGTTTTGAAGTCCATGGAAGAGGACCTGCAGAGGTGGAGAGGGGCTGCCAGGGACCACGGGCATCCCTCTCAGGGAGCTGGTTGGTTAGGGGCACACCCACTGACCACACCCTCTCCTTTCCCCTGGGTTCTCCCACCATCATGGAGCACCCCACCACCAGAGCAGGAGGAGGAAAAGGTGCCTACGGCCTCGCCCCGCCTGCCCCGCGAGGAGCCCGAGCAGGGAGCGGCAGGGACTCTCTTGGGCTTTGTGCATGGACAGGCGTTCATTCCCAGTGGGCAGAAGCAGGCAAGGGTCACCCACTCTCACTGGAAGACTGGAGAGGGGCAGGAGCCCAGGGATGGGGCTGCCCGAGCAGGAGGCGAGAAGGAGCTCCGAGCAGAGACAGCGTGCGCGGGTGCTGCCCCCCGCTCCTGCCCCTAGCCTCCCACCTTCATCCTTGGAGTTGAGGTGTCTCCCGTGGCAGAGGCAAGGAAGGGAGCAGGAAACCCGAGTCACCCATCTTGGTGTCACGCCTGCTGTGTCCCCAAACTGAGCAGAGAAGGAATGAGACGCTGGGGAGGGGCGGATGGGGCACCCCAAGGGCTCCATCGCCACCTGGTGCTAGGTGCTCCCCCTGGCCCAGTTCTGACTGCCCCAGAGGCCCAGGAAAGCTCTCCTGCCTGTTGGACAAGGAGGCCAGCGTTGGGCCTGAGAGGACAGACATCCCATCCTCTGGATGTCAGACCCTGGACACGGAGGACGGGGGGAGCTGTCACAAAGGCCAGGGCTGCTGGAGGCCCATCACCAGGGTGGGACCTGCAATGTCCCCCACCCCCAGCCCACCAGGACGCGGGGACTCCCAGCATGAGATGTCATGACCCCCGACCCCTGCAACCCCACGTTACCTGTGTTGGTGGCAGACTGGGTGGCCCCAGGCACCGGCCGGGCTGCCTCTGTGGGGCATTCTGTGGCCATCCTCAACAAGCCAGCAGACCACCATGCAGAGGGCATCGAGGGCAGCAAATGCCACCAACTGGCATTGGAACAAACCTGTATAGGAACACGACCCCTGGTCAGTGGTCACAGGGCACTGGGTCCCCTCCCACCAGCATGAGGCCTGAGCCCCCTACCCCACCCACAGGAGCCCACACCCCAGGGACACTTCCAGGCTCCAAGCAGACCCTCCCCTTGAGCCCTGGTCTGGGTGCCCAGCGCTGTCCTGTGCTTTCTTGTCCACCTCTGCCCGCTGCCCAGGCCCCTTCCCAGCTGCCTGTGTGGGTCTCATCTTGGTCAGAAACCACCTCCCTGGACGTGGGAGGGGGACCTCCATTCAGACGGTCCCAGGAGGAATCAGCACATTGCCGTGCCACAGAGAGGGCCACTTCCAGGGTGAGCCTTAGCAGGGACTGGACCAGCAAATCAAGGTGACAGCCGGTGTGCCAGCCGGTCCCCAGGAAAAGCTGGTGGGCAGTTCCCCTCCTGGGGCTCTGGCTGGGGCTGATGCTGTGGGAAGGAGGCGAGCCTGAGAGAGCGCAGCCAAGAAACGCTCACTCTACAGAAATGCTCTCAGGGCCTCCCACAGAGGGGCAGGCAGTGGACCAAGGACTGACACAGGACTGGTGCAGCCCTTGATGGAAATAGTCCAGGAGAGAGGCCAGGGGACCTGTCACAATGGGGAAGGAGAGGGTGAGGCCACAGAAAAGAGAGAAGCAATACAGAGGAGGAGGGGAGGGGCCTAGGATCCGGGCAAGGGGTGCCTGGGCTGGAGCTGCTGACCGTCCTTGACAGAGTGGGCCGACAGCTCCACCTCACACCTCAGAATGGGCCTCATTGGGAAATAGGTTCTTTGCAGGTGGATTAGTCAAAATGGAGTCATCTTTGATATCGGGGGACGCAGCTGTTCTCACTGCCGTCCTATAAGAAAAGGAGGGACACACAGGGAGGAGGTGGCCTGTGGAGACCGACACAGAGACTGGGGCGAGGTGGCCACAAGCCCAGGACTACCTGGGCCACGGGGAGCTGCGGGGAGGATGAGCTCTCTCAGCCAGGGTGACCTGTGGCTGCAGAGCTGGGAGGGGACAAACGTGTCTATATGAAGCCACCTGGTGTCTGGTCATGTTTATACAGATGACCCTGCGGGAGGTGTGTGTGGAATGGAAGGTGCGGGGAGGAGCGGGAAAAGTGGAGGGGGAGGTGAGGCAGAGGGACCATTTTGCAGATGAGTCTTGACTGTCAGGGAGTCAGAGGGAGAGAGACAGGCCGCGGGGCCCCCAAACATGACCAGGTGAAGGGGACACTGATGCTTTATAGACAGAAAGACTCTCATTCATTCATTCAACAAACAAAGTGCACCTACTAAGTGCCAGAAACTGATCCGGGCTACAGGGGTCAATAAGAACACAAGCCCTGGCCGCCTGGCATTTATTTTTTGCATTACAGATAGATAATAAATACAAACAAATTCAAAAAGTTAAAACAAGTTAAAGACCAAGGAGCGTTGGGCAGAGGGGAGGAGGGATGGGATGCTGGTGAACTCATGGACTTCGACACAGCACGTCCCAAGGCCCCTTGTCAGCTGCGGCTCCATGGCCCCTGGCCCAGAGTCGGCCTGGTCTCTGAGGTTCTTTCACTCGACACAACATGCCTTGGCCACAGGGACTCCTGGTCCTCCCAGGGTCTTGCTGGGCTCTGCTTCCTCCCCACTGAGGACACCAGGGGTCGGGGGCCACCAAGCTGTCCACTGGCCTTGCCGAGGCCCTCAGCCTTCCAGGCTGGTGGCCAGCCTGCCTCTGCCTCCTGGCTCCGTGCTGCACCTCTGAGGCCAAGTGACCACCTGCTCTGGCACCTGGTTGTCCCTGTTCCCTGAGCCAGGAGCATGGCCCCAGGCTGGCCCCCCAGAGGCCGCAGCAGACAGCACCTGGGCACGTGAACATGGGTGAGGACCCAGGCAGCCGAGGTTCCAAGGCCACGGCCCAGGAGTCCCCGAGGTCTTCACCCAACACAGAGCCAGGGTGGTCCCCGCGCCCCAGCACCCGCAGGCAAGAGAACCTGCGCCTCACGCCCCACCCAGCAGCTGCCCTGTCCCCAGCTGGCCTGGGGACCTCTCGTCCTGCCTTGTCCTGCCTCGTCCTGCTGCCTGTGCCCAGAAAAGAGGCGGGAGAGCTCCTGGCAGCCACACGCACTGAGCACTGGACCCCTCCAGCTCGCTGCTGTGCTCCCGTGACCCCTGGGTGTGAGGAGCTGGGCGAGGACACAGAGGGAGGAGGTCTGAGGGCCACCTGGCTGCTCCTGCCCTGTCCTGGCAGCTGCTGGAAGGATCAGTGGATGCGACATGACCTTGAGTGCTGAAGGACACCAGAGGTGGCAGGGGTATCCTCGGCTGGGGTGAGCGCTCGGTGGCCCTGGTCCTCACCCACATGAGCCCATGAGGGTGGACACCAGCTCCAGGGGCCACATCTCCTGGACAGCCTGCGTTGCCACCAGGCCTTGCCCACTTTGGGTGCCCAGGGGGCTGGGGCAGAGGTGGCCTTGGGAAAAGACCCCACACATAGGTGTGTTGGAGGGACAGGAGTGTCCCAGGGCAGGGTCAGTCCAAGGCTCCTGCAGCTCCAGGTCCTCCTACTGAGACCTTCTCCCTGCCTGTCCCCAGGGACCCAAAGCTGGCCCTTCACCCCAGGGACCCCAGCATCATCCTCTCTCCATCCACACGGAGTCCAGTGGACATCCCCCTAGGGCTCTCAGACCTGCCCCATTGCACTGGATGCTGGGTGGCATCCCTGTGCCCGCTCTCCTGTGATGCCCTCGGCAGCGTCCCCCACCTCCATGCTGGCCCATTCCTGACCCCACAGCTCCCTACCATGTGGTCCCCCATCCTGCACCCCACAGCTCCCCACTGTGCACCCCTCCTGCACCCTACAGCTCCCCACTGTTCACCCCCTCCTGCACCCCACAGCTCCCCACTTGCACCCCCCTCCTGCACCACACAGCTCCCCACTGTGCAGCTCCCCGCCTGCACCCCACAGCACCCCACTTACACCCCCCTCCTGCACCACACAGCTCCCCACTGTGGGAACAGGGACTGCAGAGGTCCCCACGCCTGGCCCACAGCCCTGCTCAGAGGCTGGCAGGAGCAACTGTAAGTTCCCATTTGAGTCCAGGCCAAGACCCCGTCCCCTCACTGTCCCTGAGCCTGCCTGGTGCTGCCGTGGGTAAGGGTCCCCCACCAGCCATTGACCAGTTGCACACGTGCAGATCCATGTGGTCTGAGCTCTCTGCAGGGTGACCTCTGCCTCCCAGCACCTCCCTCGCCGCCTGGGCTGACCCCCTCTGGAGACGCAGGGCCATGTGTTGCCATAACAACCCTCCCGCTCCAGGAGGTCCCTGTGCAGCTCTCCTCTGGGGACTCTGCGGAGTGGCTTCCGTGAAGGAGACGGGAGGTCAGACCCTGCCCTCTGTTCTTGGGGTTTGGAGCCCCTGTCCACCCAAGAGAGGGCCAGCAGTGCCCTGGGCCTTCTGGGCACTGGTCAGCACCCAGCTGGGCCACTGGCGCTGGGCTCAGGCATCTGCACGTCCACTCAGGACGTTGCGCCATAAAGCCTGGGGGAGAGAAGCGAGCCCAGGGCCCTTTCTCCTGGGAGCCCAAAGCCCCCCAGGGTGGGGTGTCTAAGGCCCCCAGGTCGTGGCCCTGGGGTGTGGACCCAGGCCTGCTCTTGGTGGTGGTCCTCGGATCTTGGGTGGGCACCCTGCCCGTGGATTAGATGTGACTTGAGCATGTCCCCAAGGGCTCATGTGTCAGGAGTGGCCCTCAGCGTGGGGACGTTGGGAGGTGGGATCTGTGGGGGACAAACCAAGGACAATGACAGGAAGAAGCAAGGCCGCTGTCCAGTGAGCCCCTGGTGGTAGGGCAGCCAGTCCCCTGAAGGTCTTCTGACCCTGTCTCAGGAGGCGGCCTCTTCCTCCCTTACATGGCTCCTGTCGTGCCACTGTCTGCCACTGGCTCCTCCCCAGAGGCCCAACTGGTGCCCCCCACTCCATCTCGGATGCAGAACCTCCAGATCCAGGAGCGAAATGAAGCTTGATTCGTCGCGACCTCCGCCTGCCAGGGTGACTCACCCAGGAAACGGTGATGACCAGCTCAGCTCTCCAGGGGCCACAGCCATCCAGCTCCCAGAACCCGGGATCACTGGGAGAAGCTCACACGTCCGCCATATGCCGGGGGAGGCTCAGGGTGTGAGAAAGACTGGGCCTAGGTCAGGAGGGGCCCCGGAGGACCCTCCCCTGCTGCAGCTCAAAGCCCCAGAAAACAGGGGACGATGCTCGGGCTTCCTTGTTCTGCAGAATCCTGTGGACAGGACGCATAACTCTGGACAATCCCAGGGACACAGAAGTCTCTCTCCACGCACGTAGCCTTCCTGCCCCAGGGATAAGGCCCCGGAAATACATTTACTCTGGGAAACCCTCTTTTGGCAGCTGGGTCTAGTCAACCCTGACTTTCAAACAGGGGCTGTTAAATGCCAATAGCTTTGATTTTACATTTAAACCCAGTTGAAAGCTTTCCAGGCTCCTAAGAGAAAACGCTGGTCAGAGGACTTGGCTTTTCAACCGGTTTCTTTCAGAAACTCTTTTAAAACCGTAACCGCCACTTATAAATTATAGATTCTGTCCCTGGCCTCTCATGTTCGGTTACATAACCTTGTTAACATAAAAATTAAACACGAGAGATGAATCAGCTAAATTGAATTCACTTATATAGATCAAACGCTGAGCCCAACTGGGAGCCAGAGGCCCTAAGTGCAGCCAGGGAGGAATTGGCTTCTTGGGTGGGTCTTGATTGGGTGGAGAAAGAGGGGAGGTCTGAGGACTAAGCGCCAGCCTTCAGGGTCGGCCGGTTCTGACCCTGCAGCCTGATAAGTTCTCACAAAGTGAGGAAGGGGCTGCCGGGGTCGACGGGGAGACCTGGGGGGTCTGCCAGGCACCTGGGCAGTTCTGGGTGCCCTCCCTCCCCGCTAGGCCATTTCCAAGCCTCTTTTCGTATATTATCTCCTCTGATGCTCCCCGAGCAGAGCGGGGTGGGGGGAAGCAAGTTCCGTCGTCCCAGTTCTGCTAATTGAAGTGCAGAGGCTCAAAGGCTTCCAGGCCCTCTGTAAACAGGGGCCTCCTCCAACGGAAGAGAATTCAATCAAGCCACCCGATTGTTACTAGTCTAGACGTGGCTTGGCCTGAGTGTCCAAGTCCTGGTCTAGCCCACCGTCCGGATGCCAGTCCCCACACCCATCCACCCCACACTCGGAGCTCCAGCGCCCTGGAGCCATCCCTCGTCCATCCCAGGACTCCCTGCTCCTCAGCCCTGTCCTCAGCCTTTGGGGCTCAGGTTGGACACTGCCCCAGAGCCCTGGGTTCAGGGTTCTCTGTGCTCAACAAGTCCTTGCCCTCTGCCCCTCGTAGCTCCATCGTTCCATTTGAGCAGCCCGTCTCCCTGCCTGCGACCCCTGGACTCCAGCCCTGGAGGCAGGCGCCTCCGTCTGGGCATCTGTAGGCGGCTGCACAGCAGGACTCTGTGTGTGTCAGCTGCGAGGCCTGGACACATGGCTCAGGCAGGACCTCAGCCACAGGTGTGGTGGTTGTTCCTCAGCAGTGTCCCCAAGACTGTCTGTCCTCTCCGAGCGGCCTTCTCCCTGGGGGCGCACGGTGTGTGCTCGGCTGGACTCCGGCCTCATCGACACTGGCCCACGTGCTCTCCAGAGCCAGCGCCCGAGGCTCCGACCTGACTCCACAGTGTCCCTCTGTCCCCTACGGGCACCTGGCACCTTTTGCAGGAGGGGGAAGCACCATTGCCTTGGACGGTGCTGGGGTTCCCAGGAGGGCCGGAGCAGGGGCCAGGCTGGGGAGTCTCCTGGGAGTGCCTCTGGGGACCGTGGCAGTGGGAGGAAGCTCTCCGGGCATCACAGGGTGGGGGCCTGCCATGGTCAACACTGGGGAGTCTACACCAGCTCTGAAGCCCAGTGGTTAGTGTCGGGAGCTCAGGTGGGGGTCGGAGAAGGTCTGATGTGGCATTCCCAGGGGGAGCGTACCAAGTTCTCATGTGCAGAATCCCATCAAAAGCCTCATCAAAGGCAGGGTGCCCTCTGCAGCCAGCACTGCGTGGCCAATCAGCAGGTCGTGCAATGGTTTTAAAGCTACCTGCCAGCGTGGAAATGAGAAGGCAGGCCCAGGGGTTCTCGCAGGTGGCAGGTGACGGGAGGTGGCACGTGAGGGCAGGCCCCACTCTGCCCTCCACACATGGCCGTGGTCTGCAGGAACCTCTGGGAGCCGCCCCTCTGTGGTGGAAAGTAGTGTTCACGTCCCGATAGCCTGAAGCTGACCGAGGACTGCGGTGGCTTCGGCTGACCGCAATCTGGTCCCTGCCCTTGGCTCTGGGCAGGCCCTGCTGCCCCATGTGGTGGTTGACACAGCCCCAGGGATACTTTGGGTCTTCCAAGGCAGGGTCATGAGAAGCTCACAGCGGCCACCTGGGCCTTGTGGAAGATGGGCTCTTGGGACTCCTGCTGGGCAGGGAGTCAGACACCCTGTAACAGACCTGACACCCAGGTTCAGCCACACCGTAAAAGCCAAGCCCGGGGAGGATGCTGACCCTGCAGAGAGAGCACATGCAGATCCCAGAGCTGGGGCCCAGTGCCCGAGCCAGCCAGGAAGCCATCATCCAGGAACAAACCCCAATGTCGAGTCTTCCTCACGTCTCAAATGCAAAACCAATGAGATCGTGAGCACAAGAACCTGGCTGTTCTCAGCCCGAGAGCTTCAGAGTGGTCTGTGCTACAGCAAGAGATCCCCAGAGCCAGAGCCCAGACTCCCACCGAGTTCAGAAGGATTCGAGCCCGAGTCCCGAAGACAAGCATGATTAGCACCAGCTCCACAAAACCCCCCACTTAGTCTCCATTTTTTTTTCCAGTAAATGTCATGCTCCAAGGGAGAATAACCAAGGAAAGTTCAAAGTAATAATATCAGAAATCTGCTTCCTTTTTTCTCTTTTGACATTTTATTGTGATATGAAGGCAGATGATGAAGGCCCTGATGGGTATATTTAGTTCCTTTTGTTGGTGAGTGTTCAAAGGTAGGTTCTGTGTTGCCCTGATTAGCACCAAGGATGCAAATACCTGAGCTGCTCCTTCACCACACTGAGTCATGCTGCAGACACGGGGCCCGTCCACCTCCAGGACCAAGCGTCTCATTAATGGGTCCCTTTTCATGAGCCCAGGAGCTTGGCTCCATCAGAAACTCCCCTGGCTCTGGCTGGGGCACAGCCCAGATGGCCCCACACCTGCCCCCCAGCAAGTGTGCCATTTTCCTCAAGGTCTCTAGAGCGCAAGGGATTGCCTCCCCAGTCACATGCCACTCTGGGATTCAGTGAGCACTCTCTTCTGTCACATGTCACCTCTGGGAGCCAATGGGGGCTGTCACTTCAGTCACATGTCACTTTCAGGATCCTTGGGAGCTTCTGGGAGGCCCTGCTCTGTCCAAGGGGCGGCAAGGCCTGGTCAGGGGCAGGACTACCACCTTCCACCTTGGCAGACACCCTCCTGTCTTGGTCAGTGCCAGCAGGTGGCCCCTGCCCCTGTTGTGCGGCTCAGCCTCTCCCTGGCAGAGCTGCTTGCTTAGCCTCGGGGCCCAGGTGGGCTGCACACCGAGGCCTGGCCCTCTGCTGGTGGCCGTTTGTGCGTTGCTGTTGTTTTTAGGAGCAGGCTCCTTGGTATTACCTCTTCCTTCCTCACACGGCGTTCTCAGGATCCCCGTGCAGAGGGAGGGTGACTGGCCTTCGGATGCTCCATGTCCACCCAGGTGCTGCCCCGCCACCCAGGAAGCCATTGGGAGCAAACCTGCTTGGGGTCCCCATCCACGCGCGGCATCTCCAGCAGCCCGCTGGTCAGGGGTTTTCCAGATGAGATCCACGGGCATCGCTGGGGCTTGCGGTGGTGGGGAAAGAGAGGAGGTCACCCTCCCGTGTGGCTTAAGTCCTAGGCCAGACAGCCCAAAGCCATCAACCCACGGGCAGGTAAGTGCAGGTACTGAGAGTGACAAGAGAAGACGGGGTGACAGGGTGCCCTGCGTGGGCCAGGGCCTCTGGATGGGGAGGTGGGGAAGGCTCTGCTGGGACAAGGAGGGACCTGGAAATCCAGGCAGAGGGACAGCAAGGGCAAGGACCAGGAAGCAAGGACCTCGGAGCATCGAGGAGCACCAGGAGGTCAGGACGGAAAGCGCAGGGTGGCCCTCACCCTCCATCAGCCCCCGCGCCATCGGAGGCCAGCTCCCCCCGACCGCTCTGCTAAGAGGTGGCTCCCACTGGGCACCTTTCTGTGTCTAAGCAGCTTTCTAGGCCTCTAGTCCCTCAGATCTGTCTGCTGGCCACGTCCCCTGCAGGAGCGCAGCGGGGAAGGGTGGTCTCTGCCTTCAGGGCACAGCCCATGCCTCCTGCTGCTCCCGGAGCACGGTGGGTGCCCAAGGAGTCACCACTGAGTGGCTGAGTGAGCGACTCACCCACATGAGCCACCTCGCCCTCGGGGACTTCGTTCCAAGCTCCCCAGGGACGCCGGGAACTGCAGATGGGACCAAACCCTATAAGTGCTGTGGTTTTCTTTTCCTGCCTGC
Organism: Ictidomys tridecemlineatus; assembly: GCF_052094955.1. NCBI lineage: Eukaryota > Metazoa > Chordata > Mammalia > Rodentia > Sciuridae > Ictidomys > Ictidomys tridecemlineatus. The sequence goes on along the minus strand of NC_135488.1, from coordinate 16,705,698 downwards.
GCCTGGCTGTGGTGACATTGAGTTATAAAATAGGCACAGGAAGAGATGAGTGAGGACGGCTGATCATAAAATAGAACAGCTGGGACAAGAGACGGCCGTGACGCTCCGAGGTGGCACTTCCTCTGTCCCTCCTTCACTGTGCCATGCTGACCACAGGTGATGGCAGGGAGCAGACACCATGGACACTGGGGGTCTGCTGCAGCTGGGGAGGATTTAGCACGTGGGTGTCCATCTTCGGGCCTGGAGGACAGGCCTCCCGCTGTCCTCGCACACACCATTGTGACAACAGCACAGCCCCACTTGCTGTGGGCTCTTGTTCACCAGGTTTGTCTGAGAAGTTAGTCACCTCCAGAGTGGGATCGTGATGGTGTCTGTTCTGTGGATGAGGTGACGAGAGCGTGAGAGGTCACACCTCACCCAGTGTCACGCAGATGCTAAGGAACAGGAATGGGACTCTCTGGAATCTGCAGCCTGCAGAGCTCGGACACCTGGCATGGAGCAGGACTGGGTGCAGGGCCTCTTCCCCCCGGCTTCTGCCTCCTGTCTACACCCTCTCTGTCACCGAGCAGCACATCAGCTTCTGTCCTCCAGGTGGAGTGTCGTGGGGCCGTGAGACCCTCTGGAGACAAACTGGGCTCTACCTCCCGGGAGCCGCTCATCTCGGGCAAGTGAGTGTGCTTCCCTGTGCCTGGGTCTTGCCATCTGTAAGACAGAAGTCATCAGGACGGCGGCCTTGCACATCTCTCAGGAGGCTGAACACACTCATCCTGGAGAAGCTCCGTGTGACAGTGGGGCCAGCCTTGCTGGCACCCTAGAGACCAGGCAAGGTGGGGAATCCAGCAAGGTCCCACCCTTCCCGGTGGCCATGGGGGTGGGGCAGCCAGACAGCCAGGGAGCTGGGTCCCCAAGGGCGACAGCTCCTCTGCTAAGAGAGGGGACCTGTGAGCTGCCTGTCTGGAGACGCACCGGAGGATAAGGTGGCCCCAGGCAGAGAAGGGAGCAGAAAAGCCCTGAACTTTTAGCAAGTTCTGAACGGCACGAGGGCAGTGTGGCAGGGCGCTGTGTCCACCCACAGTCACCAGCTCTTCCCAGGTGCTCAGGGAAGACAGTCACAAGACACAACAAACACCAGGGCAGGCCAGAGACCAGGAGGGCCCCCTTGGTGGCACCCAGCCCCCACTCCACTCCCAGGAGGCAAACTCCCCCAGCCAGTCCAGGGAAGTGCGGAACGGCATGGGGGTCGGGGGACTGAAGCCGTCCACCCTGGGCGGAGGCAGAGAGGCCCTAGGCTGGACCCAGGGTCCAGAAGAGGTAATGAACAGAGGCCTGCTGCCCCTAGGGAGTGGGGACGCTCTCCTGTCCCAGGTCCCCATGGAAAGACATGCTGTGCAGGGACTGAGCTAAACCTGCTCGGGACCAGGCTCAGGGGGCCTTGGACGAGGCCACAGCAGGAGACGAGTCATCTCCCACGCCCACACTTTCATAGGGATAGGGTCAGGGTCAGGGTCAGGGTCAGGGTCAGGGTCAGGGTCAGGGTTAGGGTTAGGGTCAGGGTTAGGGTCAGGGTCAGGGTCAGGGGTTATGTTTAGGGTTAGGGTCAGGGTCAGGGTCAGGGACACGGTTAGGATCAGGGTCAGGGTCAGGGGTTAGGGTCAGGGTTAGGGTTAGGGTCAGAGTCAGGGGTTAGGGTTAGGGTTAGGATTAGGGTCAGGGTCACAGTTAGGGTTAGGGTCAGGGTCAGGGTTAGGGGTTAGGGTTAGGGCAGCAACCGCCCTCTGTCTTGGGGGGCAGCCAGAGTAGGGAAAGAGACACCCCAGCCCATGACACAGGGGACAGAGGCTGCTGAGGTGGCTGGAGCCCGGGGATGGGGTGTGGAGTCTCTGGTGCACTGTGATGACCTTGGTGGCCCCCACCCCTCCACACCAGACAAGGCTTCCTCTGTCTCTGCCACTCACCTCACAGACAGATAAGGAAGATCACCATTTCTGAGTGTCGACCCTGTTTACTCTGTTCCTACTTCCTCTCTGGCATTTAATTTACAGGGCCGTGAACCACATACAGAGTGAGAATAAGGCAATCTGTTGTCAAGAGGTAAAGGAGTCAACAGAAGAAGGCCCCAGACGTCAGCGCTGTGGACACTGGCGCTGTGGGAAGGTCAGGCTTGAACGATGCCCTGGTCACAGGCTTGTGCTTGATAGAAGGTAGACAGCTGAATGAACAGGAGGGAATGCCAGCAGAGGGTGGACCACAACCATCCAACTGCTTCCTCTGCTGGGCCCGGCGTTCAGGGCAGGACCAGGCTCACAGTAAACCCACAGCCAGGAAGGTGCCCGGGACTTGCTGGTGGGAACACGGGCAGCTGAGCGCACTTCTTCCCTCTAAGTGGCCCTGATAGGACTGCGGGGCTCCTACTTCACACGAGGGGCAGCTTTAGATTCCTCCCAGTGAGGCTGCGTGACTCCCTCACCTTCTCTGCCTCCCAGGTGGACACTCAGCCACTCCCTTGCCTTCTCTGCCTCTGAGGTGGACACACAGTCACTCCCTCACCTTCTCTGCCTCCCAGGTGGACACTCAGCCACTCCCTCGCCTTCTCTGCCTCCCAGGTGGACACACAGTCACCCCCTCACCTTCTCTGCCTCCCAGGTGGACACTCAGCCACTCCCTCGCCTTCTCTGCCTCCCAGGTGGACACTCAGCGACTCCCTCGCCTTCTCTGCCTCCAAGGTGGACACTCAGCTATGGAGACACCGAGGCCACAGACTGGGGAGAGGCCAGCATGGGCCATCCAAGGCCAGAGAGCCTGCCCTGGCAGCCACATCTCAGCCCCTGCACTGGACTGTGTCCATACCACAAAACAGCAGTCAGTGTGAGTGTCCTGGGGGAGCCCTGCCCTCTCCGGTTGCTGAAGAGCAGAGTCCGGAAGACCCAGCTTGCAGCACCAGTGGGGAGAGAAGGGCCGGCCACTGCGGGCCTCTAGAGCAGCGCAGGCCCTGCACAGCGCCTCCTGCCCATTAATCCCCCAACTGTGCTGGAGGGAGACCCCACAGTGCCCCTTCATGCTGACGGGAGGCTGAGGCTCAGAGAGGCTGTCAGGGTTTTCTCACAGGCCCCAGTGGAGTGTGGGACTGGTTTCCCGCTCCTACCTTCCTGCTGAGATGAGAGGGCAAGAGCTCCCAGGGAGACACAGACACAGCACCCCCACAGGGGAAGGTTGGGGACAGCGGGGACGCACGCCAAGCAGGGCCACTGCACTGCCGGAGCCTTAAAGCCAGCATCACGGTCCCCTGGAAGAGCCCAGACCTCTGAAGAGGTCCCTGCAGCGGCTGCCTGTGGCCCCTGGTCCTCGGCTGGAAACAGAGTGTCCTGAAGGGAGAGGAGCTGCCCTGCCACCGCAGAGGGAGCCTTGGGACGGGAGAAGACTGGCTTCCTGTGTCGGGCCCGTTCCTCCCCAAACCCCGGGGGCTGATCTAACTGTAAAATGAGCCTGTCAGGCTGCCTGCCCTTGTCACTGTGCTTTTGACGTCACCACCATCACCTTGAATTCAGTTTCTAAGTTACGCATAGAGTCAGTTGGGTCTTTCGTGGCCAGACAACCCTAGAAGGCAGGTCACAAGACAGACATTGAGGGCACTCGGCCTGGGGTCCCTTCCGCAGTTGACTCCAAATCCAGCTGGCCCTGAACCTCACAGGCACTGTTCCCCCGCCCAGTGCTTCCAAGGACGCTTCACCTGGACTGAGAGCGGGGGTCCTCTCTTCCTGGAGCAGGTAACGACACCCAGGTTTGAGTTGAACCCCGTTTCCCACTTGTCCCCAACGACCTCCCTCCTGGGTAGTCATCTGGCCTCTTGGCTTTGGGTCTTCTCTCTAAGAGGGAAGAGTGAATGGTCCCCACACTTCACAGGGACTGTGGGAGGTGACCGGGGTCTGAGGAGGGTGCTGCCATCTGGGAGGTCTTGATTTTGGAGGAGGAAAGGGACTGTGTGTGGCTGGAACTGGACTGTCCCCAGAGGCTCATGTGTCAGGTGACGCAGCAAGGTTCAGGTGGAATGACTCACCTCATAAGTGGATTAATCCAGTACATGAGTTAATAGTCTGAATGGACCCCTGGGTTGTAACTGTGGGTGGTGGGTGTGGATGGAAGATAGGTCACTGGGGGCCAGGCCTCCCTTGAGGGTCATGTCTTGTTCCCTGGTGCTCTCTCTCTCTCTCTCTCTCTCTCTCTCTCTCTCTCTCTCTCTCTCTCTCTCTCTCTCTCTCCCTCTCTCTCTCTCTCTCCTTCCAGCTGCCTGGAGTTGAGCGCACCCTCCACCAGGCCCCTCCACCATACTGGTCTGCTCCCCTCAGACCCTGGGCAAGGAAGCCAGCTGACCATGGACTCCGAAGCCATGAGCCCAAGTTAACTTTTCCTGCTCTCGGCTCTTCTTGCCGGTGACTTGGTCACAGTGGGGACCAGCTGACTAACAGGCTTCCTCAATAAAGCGTCCTGAGCTGAAGCTTGGCAGCTGGCATTTATCTCTCCCTGTAGGAGGCCAGGAGTCCAAGGTCGAGCTGTCAGCGGGGGCCATGCGCTGTTCAAGGCTCTGGGGAGGGGTCTTCCTGGTCTCTGCTGGCTCCCGGTGGCTCTGCCATCCCGTGTTCCTGGGGTTGGCTGCCTTGCTCTCATCTCTGCTCTGTCTTATCACAGCCTCCTCCCTCCCTGTGTCCTCTCCTCCTTTTACAAGGACAGGATTTGGGGTGCTCCCTGGTCCAGGATGACCCCATCTTCACTTCGTCACATCTGCGGAGACCCTAAGTGAAACCACATTCATGGACTCGGCAGTTACAGCTGAACCACAGCAGCAAGGTGGCCTCGCCAGCACCCTGGAGCAAGAGCTCACCTGGCTGCAGGTGTGCCAGTCACTGGGTCTCAGCACTGGGTCTGCAACACCTGGAGGCTCAGAATTAAGGGACCCGTGCCTCCCCTGACCCCACAGGCCCTTCCTGCACTTGAAACACAGCTCCAATTAGGTGACACGAGTGCGTAGCTGGAGGCTGTCCCCAGGGACAGCTGGTCTAAGGGGCAGATGAGAATGATGTGCAATAAGTACAGGGATCATGAGCAAGCACGCGGTCTCCCCAGGCTGGAGGAAGTTTCCCCCGCTGACCTGGCCTGCTGCACGCCTTGGCTTGGGCGGGCTCTTGCGGGTCTCAGGACAGACCCTCTCCACGAGGGAGCTACAGAGGCACACCCTTCCCCAGCACGGACCCTCTGTCCACCACATCCATCTTCTTGATGCACAGGCAAGCCCTCGACCCCCCCAGACCCCCATAGCACCCCATAAAGCATCACGCTTTCCTTGGAAGCCTGCGTGCATTTTCACACCGCGTTGTGGACCGTGAGGGTCGTGAATGGAGGCACCCCTGCCCCCGGGCCTGGCTGGGTGAAGGTGGTGGGCTGTGCCCTCCTGTGCCCCCTGCACTCTCCTACACGGCTCTAGCCTGGTTTGGGTGTGAATGACTCCACCTGCACCGCCTGAGGAGGCCGAGGGGGAGGTCGTGGGCTGCATGTTTAATTCACAGTGCGAGCGCGAGCAGTCGATCCATAATTCAGACGCTGCTGCCCTAAATTAGGTGCACCTTCTGAGCTGAGTGAGATGGGAGATGGGAGCCCTTTAAAGAAAACCCATAAAGTCCCCGTTTCCCTCCCTCCGACAGAGTTCTGCTCTCCTGGGCGACTCTTCAGCTCCTAGAGAATAGCATCTTGTGAGTAAAAGGAGGCAGTGAAAATGGAAGAAGAAATTTAAATATGAAACTTTAATTAAATCCCTCTTTGATCATTCTCCCCAGAACCAGCCGAGGGGCTGCGCCGTTCAGCCATGAATCCCATCACCCCTCGGGCTAATTAGGGAAGGGATGGCCTGCCGGCTGGGGGCGGGGAGCCTCCTGACCCCACAACAGCTTAGGGGAGCCCTTCTGACGGGGGCGAGGCCAGCCTCCGCCATCTGCCCGTCCTTGCTAGTCTCACAGATGAAGTGCTCTTTGTGCCCCCTCAGGTCTCCCAGCCCAGGACTCCCCAGAGAGGGCCAGACATCCAGGGGTGAAGGTCCCCAATAGCTCTGGTCCTGATTTTGCAGGGCCAGAAGGGTTCCTTTTACAATTTTTAAAAGTGCTTCTCATTGACATGCACTAATTGTGTGTGTGTCTGAGGCTCAGTGTGATAATGCCATTCGCATGTTTGATGCATAATGGTCAGATCAGGGTGATTAAGGATTTTCCTATTTTAAATCAGCTCCCTGCATCCTGTTGCAGGCACCTGCATTCCTGGGGGGATGACACAGGGGACAACCAACAGGTCACAAACGGCCCCACAGCCACACCATCTGGTCTGGGACATTAGCCCAGCCCCCATGCTATGTCACCTCATCGGTCTGAGCCTGCTGCCCAACAGACAGAGCTCAGGCTGTTTAGAGGGAGCGCACACATGGGACACACATACACACAGGACATGCATATACATGGGACAGGCATACACACGTACACTTGGGACATGCATACACACGTACACTTGGGACATGCATATGTACTGCGCGCACACACACACACACACACACACAGACACGTGTACGTGGATATTTGCACAGAGGTACACACACACCCAGTGACACACGTATACAGACGCCCCACACACATGTGCACCCACCATGGATTAGGTGCCAGCAGCATCTTCAGGAAGTGCCACCAACCCCCCTCGTTTGGGTGTCGTGGTCAACCTCGTCGGACGTGACCCTGGGAAGTGTGTGGCTCTGCCTCGGAGAGGGCGGGTCCCCACAGGGGAAGGGAGCTCTGCAGGGCAGGAGCAGTGGGGGAATTGGTGATGTTACCAATTTGTGGGAGACCAAAGACTTTCATTAAATGATTTAAGAGAAAGTATTTTGCTAAGTAAACCATGTTGCAAAGAATTTCAGGAGCATTGTTTAAATTATTAAAAGAATCGATTGTTTCCCAGCCCTGGAAGCACCATTTGGATATGATTAATAAGACATCACAAATTATTCCACACCATTACTGCAGGGCCCCGTGTTCCTGAGCAATTTTGTTGGACGATGTCTTTGTTCCATTAGTTTGGGGATAAAAAGAATATAACTAGAATTTTTTATTTGAATCCTGGAAGTTCAACTTTCCTCAGGTTGAGGTCTGCTCTCCGTCTTCATCGACTGACTGGAAGAGCTCCTGCCTCCGTCAGCTCTCCGCTGCTGGGACAAAGAGCCTGAGAGAGCAAAGTGAAAGGAGGAAAGGTTTACTTACTGTCGCCACCCCTTGCCCGCAAGGAAGACGCAACTCGGGAATCTTCCTTCAGCCGTTTATTCAGGCCCTTGATATTTCTTCTACTACTCCCTCGGATGCCCCTCCCAGCCTTAATATAGCATCTCAAGCCCCAATGCGAAGCTGCCACGTAGAACTTTCTCATAGGGTGCTGAAAGGCCATGCGCCAACTCTCCCAAATAAGGAGTTGTTTGTCACAAACCACAGCGGAGCCAGTGCCATCTTGTAATGGCGACCATAATCTGCATAAGCGGCAGAGGCGGCTCACCACAACTTACCACGGCTCCTGGCTTCCGAGGTTCCGCTGTGGCCGGTTGGGCCTGCGGGTTTCTGCTGCGTGGGGCAGAACATCGTGGCTGGAGTGTGCCGTGGAGCAAGGCTGCTGGCCTCACAGGGGCCAGGAAGCCAAGAGACAGAGGGAGCGACTGGGGCCCCCAAGCCCCCAGAGAGGCGCACCCCAGAGCCTCGCTCCTCCCTCCTGCCGGTCCCCACCTCCTTGGACCAACCACCAGCTGGGACTCCGGCCTCCACACATGGGTCTGGGGGGACGTCTGTGGATCCACTGTGGCCATCTGTGTGCACACCAGCCCCAGGGAGTGGCGTGAAGCTGTGGTGGCTGTATGTCCCTGGGACGCTCTGGGCTGACCAGGCATCCTGGGCTGGCCTTGCTGGCCTCCTGCAGGGTGGCTCCTCCAGGGTCAGCAGGGCTGGGCTGGGCTGGGCAGCACCACCTGGGCTTCTTTCTCCAGTCCTCCTGGGCAAGGTGGTCTCAGGAAGCACTCAGGGCGAAGGCCGAGGCTCCTTCCTCGTGGTCACGTCACTGGTCAGCGGGGCTGGGCCGCGGTGGCCAGGGGTCTGGCTAAGCCTTCTTTCTGGGTGAACCTGTGGGTGTTTCCAGATGACCTGCCCTGAGCGGGGGAAGGCGCCATCGCTCTCTCGAGGGCTGGAGCTGGACATCAGTCTTCTCCTGGCCTTGGACTGCCAAGACCCAGACTGCAGCTGCCCCCCTAGACCCGGGCACCAGCTCGCAGACAGAGGGGCTCTATCCCCATGGCTCATGTCCACGGCTCCAGGGCTGCAGGGACCGTGACCTTTGCATGTGCGCACGCGCGCGCATGTGTGTGTGTACGTGTGCGTGTACGTGTGTGTACGTGTGTACGTGTGTGTATGTGTGTGTACATGTGCTTGTGTGTATGTGTGTGTGTACGTGTGTGCGCGTGTGTGTGTGTACGTGTGTGTGCGCGTGTGCATGTATGTGTGCGCATGTCCTGTGGGTTGTTTTTCTGTGGATCCCCGACTTAGGTAGCTCCTAAATCCACTTGTCATTTCCCCACACCCCCCAGGTTCAAGGTGAGGGGAAAGGGACTGCACCTCTTAAAGGGGACTGGTGGTCATATTTAATCCCCCACAAGCATTAGCCCACACCTGCGGTTCCTTGGTGAGCAGAGAGCGCTGTGGTCTCTCCAGACCTTGATACTGCCCAAGCTCTTCTTGGAAATTACCACAGAGGAGTCTTTGGATAAGTCCCCCCAGCAGTCCAGAATGTGCAGGTTTGGAAGAAAACTTCAAGGAAAATTACTTTTTTTTTTTTAAAAAGGATCCTTTCTGCATGAAATGAGGCTTTGGTCAGGTTTTGCTCAGACCTCCTTGCCCGGGTGCTGTCAGGTGAGCCCAGAGGACAGAGGAGCCGAGCCCTTACCGCAGCATCTCCTGGCTGTGCGCTGGGCCGGCTGACCTCGAGCCCCAGGCTCACCATCTCAGAGCACCGCGGAGGGCCAGGTGGGCTTCCCCACGGCCTTTGTTAGCACGGCAGCCAGACGGGGTGGTTGGAGCAGCAGAGACTTAGGGCCTCACAGTTCCAGAGGCTGAACCTCAGGATCACAGGCTGGTTCTCCCACGGCTCCTGTCTGTTGTGGGGTCCCCATCCTGTGAGTGCAGGAACATTCAGAGGCAAAGTGACGGGACGGTGCGGGCTGCACTCTGATCTGTCCACCCAGTCTGAAGGGCCTGACTGGGGCAGGTGGTAGGGGCTGGAGGAGGAGGCTCGCGGGGGCTGCCTTGGAAGTGTCCTCGGCCCCTTCCCCTCTCTGCTTCCCAGTCGCCCTGAGCAGAGAAGAGCTCCTCAGCCTGCCATCCCCCATGATGGGCTGCCTCACCGAGCCCAGGGCAATGGGGCTGCCCTGCTACTAACTGGATCTCTGAAACCTTGACGCAGAACAAACTTCTCTGAGTTGCCCTCGTCCGGACCTGTGGTCCCAGGGACAGACCACGGCTAACACAGCAGCGTCTTCTCCCTGTGTCCTGACTCTGCCGACTGCTTTTCTTTTCTTTTACATTTTACACACGTTACCGGGGTGCAATCCCCACAGCCCAACACCCCCACGTGCACACACCGCAGAGTAGTTCAACCATCTCCCCATCTTGAACGCTCACTCCCAAACCAGCCTGGCACCCTGGTGGCCACTTCTCCATCCCATCCCCGGCCCCAGCCCAGGCAGCCTCCGGTCCATTTCTGGCCGTGTAGACTTGCCTATTCCGGCCACTTCACGTACACACAGCCACACACCAGGCTGCCGTCCAGGCCCCTGTTTCCTCTAGCTTCCCCCCTGCACTGGGCCAGGACTCCTTCTCTGGATGGCCAAGTGACAGTCCACAGTGCACACTGGGCACAAGGACTCGCAAGCTCCCTGCCCTTTCTGTCACCAACGGGTTCTCCCCTAGCTCCCTCCTTCCCTGCGGGCTGGGACAGTAGCGTCATGGCAGACCCCGCATTCCTCCCTGTTCATCATTCTGTCCTCACAGGCCCCGGGCCAGGGTCAAGGACACAGCTATGAACAGCCCAGTCCCTCCTCCAAGCCTGGTTGCCCAGTGGGCAGGAGACCGTGAGGGGCTGTCACAGTGGGCTTGGGAACGCGGGCTTGTGTCCTTGGATCCCATGGGTGAGCTGGGTCCCTCACCCCGGCCTTCCTCCCTGTCCTGGAGGACAGCTGGTGGGCACAGGCTTGCTGTCCATCTCCTTCCTGTCCTGGACAGACTCTCTTCCTGTGCAACGGATCTGACCACCGCCTCCGCTCCAAGCTGTTGGTGGGGGCAGGACTCCCACCTGATGCTGGAGTGGCAGTGGGATCAGCAGCTTGTGAGTCACCAGACTCACAGCCAGGGAGGAGCATGGGCTGGCCATGCAGAGCCACACGGGGTGCAGTTGGGGCAGAGTGACCAGGCAGGGCATGGGAGGCAGGCCTCGCAGTGACAGGGAGGTAGGATGTCCCTGGTCCTGGGGGAGCATGTGATTGGCTTGTTGATCAACTTTGAGGGCTCGAGGGGAGGGGGAAGCTCCCTGGCTGAGGACCAGGGAGGTGTAGCTGGTCAGCTGACAAGGGGACCAGCCGGGTGGGAGGGGAGCTCAAGGTCAGGCCATGGGCTCAGCCTACCAGGCACCTACTGGGGACAGTCCAGCCCCCACCCCAGCCTGCCAGGGAGGGCCTGGTTGATGTGGCCGATGGGTGGGAGACAGGACCAAGGAGACCCAAAACCTGGAGATCTCACTCCCTGCAGGTACACCAGAGCTCCGGGCAGCTGGTGGTGGGCATTCCATCCAGTCCTCGAGTCCCCCTTGCTTGGACATTGGTTTTGCAGCCTCTGCTTTCGGCTTGCCGTGGGCTTCGCCCACGGTGCTCATGTGCACCTCCGAAATCCCCAGCTGGCCTCTTCCACCCTGAGGTCAGCACCAAGCCCCAGATCTGGCTGTCCCACCCACGGGGCTGGCTCGGCCTTACTGATCCCCACCCAACATGGCCCTAGTAGCCCTGGATGTGCAGGAGGTGCCCAGCTGAGTCACAGCAGGGACCTGGGCTAGAAGGGGAGAACCGGGTGCAAGAAGAGGGCTCCCCTTCCCACTAGGCCAGGGCACAGTCCCCAGAACCGTCCTGAGTCTGCCTGCTGCCCAGTGCAAGCTCTGGGTCACCCATGGGCTCCTACACACGGTCACTCATCAGGAAAAGGGGGCCCCTGCGTCCCTTCCTGCACAAACCCGCCAAGTTCGGGCCAAGTTGCTTGAGGCTGAGGCTCGGGCTTTTCCAGAGAGCTCAGGTCAACCAGCTCCAGACTCCACCTTTCCAAGGCGCCATCTGGGAGCTGGGGGTGGGTCCCTGAGAGGCAGGCGGGTGTGGGAACCCAGGACACAGGGGAGCAAGCGCTCACGTCGCGGTCATCCTGCACCTACCAAAGGTGAAGAGGAGCAAGGTTAGTGTTGGGAGCGCAAGTCCCAGGGCGTTCAGGACTCCGGGGGAGTTTCTCTCAGCACCTAGTGTGTGCCAGGCACGGTCCTAGGTCCCAGGAAGAAAGAGTTCACGGAAAGACGGGGAGGGGAGGGGAACTGCTGTTCACTCAGAGCTGACATTTTGTCAGGGAGACAGACCACAGCAGAGTAAATGGCTAGAGAATGTCATGTTTAAAAGGTGCTAGGGACAAAGGTGAGGGAGGTGGGGTGGGCGCTGCCATCCTGGAGGCCAGCCCAGGCAGAACCCCAGGAGGGGCTTCTCACAGGAGCCCTGGAGGCCGAAGGGGCAGAGCCCTGTGGTCCTGCCCGCCACAGGACGGTGAGTCCTCTGCCCTTTGCAGTTGGGCTCAGGAGAGGTGGTGCCCCAGCCACCAAAGACACCCTTTCCAGAGACTTCCAGGAGAAGATGGAGGTGGCTGGACTGTGCCCTGTGGCAGGAATGTGTAGGGGACCCTGGCGCTCTCCCTGGCCATAGGAGAAGGAGGGTGCTGGGGGCCAGAGAGTTAAAATACCCAGCATGTCCCGCTCCTGCGCTCATGAGCCCTGTCCCGTGCCTGCCCCCAGGGGGACTGTAGGCTGGGCCACTCCTGCTGTCCCAGGCTGTGGTCACTGTTGCCGAGTCTATGACAAACACACGTCTCCCGTACATCTGGGTTGTTTTTTCCCTTCTTGGGGAAAAGAAATTTCTTATTTCTTTTAAAAGTCTATTAATATCAATTTGGTAGTTTTCTCTGTCCCATGTGGAGCGACGCATTTTCTCCCAGGTGTCAACGTGCAAACCCTCGCTCGCCGTGTGTCTGTGGTCTCAGCCTGGCTGACCCACAGCCTCCTCCTGCCTCCCCCTCCTTCCTCCTTCAGGCCGGCTGACTGCAGAGAGCTGGCCCTCAGAAACAGAACTTCCCAGCATCTGGTGCCTGCCCTCGGGAACATTCTGCCCTTCCTGGGAACAGGCCTCTGTGCTTGCCGCAGTCTGCTTTGCCTCCCACATGCCCCGAGGCTCCCCCAGGCTCAGCAGGGTGAGGACCACAGGCCAAGTGGGGCAGCAGCACCTGCCCCTGGCTCCCCAGGTCTGGAAGAGACTTCCCCTGCATGCAGGATGCGGAGACAGCGGACCACACCGGTGAGGGCCGCTCTCCTTGGGAGAGGAAGGTAATTCCTGCCCCTCAGTCAGGTTCACCACCTGTCCTTCCCCTGATTTCATTTTTCTGAAGCGCTCAATCACATTAAGCTACTAGCTGCAAGCACATTTTAATTTTCCTGCTTTACACTCCGTAATAAATAGTGACAGGGTGATCGTGTGGCCTCGCCCTCGGCCTTCTCCTCCTCCTCGCCTCATTTCTCTTCATCGTGTTGCCAAGTGTCCTGAGGACTTCAATGCAAGCACAAGGCCAGGCGGCAGACTGGAGGGACCTTGCTGCACCCGCTTTGCTGGCCACAGTGTCCCCAGGCAGGGGTGTGGTGGGTGAGAACCCAGGACAGCGAGGTCTCCCTGCTGATCTGTGGGCAGGGGCTTACTTGGCCCTGGCTCCTGAGCTCTGCACACCCACGCCTCTTCTCAGGCCAGCTCAGGCCACCCACAGGGCCAGCTCCCGCCCAGTGCAAGCCAGTGGGGGCCCAGGGCCAGGCGCCAAGACCCACCCTGGGAGGTATGGGGAGCACCCAGGGCTTAGCTGTGGGGAGCACCAGGCTGGGTGTCTGCTTGATGGAAAAGCATTCCCAGGCCCTGCCTGTGTGGCTTCACCCAACTTGAATCCAACACATTGTGGAAACGTAGCATCGGCAGTGAACACGCATGTCACCCAGACCAGGAGGCCCTGCAGCTGTCGACCCTGCCATCACTTTGAATCAGACACAGTAACCAACTCTGGGAGGTTTTGAAATGCACAGCAGGGGGTCTGTCTGCAGGTGCCACGCAAACATGGTTAACGAGGGGCCAGAGCTAGGTGGACGTGGTGTCCTTGGGGGTCCTGCAGTCTGATCCCCCAGGGATACCGAGGGTGAAGGTCTCACAAAATTAAAATGTCCATTGGAGAACCATTTCTGTATCTCAGGTTTTGCTCCAAACCTCGGAGCTGTCTTCCGTGTTCACCCTCCATAGAGAGGAGACTGAGATGTACACGTTGTCACCTTTTCAAAGGGGCCACATTTGGTGATGCCCTGAGGAGCCCCCCAGTGTCCCTGGCAGGTGATGGCAACAGAACTCAGGCACAGGCTTGTGGCATCTGGGTCCTGCTTCCCTCCCCAAGGAGTATTCCAGAAGGACTGTTCTAAAGTGGCCAGGGTTTGGCCAGCCTTCGCATCTGTTTCTCTCTGAAGTTCTGGGCACGAGGCTGGGGGTGAGCAAGCCCCTCCCGGAGTCTGGAGGGGCTCTGCCCGCCCCTGCTTGGTCACGGGCTCTTGGCCTCAGTTACTGGTCTCGGAGGCACATTGTTTTGCTCGGCGAGACCCAAAACTGCACCGAGATGAATGCTTGCCTCTTCTCACCTAACCACACACAGGCAGGTGGCCTCATTCTGTGAGCTCAATGAGACCAGGGTTTCTCCCATGCTGGTTTTTGTAGTGTCCCATCACCGGGAACTGTCCCCTCTGCATGGTGGAGGCCAGCCCGCCATGTCCTCCTCACAATCCAGAGAATGGAGGGCAAGGGGGGGAGTAGAGGGTCTCGAGAACTCACATCCCCTTTCCAGAAGGGTTGGTGACCACTTAGTCCAGCAGCCACTTCCACCAGCAAGGGAGACTGGGACAAGGGTCTCTGACCAGCACAGGCACTGTCCACACACAACAAGGCTGGGCTCTGCTGGGCAAGGCAGGCAGAAGGGACAGGCGGTCTGTGTTGAAGGCCATTCTGCCACCCCCCTGCTTCCTGGGAGGAGCAAATGAGGAGCACAGTAAAGTGCTGAGCGTGTCAGGCTGCCTTACTGTCCACACAGATGTACTGCCATCACCACCACCTTTGTCATCGTCACCATCTTACTCTCAGATATTCCCCTCTGGACTCTGGCTAACCTGTGAGTCCTGCCGCTGGTTTGTTTTATGACCTGCCGTACCCTCCATTTGTGTTCAGAATTCCAGTGTGAATAGAACCTAACTCCTTGTTCCACGGGGGTTGGCAAATGGTATTTTGATATATTAATTCTCACATGTTTTAAAAACAGTTTTGATCATCGAAATTCACAAATTCACATTTGCAAATGTGTGTATAGTTTTAAAATGGCAAACTCTGTGGTCCAACCACGTTGCTTTTGAGATTTTTCTGCAGAGGAAATAACCACAGAGAAGGAAGGAGATTTATCTGTGAGGGTGCTTCTCGCAGTGATATTTATAATCATTGAAAAATTGGAAACAACCTAAATGTTGAAGAATGGAGACCTGGTAAGATGAATTACACTCCATTCGTGCCATGAAATACTATATGGCTTAAAAATTATGTTGTCGAAGAATATTCAAATATATGGAAAAGTAGTCGTGATGTATCTGTTAAATGAAAACGCAAATTTCAGAACCGTGTGTGAAATTGTAACCGTGGTCTGTGGGGGGATCACCACTGTCGGTGAAGAACGTGGCTCTGAAGCCAAGATTCCACCCCTGCTCAGCCTGGCTCCCCGCCTAGGGCCCTGGCCACAGGACTTCCTGCCTCCGTTTGTGCCTTTGCAGAGCATGGACTCTGACACTGCCCTCCTCAGGGGCTCCAGGCCAAACCCCGCCCCCTGCTCACACATGGCACAACTGCTGGGGTGCAGGACCTCCACCCCGACACCTCCTGCATGGGGCCTGGGCGCCTCCTGTGGCTCTCCATGAGGGGGCCCCTCTGAGGCACACCGGGCTTTAAGTGCACTGAGCCCTTTGGGATGAGCAGAGCAGGGGCGGTGGTGATGGGGCCCGTGTGCGGTGGTGGCGGACTGGGTTTCTTGTCTGGATTTCTAGAAAATTCCTGTTCATTGTTGGTGGAGCCCTGCAGGAGGCAGGTGTCTGTCCCAGGGTGCAGGGGGCTGGGGGAAATGGGCTCTGCTCGTGCAACAGGTGATCTCTGAGCACCTACTGCAGCTGCTGGGCCGACTCCACGCTGCACACTGGGGCTTCAGAGGGGAGGAGAGTCACCTGAGGCCAGGTGTAGCCTAACTGCAGAATGAGGTCATCCCAGAGCCACTTCCTGGGGATCCCTGAGCAGAGCTGGGGCGTCCCTGAGGGGCGGGCTTCCCACAGGGCTACCTGCCAGGCTGCCACTTGAAGGAGGGCAGAGCCCTCGCCGCCCACCTCGTCCAAGTCATCCACACCAAGACATGAGGGGAAGGGCCCCTTGTCCTTCCCTAGCCCTCAATCCACATGTGGGTGAAGGCCCTGAGCTGGAGAGTGGACACTGGGGAGCCGGAAGCCAGCACTGGAGCTCTCGCAGGTATATGCCACCCACTGGAGTGCTCCAGGAGACCAGTGAGGAGTGGAGCCCGCAGGCCAGGCCAGCCTCTGCCCCCAGCCACCATGTCCCTGCTGCATGCCATGGGCCTTTCAAGAGGAGCCAAGGTGCCACCAGGGAGACAGGGCAGTCACCTGACCAGGTTGTGCTTCAGGGGGATCCCCCACCCACAGCTGGGTGACAAGTCTGGAGGGGAGGGGTCTGGGCGGGGAGAGCAGCAGCCCCAGAAAGGTGATTTGGGTTTCTGAACAGTGAGAGGCAGGGGTGAGGGGCTGTGGTCAGGAGATACTTGGGAGGAGGGGTCAGCAGGGCCCAGGGTTGGATGGCCTGGCTGGGGGAGGCCTGGGAGGGAGGAAGGGGACTTGCCCTGGGCAGGGGACAGGTGGCAAGCCTCTTACTGCGCCGTGGACTCCGAGGCTCAGCAGTGTGGCTGAAGGTGCAAAGACCAGTCCGCTCGTGGAGGGAGAGTTCCAACCCACTCAGTGCCCAGGTCACCAGCTGCACCCTCTGTGGCAAGCAGCCTCCAGCAGCCGGGGCGTCCTCATCGCTGACACCTGCCCCTTTGTTCCTGCTTCCAACTCAGGAACCCCAGAGACAGTCATGCTCCCAGCCAGGCCCTCAGGACACCCTGTCTCCCTGTGTCACCTCCAGTGGCCCAGGACAGCAGTCTCCCACAGGGCTCCTCCCCTGCCACCCCTGGGTGTCTCCAAATGCCAGTGAGGCCAGTGGCCCCTCCCTGCAAGCTCTGAGCAAATGGCCTCTGCCTCACTCAGTCTGTCAACGTCCACACGGGGCCGTGTCTGAGGTAGGACTGAAGCCTGGGAGTGGTGGGGGCCATGGGCAGCGTGTCACGGAGAATCCTGTAGGTCAGAGCCCCAGGCTGGAACTCCGGGGACCCCTGACCCTGAGCAGGTGGTGAAGGTCCAAAGGAAGGAATTCAGACTCTGGGGGAGGCCTGGGCCATGGAGGGCGTGTGGCTGGGGCCCTCCCACTCTGCACGTCGGAGGCCTTGTCAAGCCACATGGCAGCTGGTGGAGGTTGCTGGCAGCTCCAGGGTCAGTGCCCAGCTGGGCACTGACCTGAGGGAGCCCCCATTCTCTGCCCACACCCGTCCCCACTGCACACTGATGACGTGAACCTAATTTAATAATCGCCCTGCAAGCATGTGCTTGGTGCCCAGATAGACAGGGTCCAGGCACAAACACAGGACTAAAGACCATGTCCTCCCCTCACCAAGGGCCAGTGGCCTCTCTCTGTACTCTGGACAGCTGGGAACAATGAGAGTCTTTCTTGATTGAAACAAACGTGCCCAGGGAGCATCCATTTCAGTCTTTGGAGGGTTCAGAGTCAGGGCCGCCTGTGCCAGTTGAGGTTGGAGGGTGGTGGGGAGTGTGGGTCATTGTAGTTAGAAGAGCAGGTTCAACAGCATGTGGGGACCACAATGTGTCCTTAACTGAAGCCTCAGATGCAGAGTCAACGCTGCTCACCACCATGCACCTGGTCATCAGCTCACGGGGCCGTCCCTCATATTTCAAACTCGGCTCCACATACCATAAACATATATAATTTTTATTTGTCACTTTACAAAAGAAATTTAGAAAAGAGAAATAATGCCACTTGGATTCACAGGAACCAACCAGTGCCTCTCAAAGCCACTTTGATCCCGTGGAGACGTAGGATAAAAGCAAATGACCAGAAGGCCAATAGGGTGGCCGGCCCAACAGCGGCACTGCAAGCTGTTGGGCTGGCCACCCTATTGGCCATCACCGAGCTTCCTGAAGGCCTGCGGGGGCGAGGCCCAGGGCTCCAGGGACCCAGGCTGCAGGGCACCCCCCCGCCCCCACACCCTCTCATGTTGTGCGAGGGAGGGAACAGGCACAGGGCAGCTGGTAACTCACAAAGCTCTCGTTACCAGGAAGTGGGTTCAAGTCCATGTCGGGCACCCCTAGTCGGGCACCCCTAGTCGGGCACACCGGTTCACCCATGGCGCTGGCCCTTGGGGGCCGTGGGAGGGAAGTGTAGTCCACGGGCTTCAAAGAACCTGTCGAGGAGGAGCCGCAAGACCCGACTGAAGGGAGGCGATGTTCTGTGTGGCTCCACTCTGCGAGTGATCGAGGACCCCCACAGCTGCTCCTGGGCAGGAACCATGGCTGCCGTGCGGACAGGGGTCCAGGCCTCAGCGACAGTGCAGGACCCCGAGTACCCCAGCAGGACTACCGGGATCAGCATCCAAGCAGGGCTCCCGGCCACCCACCAGAGCAGGAATCCCAGCACGACTCCCACACAGGACACCCGCCACTGCCCCGGTGCAGGAACCCTGGCTGCCACCCCCATGTGGACCCCCATCCACCAAAGTGGGGCTCCTCCGGTCACCTCCATCTTGGGACTCTGCAGCCACTACCATAGTCCCCTACACGCTATAGGTTGCCTGCAACTGAGGACATTGCACAGGCACCCACATCTGGAGAAAGCCGACAGTCACAACACTGCATGCCACAGAGCCACGTCTATGACACATTGCCCAACACCATGTCCACCACAACCCTCTCCTCATCGCTGAAAGCAGCCACCTCCATCTTGGGACACCTTCATCACCATCTTTAGTTGGGACAACTCCCAGCTTGGAACTCTAGCTGGGCAGGTCCTGACAGTAACCAGCCTCCCCGTCTGCCCGGCACCTGCCACCTGGCACAGTGACTGCCCGATACAAAACAGCTCTCCGGTGACAGGTGCGCAGTCCCCAGGGCTCAGCCCACAAGACCTCTAGGAGAGAAAGGTCCCCAGTTAGGAAGTAGAGAGGGAGGGGTGAGTGGCATACAGATTAGAGACTAAACTAGAGACCGGGAACCGTGAGGTCTACAGGTGATATAAGGAGAAAGACCAGGCGCCCACATCAGACCAGCGGGCCCCAGAGGAGATCCTTGGGGTGCCGTCTCCCTTCAGGAAGGGCAAGTGCCATCCCCCACCTCCAGGAGCCCCGCACCTGAGACCAGCTCTCCCACCCGAATAACCTGCACCATCCTGAGGGTGGAGAAACCAGCTAAGGACAGACAACCCCCCTGTCGGATGAGAAGGGAAGCAGGAGAGATACTGATTTTCAACAAAAATAATCCTGGTTTCCTCATTCGAGGTTTTTCCTCTTGCTCTTTCTTCTCCTGCCCTCACGTCCCCAACATTTGTGAAACCAACTGCATTTCATGAACCAGGCTACCGAGGACTGGGAGGTCTGAATAGTGCATTCCGGTAGTGTTGTCTCTTCTTTTATCTCCTATTTTTACATTTTTATTCTTCTTGATATTGGTGTGTGTTTGTTTCATGTGCTCTACTATCCTCCTGCTCACTTGTCTACCCCAATCACTTCTGCTCTCTTCTCCTGCTACTAACCAACTCCCTTAGATTCCTTTTTCAGGCTTTCTAAGATGTAACAACTCTATCCTCACCTCCTTCCCCCTCAAAATCTCATCCTAACCCCCACCCCCGGTTCTTTGTTCACATCAGAAACTGTAGACCCTTTTGCAAACCTACTGTTTATATTGAAGATAATAATTGAACTATTTCCGAACATTATGACCAAACTGTATACGTCTTCATAGCAGCTATTTGGTTTCAGGTTGTACTGGTTGTATTGGGGTCTGTTAAGATTGTCCTCCCCCTCAAAGGACAGGTATTAAACCCTGCAAGGACACTATAAGCCTGTAGGGTGAAAACAATAAACACTCAGATTGCAGTACTAGAAGGGAAGGCACACAAACAACATAAAAAAAAACAAGGGAAGAAAGTGTCCCCAAACCAACCAAGGTTCTACATTATTAGACTCCAGGCCACTACAGCAGAAGGAATTACAGAGAAGGAGTGCAGGGTTACATGATTAAAATGTTCTGTGAATTAAAGGATGACATAAGAGAGCGAATCCAGGCAGCAAAAGACCATTTTAATAAAGATCTACATAAGCAAATACAGGAAGCAAAAGATTACTTCAATAAGGAGACAAAGATTCTGAAAAAACAAAAAACAGACAAATCCTTGAAATGAAAGAAACAATAAACCAAATTAAAAGCTCAATAGACAACACCACCAACAGGTTAGATCACTTGGAAGATAGGAGCTCAGACAATTCTTGTCAAAATATATCATCTTGACAAGAACGTTGACCACACAGAGAGGACGGTAAGAAACCATGAGCAGAACACTCAAGAATTGTGGGGTAACATGAAAAGACCAAAGTTAAGAATCATTGGGATAGAGGAAGGCATATAGATCCAAACCAAAGGAAGGAGCCATCTATTCGATGAAATAATATTAGAAAATTTCCAAACATGAAGAATAAATTGGAAAATCCAATACAAGACGCTTATAGGATGCCAAATGTACAAAATCACAACAGATCTCTCCTCATACTGTATGTCTTGCATTTTCATTATGATATGCCTTGGGGTGTATCTGTTAGTTCCAAAAACAGCACGGTATTGGCACCAAAATAGACTTATAGACCAGGGGTACAGAATAGAGGACACAGAGACTAACCAATATAATTACAGTTATCTTACATTAGACAAAGGAGCCAAAAACATACATTGGGGAAAAGACAATCTCTTCAACAAATGGTGCTGGGAAAACTGGAAATCCACATGCAATAAAATGAAAATAAACCCCTGTTTCTCACCATGCACAAAACTCAACTCAAAGTGGATCAAGGACCTAGGAATTAGACCAGAGACCCTGCACCTAACAAAGGAAAAGTAGGCCCAAGTCTCCATTAGGTAGGATTAGACCCTGACTTCCTTAATAAGACTCCTATAGCTCAAGAATTAAAAACAAAAATCAATAAATGGGATGGATTCAAACTTAAAATCTTCTTCTCAGCAAAAGAAACCACCAGTGAGGTGAATAGAGAGCCTAAGGATGGGAGCAAAGTTTTACCAACACACATCACACAGAGCACCAATCTCCAGGATCTATAAAGAACTCAAAAATCTTAATGCCACAAAAACAAACAACCCAATCAACAAATGGACCAAGGACCTGAACAGACACTTCTCAGAAGAGGATATACAATCAACCAACAAATACATGAAAAAATGTTTATCATCTGTGGCAATTAGAGAAATGCAAATCAAAACTACTCTAAGACATCATCTCACTCCAGTCAGAACGGCAGCTATTGTGAGGACAAACAACAGTAAGTGTTGGCGAGGGTGTGGTGGGACCGCAAATTGGTGCAGCCAATATGGAAAGCAGTAAGGAGATTCCTTGGAAAACTGGGAATGGAACCACCATCTGACCCAGCTATTTCTCTCCTCGGTTTATACCCAAAGGACTTAAGAACAGCATCCTACAGGGACACAGCCACATCAATGTTTATAGCAGCACCATTCACAATAGCTAACCTGTGGAACAAACCTAGATACACCTCAATAGTTGAATGCATAAAGAAAATGTGGTACATATACACAATGGAAAATTACTCAGCATTTAAAGAGAATAAAATCCAGGCATTCACAGGTAAATGGATGGAGTTGGAGAATATTATGCTAAGAGAAGAAAGTCAATCCCCAAAAAACCAAAGGATGCTGATCCATTAAGGGGATGGGTGGAGAGCATGGGGGTATGGAGGAGCTTCAGATAGGGCAAAGGGTAGGGAGGGTAAGGGAGAGGACAGGGTGGTAGGAAAGATGGTGGAATGAGATGGCCATCATTACCCCGAGTACATGCATGAAGACATGGATGGTGACTCTGCGATGTGTACAACCAGAGACGTGAAAAGTTGTGCTTTATATGGGTAATATGAATTATAATGCACTCTGCTGTCAGGTATAACAAATTACAATAAATAAAAAAAAACAACAACAAAAGAACTTGTGAGGCCCGATTATGTCATGGCCCAGGCTATGTGGGCAGTGACCAAACAGACTCCATTTTGCCCTGAGCCTCCACGTCATGTTAGAAAGCCTTCTCCCAGGGAAAACCCTGCCTCTGTGCCTGTCAACAGTTGCCTAGCATAGCATGTTTGCCAACGCAAAATGGCGATTTTTACACAATGTAAAAGTGTTCTCTCTTGGGTTCCCGTCTTCCCTGGACCATGTGCCCTGGCAGAGACTGACTCTCTAGACGTTGGTGACCATTCTGTAACTTGTACACAACTAGGGACCTTTTGGCCACTCCCTTTTCTGCTTATGATTTTAGATCTCATGATGTTTGTTTATGGTTTTGAATCATATCAACAGCCACTTCTACTTTAAGATGGTTTTGGACTATAAAAGGTGTACTCAGACCCCGAGAGGGTCGAAGGGTGTAGACCTGCAGCCTGCCCTTGGCCTGCCCGCTGGTGGATCTGGACCACAGGCTGGTGAATAAAGTTTCCATTCCCGGCTTAGAGATTGACTGAGTGATTTATTGCAATCCCACCTCAACATTTACAGGTCCCTTTGAAAGGATAAAAGAAACTGAAGTTAAAATGTAAAGGACCAGGTATTGTAGAGTTTCTAAGCTGCAAAGCCTGAGTTAAAATGTAAAGAACCAGGTATTGTTAAGTTTCTATGCTACACTCAAAGCCTGAAATTCCTGTAGCTGTTAGGACAATTCCCGGGACTGCCCATTAAATAATCCTCCTTGACCACTTAGTTGTTTAACAACTTGGACCCTGTGCAGCTAGGCACGTAGGCACCTCAGGGCCCAAACCAATCAGTTTGAATGTATCCCCCTCCTTAGGAGTGACCTATCACTCCCGCCCTACCTGTTCCAGCCAATGAATGTACTAATCATGTTTGAGAGTCGTTGTTTGATTTTCCCGCACCCCACCCTAGAGAGAGCTTCTTTACCTTTAAAATACCCATGGGGAGGACCTCTGCAGATCAGGGCTGGACTCAGTCAGGGGCTGCTGTCCAGGGAAGCCATGCCCTTGTCCTGGGCCAGGGGGACTCAGAGGAGCGTGGCCCTGGCCTGGTCCCAGGGCGAAGCCGGAGCACACCTCTGCAGGGCTGTCCTCCCTGCAAGGAGCGGCTTCCACCAGTGACGGCTGGGCCTGGAGGGATGACCTCATGGCCTGGCTGCTGGGCTCTGCTCCTGTCTGCCAGCCCAGCCCCCCACGCCTGTGCCAAGCACGAGCTCCAAGGAAACCAAGGGACAGGGACGAAAGCCCTGGCTCCACGTCTTCTTGACCCTCCAGCTCGATGCCCTGAAGAGGCCTCCGCTGACCAAGCGCAGTTGACCTCAACTGAACCTGGCTGCGCAAGGCAGGGTGCCCCGGGCCGTGAGGGAGCCCCTGCTTCTCCGTGTCACCTGCCTCCCACGACCCGTTCAGAGCTGGAGGCCAGGTTCCCTTCCTTGATGGACAGTTTCCCAGTGACCTAACCCGGGCGAGGCCAAGCTCTGAAACGGGAGGAGTGACGCATCTCTTCCCATTCTGCCTTCCTAGTCTTGGAAGGGAGAGTTCTATCTCAAAAGGGCTTTTTCCCAGCTCCTGAGGGGTGAGTTGGAAACCTCAGGAAGTGACATTTTGTGGCTCCTCTAAAATGGAACAAAACCAGTGTGTGAGAGTGCAGGAGAAACGGAGAGGACAAGGGCACTTTATCAATTCCTTTTTAAAGACCTTCTGTAAGCAGCCAAGGGTTCTTCCAAATTGTGAGACAGAATGACCCTGAATCTTTGGAGGATAAAATTTTGGGCTCACTTGAGAAAAAATCCTCCACATGTTTGCACTGCCTGGTTTCTATGGGAACCTGTGAGGAGCCCCACGATGCCCGGGAGGGCTATTTTTATATGAAGCCCGCCCTTCACGAAGGAAACGGACAGGGCAGGCGGGAGGCCGGGACGACCCTGGGATGAGGCTGAAAGATGGCGCATCTGCGCTCCAAGGAGAGGCCAGCGTCGCGGATCCCGCATGGGCAGGCAGACAGGGCGTCCCTTCAGTTTTCAAGAAGATTCTGAGCTGTGGTCACTGTGTGCCATTGCCCCTCAGGGAGGACCGCAGTCCCTAAGCTGCACCTCCAAACTGGGATCTGCAGGTGGACAGGGACCCTGACTGCGGACAGGGACAGGTGAGGGCAGGAGGTTAGTTGTGGGCTCAGAGCCCTCAGGGAGGGTGCCCAGCTGACTGGGAACAGAGGGTCCCGTTTTAGGAACTGGTGCAACCCCCCACACACACAGCAGCCTGCCCTGGGCCTGCCCTGGTCACCTGACCTGGAGATGTCAACGCAGGCCCTTCCCTCTGAGAAAGGAAGAGAAGGAACTTGTGCAGACAGACAAAGGACACCAGCGGCGGCCAGTGTGTGTGGCCAGCTGCAGCTGGCTCCCTGGTTCCTCCTACCCCCGCCGGGAACACGCCCTCCCGCAGCAGCCCAGCAGCCACCGGAGTAAATACCGTGGGTCTCTTCCAGGTCACATTTCCTCCAAAATAGACCTATTTTAAAAATAATAAGTGAATCAAACAGTAACAGGAAGCTGATGAGGCTAAATGTGAGCACCTGTTTCTTTCTCTCCTACACAAGAAACGAAAATAAACTCACTGTAATGAGAATCAAGTGCAGAAAATGGTGCCTCATTAATGGAGTGCCTGGCTGATTAGCCGTGCTCCCTAGATGTCTCTGTGTCTTCTCTACTGATTGACAGCGCAGGGAGAAGAAGGAAGGGGTTCCAGTCAGGGGCGACCGGCCAGGTGCTGGGCTCCATGGAGCACTGCCCCTGCTCAGCTCCCAGCACCCAGGACCCGTGGTCTCCAGCCCCGACTCTGCCCACCTGCTGTGGCCAGCAAGGGAAGGTGGCCGGGTGGGGCCGCAGTGTCTCAGTGACCGCTGCATGGCTGGGACCACAGAAGACTCCCCACACCCTAATCCAGCACACATCCCTCCCAGATGTCCCACTACGTGCTGGACACGGTCTTCCGGTGGCACCGTGAGCTCCACACAGGCGGGGGCTCAGAGCCTGGCCCCGGCCCCTTCATCCCACGAATTCAGCAGCTGCTACGGCGGCTGCTATAGCAAGCACTTGGCCAGTTTTGGCTGGACATAGGGAACTTGTGTCAGATTCCCAGTGGGTTCGTGTCTATGGCTGCTGTAACCAAGTGCCCCAAAACAGTGGCACAAAGCAGCCCAAAGCTCTGGAGGTCAGAGGTCAGAGGTGGGTCCTGGTGGGCTACATTAGGGTGGGGCAGGCAGCCTCTCCTGGGGCCTCCAGGGCAGGACACAGCCCCCAGCCCTTGCAACGTCCAGTGGTGCCCACACCCTGGGCTCAGGGCCCTTCCTCCATCCAAAGGCAGCACACCCTCCCGTCTCTCCTGCCGCCCTCTTTCTGAGACTTTCCCCGGTTCCCTATTTCACTGTGAGCACCCTGAGGTTCCGCCGGACCACCCAGAGAATCCTGGATCATCTCCAGTTGCCGCATGAGGCAAGGTAGTCCTAGAATTAGGACTTGGGCGTCTTTGGAGGATCATTATCTACCGAGCAAATTTCTATCATCAGACCCAACTGGAGATTTTTGAGAGAAAGAAGAAGAGGACAATGTTGGCTTGGTGGCGTGGGCACCCTGTGCTGTCCCCACGAAGCAGGTATTTGATCAATAAATGTTTGTGACGGAGCCTTCCTCACCAACAGGACCTGCACAAAGTGACAGCACTGTGTCATCCCAGTGACCCCCCGTGGTAGCCGCCACCAGAGCTGCCATCGCCGGCCAGCATTCAGGGACACTGTCAAACCCGCAAGGTGCTCTGCAACCGTGAGCTTCGGGGTCCATGTTCCCTTTTGCAGAAGAGGAAATGGAAGGTCAAAGACCTGAGGCACACAGTCGAGCTCTACCCTCAATTGCCACGGTGTGTCACATGATCTACAGGGAAAGCCGCTCCCGCTCGGCCAGAAGCTCCCGGGGCTCCGAGAGGAGGTCAGCCACCTCGTGCTGCCTGACCCGGACTCAAAGTCTGCAGGTAAGAGCAGCAGCTCTGGCACATTGGCAGCCCATAGAAGGGCATCATACAAAGAAGGGCCAAAGGAGTTACCCATGGGGACAGAGGGTGCGGACTCAAGAATTCCCACCCTCTGTCCCCTGTGCTGTCTCTAAGTCACTCCTTGACACGGCCCGCAGCTGCCGCACGCTCTGTCTCACGTCCACTAATGAGACCCCATCTACTGGAAAGTGCTGTAGAAAGTCCCTCCAGGCCTGGGGCCCTGACTTGCCAGTGGAGGTCAGTGACTGCAGGTACAGGTGGAGGTCAGAGTGCAACCTGGGGCGTCCTCTCCTGCATTGTTCCATCGGGGGCTGATCATCCCCCAGGGGGGAGGGGGAAGGAGAGGGCTGAGCAGGAGCTGCACCGCGCCTTCGGGTCCTGTTCTGAGCCTGATGAGAACAACGGCTGGGCTTCCTGGGAGACGGAGAGAAGCCTTCTCCTCCTGCTTTCCCAGGGGCCCAGATTTTCTGATGGCACCTGCAGGAGGGAGAGCAGGGAGGGAACCCCAGATAAGGAAGCCAGCCTGGCTTGCCCACCCCAACCTGAGGTGGCACTGCCCGTGGCTGGGGGTTTCAGGCACCCACACGGAAGCCGCTATCTCACTGCAGAGGGAGCAACGCACTTCCAAGACAACGGCAGCCTGTGCTGACGTGGGCATCCAGGGCATCACAGTGGACGGTGACCCACAAGACAGCCCGCCCTCGGGAAGTGGCCCCCACGGGGCAGGTCCCCAGGGTACATGAAAGGAGCAGGGGACATTGCAGGTCGATTCCCCAGGGTAAAGGCTGAGGTCATTTCAAAGTCACCATCAAACCAGGCAGTTGACAACCCCCTGATTCATCGATTTGCTCATTTGCAGATGTGACCTGCTGGGGCCAGGCTTGATGCCAAGTGACCAGAGCACCAGCGCATCAGGCCTGTCCAGCATATCTTAAAACACAGAACCCAGGTTCAGCATCATTTCCTGAGAGGATGAGCTCCAGCTGCAGGTATGCTCCAGGGGACGGGTCCTCATCCACCAGAGTTGGTGCAGGTAGGACTTCGCAGGGGGCAAGTGGCTGGGCTTTGGCAGCCTCTACCTTTTTCCAAGTCAGATTCGCGGCTCAGCACAGCCTAACGCCATTCAGTTGCCTGCGGATCCTCCCAGGATGGGGTTTGGGTTAAATGAGATTAAACTGATGGGATTTTTAGAAGGCCAAGGTGTGGCCACTGTTTCACTGGCCACTGATTCAGCCTCCGCTTGCTGCAAGTATGCCTGTCAGTCCCCTTGGCATGGAGAACAGATGTCACACTGTGCTGAGCATGCATGGTGCAGGTACCTGGTGCCCGTGCTGCTATCCCCACTCCCACGTCCCCTGAAGTCAGGGCAGCACTGCCCCATGGCAGACTGTCTCCATAGGGCACTCAGCAGGGGCCCCTTGGCACAAATATTTCACCAATTTCCACGAAGTCCTGGGTTTGGCTCTAAGTAGGTGGGACACGCTGATCTGTAACTGCAACCTCTACCAAGAGGGGCAGCATGCCCGGCTTGGGGATCCACCTCTCCCTGCCATGGCGGACACCCTCAGCAGTCCAGCCACTTCTGGCCAGCCCACAGCACTGACAGATCAAGTGTTTCTTTACCAGGCAGCAGCTGATTCCTGGACTTCAAGACGGGAATTGGCTGACCACCTCTTCAGGTCAGTGTAGTCGGTCTGGTCAGCTTCACTGTGCCCCATGGGAAAGGCGGCCTGGCTGGCCTGTCCATGCAGCCTCGCTGGGTCCCACTGCAGCAGAGCCTCGCACCCCATCTTCATTAGGCTGCCCAGCAGCCTGCTCTCAAGACGCAGGCAGGAAACCCCGTCCTGTACTCCTGGTGGCCTCGGGGTTAGACATGCACCATGCCCTGGTCCCCTCTGGCACCGGAGGCTGGCTCTCTGCAACCTCAACCTCAGAGGGAGTCGACCCAGAGCCCCTGGAGTCAGGGGCTTGGAGAAGTGGCTCCTCCGCATTCATTCAGCCCAGACACCTCCAGCGAGCAGGCCTAGGGTCATGGGGCTGGACTCCAGGACACTCGGCATCCAGTTCAGACTTGGAACTGTGCCTCCTCTCCAACGCTGCTCCCTCCTCGTCCGCATGCCCGTCGCTGCTCTTTGGAACACCTTTCCTTTGCCATATGTTACATGTATATGATTTACACATATCAGGGATTATCAACACTCAGACGGCGAAGACGGCCCTCCCCGGACCGGAAGAAGAAGCACGTGGTGGAGAGGAGACAAGGGCTCCGACAAAAGTCCACCTGAAGCCGAGAGTGACCCAGCACCAGGAGTGAGGGCCAGGGACTGACCGCCCAGTGAGCTTTCTGGATCTCTTCACCCCCCACATCTTGAGGTTTGCCTCCAGGTATTTTATTCAGAATGAGCTTCAGGGGCCACTTTCCAGTTTACAAATTCTTTCACTTCCACTTGGGGTTTAAAATATGATTTTCCAATGATTCTATTTTTTATTCCTAGGATTCTTAATTTGGCTTCTTAAAATAATGGATCTATTTTTAGTTCATATCTAATTGATGATTTTTTTTTTTTACTTCAAATAGAGAAGAGATATAGAAAATGAAATGAGCTTCCAACGTACACACGGAAAAGAATAAGAACATAGCAAAGGAGCGACATTTGAAGACAGGTGGCCAGAAATCCTCGAGGTTGGACAAAGAATCAGGAGCTCTGAGTTAATGAGCAGACCAAGTGCTAGGCAGGAAGTGTGTCGGTCACGATGACAGTTACAGTGCAGAAAGGAGGAAGAAAAGGCATTCCAAAAGAAGAGCAACGAGACTGCAACGCAGCGTCCTCAGCTGCGATGTGTGTGTGAGGATAAGGAGTGAGCAGCCTCGACGTGCCAGGAGGACTATGGATATGGTCCTCGGAGTTCCCTGAAACTGCTGTTCAGGGACAAGGGCAGAGGAGGTCCTCAGAGTTCAGAGAGGAGAACAAGCTTCCCCCTTGGAGATCATTAAGGAGAAAGCTGCTGGGGGACATAGTCCAGCCAGAAGATAAGTGACTGCAGGGGACAGAGCAGCCCGCTACAGAAAATCCCAGGCAGAGGAATGGAGAAAAGGGTTGTGGCCAATCTATTGAACCCCTGACGAGAATTATTTATTTAAGAAAATTGAATCAAAATATGGGGTGAGAGCAGCGAGAGAAGGAGGTAAAGATGAAATAACTTGAGACTGAATTAGGAAAATAAAACATTGTCATATCAACAGCTTGTGTTTATTGTGGTTTAGGTAAGAGGTGCCCCCCAAAAGCTCGTGGAAGAGACAGTGAGGCCGGTTCCCAGGTGAGATGACTGGGTCAGAAGAGCCTTGACCCGTCAGTGGTTGATCCCCCATAGGATGGACTGGGTGTGGCTGAGCGAGGTGGGTCCCTGGGGGTGGCTTTGGGGTTTCTATATGGGTGAGCTGAGCTCAGTCTCTGTTTCCCCATCACCCTGGGAGCACTTCCCTCTGCCCCGCTCTCCGTCATGACGTGCCCAAGCCCTGAGGAGCAGAGCCGGCCACCTGTGGGTGGAACCTCTGAAAAGGCGAGCCTCAAATAGGTGTTTCCTCCTCTAAAACGGCCCTTGTCAGGGTTCTCAGTCACAGTCGTGAAAACGCTGGGTAGAACCCTGTGTTGTAGTTGACTGAATACACGGGGAGAGGTAGTTCAATGGCTCCCAAACCTGAGCCAGACAGGATCACTAAAACTGCATCCCCGCGGCCAGAGCCACGGCAGGGAGACAACATGAGCAAGTACTGGGTAGAGCAGGGTCAATGCGGCCAAATGACCTTCCAAAGCCTCTGGAGTCTGTGTTACCTACTTAGATAATGCACGAACCTTCTATGTGCCCCTGGAGGGAGAAATGCTGGAATCCAAGTAGCCGAGAAAGTTGACAATAATTAGAAAAAGATTCACTAAACCATACTTCATGGATCACAGAACCAATCAGGGTGTCAATAACCAAATATCTAAAACTGCTGGGATGAAGTGCCACTTGGCATTAGAACTCCTGAGACATAGCTAAAGCAGCCCTTAAAAGTAAACTCATAGCTCTTGATGCATTTTTAAAATAAGGCTATAAAGCCGACCAGTTAATTATTTGATTTCAAAACCTTCTAAAACAGAGTGATCCATTAGACAGAAAAAGGAAATAATAAATAAGGGCAGAAATTAACAAACAAAAAGTCAGACAAACTGTGGACGATCCATAAAATCAAAGCTATTTCTTTGGAAACAAATGGAAAAAAAAATCGACTGAGTAGGAAGGTCAAGGTCAAGGGAATAAAATAGGAAGTGCAGGAACAGGAGGAGTATAGAAAGGGTTCACAGACACATCAGGAACGCTAGGCATCGAGAACGTCATCAGTAGCTGTTTCTGGTAGTAAAATTGAAAACTTACACAGCATTGTAAGCAAAACCAAATTTATAAAAATCATTCGGACGCCAGGTTCTGGTGATTTTTTCAAAGAGAATTTTACAAAAGCTTCAATGAACAGAGAATTGTTTCCCTTACATAGCTTGTACCTGAGAATAGATAAAACAAACAAAATATCTGACTCGGTTCAACACTAGCATGATTTGAGATCAGGATTGAACAAGGACACTGTGAGAATAGAAAATCCCAGACCAACCTCACCAATAATCTAGGTGCAAAAAGACAAAAAAAAGGTAAACCCTATTTCACAACGTAGTAACAAGTCCGGAGTCAAGCTTGTTTCTCCAGGTAGGTGACAGAGAACTGAGGGCACTGGGACTCTTGTTGATGAGGAGGATCTGCCTTTAGGAGGATACAGGTGGCAAGTCCTCTGCAGGATTCAGTGTCCAGCACATGTAAGAAGCCAAGCAGGACAACAGCCAGGAACCAGAATCCGCTGGAAAACCCGTAACAGAAGAGTGAAACCCTTCACTTAATAAAAAGGAACCAAACTGGGAAAGATGAGCTTGGTGATGGGACGTACATAATTTCTTCTCCTTACTGGATTCTACCTCTCGCCCTGTACAAAAGTAAACTCAAAATGGATCAAAGACCTTCATGTAAGACCTGACACTTTGAAATTGCTGGAAGAAAACAGGGGTAGCCTTTCAAGATGTAGGCACAGTAAACAATTTCCTGACTAGGACTCCAATAGCTCAGGATCTAAAAGCAAGAATTGACAAATGGAATCGCGTCAAATTAAAAAGTTTCTGCAGAGCCAGGGAGACAGTCCACAGAGTACAGAGAGAGCCTGCACAGGGAGGAAATCTCGCCAGCCCTTCGTCTGACAGAGGGTTGCTATCCAGAGGATACAAAGGATTCAAAAAGGCTGAAAAGAATGAGAGCGTGTAAGTGATCTGAACGCCCATCTCAAAGGAGTACAAATGGCCAATAAATATAAATCAATCAATCAATCAATTAATCGTGTCCATCTACAACTAAAAAAAAATTTACAAAAGAGACACTTACACACCCATGTCCATTGCAGCACAATTCACAATAGCCAAGATATGGAATCAGCCTAATGCCCATCAACAGATGGATGGCTTTAAAAAAATATGGTATGCCGAGCACAGTGACCCACACCTGTAATCCCAGAGGCTCAGGAGGCTGATGCAGGAGGATCGAAAGTTCAAAGCCAGCCTCAGCAACTTAGTGAGGCCCTAAGCAGCTCAGCAAGACCTTGTCTGTAAATAGAATTTTAAAAAGGGTTATGGATGCCACTCCATGGCTAAGCATACCTGGCATCAACTCCCAGTATCATATGTATATGTATATGATGGGAATTGAACGAATACACACACACACACAGTCACACACAGTCACACACACACTCACATTTATATATATATGGAAACCTGTTGTTCGGGTCCCCTCTCACCCTGCGAGAGTCTTGCTCCTATTTCTATTCTTAAATAAATCTTACTCCTTTAACTCTTGCAAAAAAAATGGTAAATGTACAAAATAGAGTATGATTTAGCCACAAAGAATGAAATCCTGTCATTTTTTCAGAAAAACGGATAGGACTGGAGGAAGTCATATTAAGAAAAATTAACCTGAAACAGACAAATATCACATATTTTCTCTCATAAGTGGGGAAAACGACAGGAAAATAGAAGAGAGAGTCTTGGGGAAGAGCGAGGGGACGAGGGGGTGAGAGGGCTGGAGGGAGGGTCATATACAGCTGTGGAAGCCACTGATTTGTGCAATCAATATGGCTGAATAATTGTAAGAAAAATAAGTGTCTGTAAGGGAAAATGCTACTGTGTTTATTTATATTTAAAATCGGATTCACACTGAATCTAATTAAAACTGATTTGTATGGAGAGTTAAATCTTGATAGAAAAATTGTGTGAGAATCGTCGGCTCTAGATATACTAAAGGTTATATTTTGAAATAAAATATCAGAAACTTATCCCAATGTTGTCACAGTGCCAGTAACAGTTGTACCACTAGGAAAATCCATCCTAAAATGAAAAATTATCAGAAATCATTGTGAACTTCTGACTTATGGTGGTTTTTGTTTTATCAGCTAAAATTTTAAATTTAAATTTAAACAGTAGTTAAATTTGAAGAAAAGTGAGCCAGAAAAATCTTAGAATTGAGATCACGTATCTAATATGTTGTGTAAGATCATGACCAAATAGTATTCTGCAGTCTTCAGGGGTATGTCAGTATCAGGCATCATTATTACCCCAGTATGTCATATATGCAATGAAATATTTTAAAAAAGAAAAACTGAAGGATATTTGTTTTGTGAAGATGTTTTCTTAACTTATTTTTTTAAGTCAGACAAATTTAGTTATTTCATATAGAACAGCAATTTCTTATGCAAAGTATTTTATTATATGATCAAATTAAATTCACTATAATATATTGCATAATATATTAATGTTATTAATATATTAATATATTGCATAATATCTTAAATGTGTTGCATATAGATATTAAGTGTTAAGTATTTATTTTACATGTTCTAACAGATCATCATTTGTAGCAATATTGAAGGTCATTCCTAACCACAGATCTAATAACTGTTTATCATTGTGAAGTTCCTTATTTGCACTTTTTTGATACGTTTATGTACAACTTAATTGTTTTGCCTCTTTTATCCAAAGCAGAGTTGGGGCTTCAGCTTTGCCAGCTTCCTTTCACTTGGACTCCAACTGCACTAAACTAACGTAAAGCACTAACAGCCCGGCACCCAGCAGCCTGCAGTGGGGAGCAGGCCGGCTGTGGCAGACGGCAACCCGGGGACTGGGTTTGGATTGGAAGGAGGCTGAAAGGCAGGAAGGAGCTGGCTGCTGTGGCCAAGGCCCTGGGCAGGGTCTCCACCCGTGAGAAACTCCCTGGAGAGCACCCTTCTAGTCTGGGGGCAGAGCAGCGGGAATTGGGACCTGAGCTGTGGGTCCCCACCGGGGCCAGGGCTCTGTGTCCTCTGGCTCTGCAGAGTCCTGACGTGGTCCAGTAGGTGTGGCCAGTGGGGGCGTCCACTGCGCGGTGTGAGCCAGGGCTCCCTGGTCTCCTGGGCTGCTCTCTGCACGCAGCGGGGACTCCAAGCCTGTGGTTCTGACGGCGGCCAGCAACACCCCGGCTCCACTCTCAGCTCTCGCCTCCTATCCAGTGGCCCTCTCCTTTTGTCCAAACCCTACCCACCGTGGGCCAGCGTGTGCCCTGTGCTGGCAGTGCCAGGAGCCTCTGCTCATCCCCGAGAGCCACCTGGGCCCGCCCTCATCCCTGCCGGGGCTTCCCTTGGCTGACAGTGGAGACAGCCCAGCGACAGCCACCCCTGATGGGAGAGTGAGGGCAGAGGCCACGTCCCGACCCACTTCTGGGGTCTTCAAACCCCACCTACAAAGTGGAGCCAAGTGTCCAAACCTCAGGCCACTTGCCTGTGACAGTGCGGAGCACTGAGTAGCCTCTCCATTAACAGCCGGCTCGTCTCTGGTATGCTTTAATGGCCTCCGGTCTTCTGCGCACAGACGTGGAGCGGGGCAGGACTGTGCTCACCTCCTTCCACGCCCACCGTGTGCACAACAGGGGCTGGTAGTGTGAACCGCATCACCACGCCCCGTGAGCTCCAATGACTGGATACCTGAGTGGATCCCACAGCCTCCACCAATGCCCTTGATGGGGAGGCAGAAGGGCCCGTGTCTAGGCCAAGCTGGGCCAGCTGGGGTGCTCCAGAAATGACCCCATCCATCACTGACTCCAAGAGCTGCGTTCTGGATGATGGCTCGTCTCTGCGGGATGGAAGCCCTGTGCCCGCAGCCACATCAAAGGAGGCCCCAAAGATCCTACAGAAGAAAGCAGCCTGACTGGAGGCAGCACTTACGGTGTCAGAGGTGGCTGACCTGACCTCGTTTGGGCTACCAGTCTGCACATCTGCTCTACATGGAGGTGGGTGCCCAGGGCGGCTGACATCCAGACACTCAGCTTGTGTGGTGAAGGGGGAAATCTCAGCAATTGCCGAGGTCGAAGCCCCCAGGGAGACCTGCAGCGTGGGCCTGGCTGACTTTGATGTCTGTTTTCTCTCAGGGCAGTGTGGACAGAGATCGGCCACTCAGGACCTGGACTTCAGGTCCCTCGTTAGCTGAAATGCCCTGAAAGGGCCTTTTGTGTCAACTGCTGGGGATTTTAAAGTCCCAGGTCCTTTTCTGACTCCGGGGACAGATGGGATCGATGGGCCACTGCTGTGGCCTCAAGCAGGACGCAGCTGGCCCAGGGTCCTGCACAGGCCAGAGGCAGGGCCACAAAGATGAGGACTTGTGGCCCTGCCTGCCCTAGAAGCAGCCCAGCAGCCTCTGTCCACCGTCTCTATTCGGGGTTCTGTTTGGAGCTTGCGTGTCCCTCTGAGTCCTATGAGGGGGAAGGAAGCCAGGGCTCAGCACCCCCCCAGGGAGATGGACTTGTGCAGCCCACAGCCCTGGGTGACGAGGCAGTCCTTAGTGCCAGAGACTGGGCAGTGGCTCCACTGAGCCACCTCGGATGGGCCGTGCCCAGGGGGATGACACTTCTGCAGCTCCTGATGTCCAAGGCCAGGAGAGGACGAGGGCCCCAACTCTGCCATTCCCTTCTATCCCGACCCCAGCGATGGCAGGGCGAGACCCAGGCCCTGCTCAGGGCACAACTTCCGGGCCACCCTCCTGGGGACGCGCCCTCACTGAGGCTCCTGGAAGCAATGTTCCACCAGCTCTCTGGGTGTCCTCGTGCCCCGAGATGGCCTGCCATCAACCCCTACAGCCCGCTGGAGCTCCCCTCCTCTTCCCCCCACGCCCACCCCAGCCCCTTCCCCCACCCTGCCCTCTCTGGACGCTCTGAGGACCTCAGGTCCCACCCCGAGCCTGCCCCCGGCAGCCCTCTCTGCCGCTCACCCCGGGAAGGCCCGGCTGGAGGACTGCTGCAGCCTCTGCTGGCCCCACCCCGGCAGGGCTCATCCTGGACCCCAGCGTGGACAGGTGTGGGCTGCAGGGCCAGGAAGGACCTGGGTGTGCTGTCCTGCCAGGTCCTCCTCTGTATCCAGGCCCAGGGAGGACTGGGAGGGGAGAGGAGTTGGACGGGCACAGGGATCGGGCAGAGCTTGCACTTTCTCCTTCCCCTCCCACGTCTGGTGAGACAGGAAAGGGCTTGTTGTCCCTTGCTGAGGGGGACAAGATGGGGAGCAGCTGACAGCCAGG
The DNA here is from genome assembly GCF_052094955.1 of Ictidomys tridecemlineatus. NCBI lineage: Eukaryota > Metazoa > Chordata > Mammalia > Rodentia > Sciuridae > Ictidomys > Ictidomys tridecemlineatus. The sequence goes on along the minus strand of NC_135488.1, from coordinate 16,670,105 downwards.
CGCCTGAGAAGGGAGATGAGCTTGACCGCCCCAGGTCGCTGCCCTGTGACCTCACCTGGCTGCCCTTGGTGACCCTGCCTTTCAAGCCACAGATCCTGGCAGTCCCGCCCCCCACCCCAAGCACCTGCCCCAGAGCAGAGGAGACCAAGACCTGGACGTGGGTTTTGTGAACATTCCCTGGGAACTTAGGGGTGCCACGCCCAGTCACCACAGGTACACAGTCAGGGACAGAAAGAGCAGTCCTTGCCCCTCAGTGGCTAGGTGAGCCCTGTGTCCTAGGCCACCCCCAAGGCAGCTCCCACCCCTCCCAGTGCACCCAGCCCCAGCCCTGCCTGCCCCCAGGCGCTGCCCCTGCTCACTGAAGGCTCCTTGTCACTGGGCTGTTTGTTTAAAGGCACAGAACCCCTGATCACCACCAGCAACATCTCAGGTCTGCATGGCCCTCTGGGGACCAGTCTGAGTGTCCTTTCACTGTTTGGCTGGTTTTTATTGGCTGTGGGGCTGTTGGAAAGACAATGAGGACGACTTATCACGCCCGGAGGAAGCCTGCCACCAGCAGTGAATGGCTGTCACCAGAGGGGAGGGGACGTTGGGTGGGAAAGACACCGTGAAAGCAGGAAAGGGAAACTGTGAAAAAAAACGGTCTCCGCACTCTGTGGCAGGGACGGAGAGGCCCAGAGCAGAGTCCCCCAGCAGAGTCCCCCCATGAAGGTCCTGAAGAAGCCACCATCAACCACAGGCGGCCACATACCTACCTATTGGATGCTCCGCAGGATACTGGGAGGCTGTGAAGCTGTGGCCAGCTTCAGTGCAGCACCAGGCTGGGTCCACGGGGTGCTGACCTGCAGACAGGGGTGCAGACACCTGGCCGGTACGTGCCTTCCCAGCACAAGACAGCACTGGGTGTAGACGCTCGTTCCTGAGCTGGGCACCCCAAGGACCCCAGGGCTTGGAGGACAGATGCCAGCCAGCGGGTTTCCAGAATAGCCCATAACACAGGGTGGGACTGCAACAGCGGGAGGAAGGAGGGAATTAAAAACCATCAATCACGGCACACACACACACACACACACACACACACACACACACACACCAGTGCAGCAGGCCACCTCGGCCAAGGCTGCCTGCACAGCTCAGCGGCATCCAGCCGGCCCAGCTGCTGCACCCCGTCCCCACACTCCACCCACAGCACTCCTCCGTCCCCATCAGACCCGAGCTCCTGGTGCCCCTTCCCCAGCCCCTGGCAGCCACTGCCCTACGTCTGCTTCTATGAATTTGAACACTCTAGATAAACGGAGCGAGATTTGTAAGAAACGCTTTATTTCAGAGCAGTCATGAACTTACAGAAAATCTGCACAGTGACCAGCGGTTCCCCTGCACCTCACAGCCTGTGTCCCCTGCCGTTAGCATCAGGAGTCGGCTGCCGATCTGCGATACAGAAGGGGCCCTTCAGATGGGATACCATCCACTGAGGCCCAGGCTGAACCGGGACCTCCTCAGGCCTCACCTGATCCTCCCAGGTCCCACGTGACCTTCGGCTCTCAGACCTCCTTAGGATTTTTGAGGCTGGGACAGTTTCTCAGAGTTTCCTTGTCTCTTGTGACCTTGACAATGTTGAGGAGGGCTGGTCAGGTCCTTGCCGGGCACTGATTTTCCCACCTCAGAAAAAGAATCTCATTTTATTCCTTCCAATTGTTGGCTCTGTTGACACTTTGTCCCTCGCCCCCCACATTTACAGAACCCCCCATCTCAAGCACATGTCCAGGGTTCCCCAGAGGAGCAGTGAGTGGACACAAGGAGCAGGCCTGAGGACTGCCCTATGTGTCCACCCTTTCAGCATCCCAGCTACTGGGTTCTGCCCTCTGGCTGCCCTTGAGGGTGCTGTGACTGGACATCTTCCCCTCCACATCTCTTCTCGAGAAGGTGCCCTGAGCCACCAGGGTGCCCTCCCTCCCATTGACCATTCCTACATTCACCTCAGAGGGGCCAGCATCTCTTTTGGGGCTGAGCTCCTGGATTCAACCAGGGACGGGAAGTCACACCAACCTCTCAAGAGCTTGTCAATCCTGCCCGCCTTCTCCCTGCTTAGCCCTCCCATGAGCAAGAGCTGGGTTTTCCCCCTGAGTCCACACAGTTCACACTTCTAAGCTTCCAGTTGGCTATGGCAAAGTGGATGGCTAATTAACCGTGCTGCCCAGCATGCCCTGTCCATGAGCCTGGCTACTGGTGAGCCAAGCCGTGCCTCACCTCACCTACTAAGCAGCAGTAGCCAGTTCTTCGCCTCTGCTCTGCTGAGACTCCAAGAACCAGCATTCTGCAGGAAGCCTTGACTCTAGAATGGTTTTGAGATCAGACACAAGAGGGGGGGGGGATTCCCCTTCTCACATCTTCTGTAACATCACATGGGAGGCCTACACACTGCAAGGAAACAAGAAAGGGATTAAAGGTACACAGTTTGGAAAGGGAGAAATAAAACTGTCCTTGTGTACAGAAGATATGATCATTTATGTAGAAAACCCCAAAGAATTGACAAAAGTTCCTGGAGTGAATACCTGATTATATAGAGACATTGCACAACACAAAGTTAATTTGCAAAAGCCAATTGGTTTTCTATATTCCAGCAAAGAACAAATGGATTTCAAAATTAAAAACACATTACCATGTATATGAGCACTCGCAAAGGGAAATATTTTGTGATAAAGCTAAGCCCATTTTTACATGAGCCATATGAGGAACGCTATGTGACTCTATCTAGAGAAGGACATCTCCTGAGAACTAAATCAGTGGACATCCCATGTTCATGGATAGGAAGATTCGATGTGGCCAAGACATGAGTTCTTCCCAACTTGATCTACGGATTTGAACAATCACAATTCAAATCTCAGTGTTGTGGCTTGAATCTCTAATGACTCCCAAAGGCTTGGTCCCCAGTGCAGCAGAGTTCAGAAGAGAGGCTTTGGGGAATGATGACATCGTGAGGGTTCTAACATCATCAATGAATCGACCCATTGATGGACCCATAACCTGATGGGATACAGGGAGGTGACGAAAGCTACAGGAGGTGGGGCTCAGTGGAGGGGAGAGAGTCCTGGGGACTGTGCCCTTGGGAACCACACTTTGTCCCTGGACACTCCCTTAATGTCTCCTTCTTTTCCTCTCTGTTTCCTAGCTGCCGGGAGGTGAGCTCATCTCTTCTGCTGCACACTCCCCGCCATGAAGTGCCGCTTCCCCAAAGGCCCGCAGCATGGAGCCAAGTGTGGGCTGAGACCTCTGGAGCTGTGAGCCAACAAACCTTTCTCCTTTAAGTTGGTTTTCTCCCGTATTTTTGTCACAGTCATGGAAATGTGATGGCACACTCAGCAAGTTATTTTGTAGTCATCAATACACTGATCCTAGAGTTTAGCTGGAGAGGCAAAAGGGACACAGTCTGAGGACTGTCCATACCTAGCTCCAAGGTTGACCATAAAGCTACAAGACGGTGTGGGATTGGAAAAACAAAAGACAAATGATAAATGGAACAGAATAGAGAGTCCACAGTGGACCCCCCATAGATACAGTTAGCTCATCTTTGACAAAAGGGTAGAGTTGAAATAGGAGCAAAGATTGTCTTTTCAAAATGGTGCTGGCACAGCTGGATGTGAACACAGACCTTCCCCCCACAGAAATCAACCCCAAATGGATCAGGGGTCGAGGTGTGCAATGTAAAACTACAGAATTCCCCGCAGATAACAGGAGGAGACCCAGGTGACTTGGGTGTGGTGGTAACTTTTTAAACAGCAATATCGAAGGTACGATCCGTGGAAGAGAGAACCGATAAGCTGACTTCATCAAGATTAAAAACCTGTGCAAGATTAAAAACATGTCAAAAAACGAGAAAACCATCTATAGACCGGGAGAAAATGTTTGCAAAAAAATGCATCTGATAAAAGACCGTTACCCACGTCGTGCCCAGGACTCTAATTCAGCAGTAAGAAAATGAGGAGAGAACAAGAAAACTGCACAACGCCTCACCAGACATGCAGGGCACCAAGGAAGTGCCGGTGCGATGCCAGCACAGCCCCATCAGGGCGACCAGATCCAAGACACCGCCGCTCCAGGGCCAGCGAGGATGTGGAGCGGCAGGACCCTCACACACTGCAGGAGAGAGTGGGAAAGGGGCGGACCCTTGCGTCATCAGGTACCAATCACAAGGCCAGGAGCAGGGCCTGCGAGGCTCACCCTCTGCTCAGCTCAGGCTGGGCCAGTGGACCTGGGTTCCTACGCAGACCCTGTGCCCAGGCCTGCGGGAGGGGAATGAGAACCCACTGAGGGATGAGAACCCTCCCAAGGGCGTACGTGGTCTGTGAGTGAACAGCTGCAGCAGTGATCTGTACCCGGGAGCCCCTTTCAGCCTCTGTGCTTGGGGTGTGGAGACGGTGGCTGGACATCTCACCAGGGAGCTCCCGTCGGTAGCACCGCTAAAGACCGTCACTGGGTCTAGACATTGGGCAGCGTATCATCAGTGTTTGTTGCTATAACTAAATACTTGAGGCGGGCTGCTGATAAAAGGAGATTGTTCAGCTCACAGTTTGGGAGGTTCAAATGGGGTTCCTGCGTGGGCCCAGCTCTGGGAGGGCCTTCTTGGCTGTGCCACCTCTCGGCAATGGCAATGGCGGAGCCATCACATCTGGAAATGGGAGGCCTGGGAGGCTGGGTAGGGCCAGGCACAGGCTTCTACCAGTAACCTGGTCTCGCAAGGGTCGGGCACACCACAGCGACCTGAGGACCCCCCACCAGTTCCACATCCACCCGGGGGGCCACTCCATCCAACCCCAACAGGCAGGTTTCACAGGTGACGATACGGGAAGAGCAGACCAGGAGAACAGCAGTGGGCGGGTGTGAGGGCCACTACGGCCCCTCAGCATGTGCAGCCCTGACCCCACGCAGGGGTGAAGCAGGTGGGGCTCTGGGGGTGGCTCACGAGTCTCACAGGAGGGCTCGGCACCCTGATAAAAGAGGCCCGAGAGACCCTCGTCCTTGCACCACATGAGGAGGCAGCGGGAGCCGGAGGAAGAAGAAAGGGGGCCGCTTGCATGTGGGGTGGACGCAGAGGGCCCCGTGGGGAAAGCCAGGAGGTGCTGGAGGGGAAAGAGGGAGCCCTGGGGTGCAGGGCCCCTGCACAGGCCACACAGTGTCCAGAGGCAAGACTGGGTGCCAGGGCAGCTGGACTGGGGGAAGTGGTCACCCTGCTGCTGAGCTGCCCTCTGGAAAGCAGGACCACCTCATTGTGCTTTGGGTCTTCAACCCTCTCGGCTGATGGACTGATGACGGCTGTGCACGGTTGGCAAGGAGAGGCCTGGCTCTCAGGAGCTGAGGTGGCTCCCTGTCTCCGTGGGACCTGGGTTCTCGACTCTTTCACGGGAGTAGAAGATGCTGGCCCGAGACGTTCCGAGGCATCCCCCACTGTGAGCCTCCTCTGCGGGTCCGTGGAGGGCACCCACCCTCGGTCTCCATTGTCCTGACAAAAGCAGGGCTTGCCTTGCCCCAGGCCCCGGGGCCAGCGCAGGGCAGGTGGCAGGCAGCCCGCAGCCCCCACCCCTGCACCCGGGCTCCTGGCGCTCCCTCCTTCCCTGTGCAGCGGCGGATGATACTTGACTAGTTGCCAAACATTCTATTTTGGTCTCTGAGCTCATGTGACTGAGCCGTGACAAGGAGGCCGTCTTTCACACCAGCCGAGTCACGGGTAAGGCTCTGATGTGGGTATTTTTGGTGTGGGTCAGAACTGTGCTGTTTCTAAATGTTCTCTTTCTCCTCCCCTAAAACCAGCAGGAGGCCCGGAGAAGAGGCAGCTGAACTTCGGAAAGGGGGTCACAGAGGAGCCTGAGGCAGGGTCTGGGGGCCCCCTGCAGGGTCGGGGCGTACTGGCTTCCCTCCAGCCTTCCTCCAACACGGGCTCCCCACACACTGACTTTGTGAGCTAAGCGTTCCTCATGCCGCAGTCCCTGGTCTTCTAAGTGACATTGATTGAGAAACCTGAATGGGCGGCGGTGTTTATGAAGGACACTCAGCACTGACCGGGCACTGAGGTTGGGGCTTGCATATTGAGGAGGAGCATCCTGGATAATTAACCTCTGAGGCCTGGGGACCCCAAAATAGTGGGCAGGGAGGCCTCCAGGAAGAGCAGCGAAGTCAATGCGGTCAATTATTTGTCATTTACAATTTAAATAAACCCCCGTGATCCCATTAACATCTCAGTCAGAATCGGGTAAGCCGCTGTGTGAGGTGTGAGGTGTGCAGTTGTTTTTCTGGGACCAGGCCAGCTCCTTCCTGGACTTCACCCGGAAGGACTGGGAGGACTGGGGCTTCTCAGCCGTGGGCTGTGTCCGGAGTGGACTGGACCCGGGAAAGGAATCCAGGAAGTGAGGGTGGAGCGGAGGGTGCCAGGGGGTGCAGACAGGGAGGAGGCGGCTCAGGGGGGCAGCTGCAGGGCAGGTGGGGCAGCAGGTGAGGAGGAGGGTGTTAGAGGACCCCCCCTCCCCCCAGCTGGCCAAGCACAGGCCCCAGCAGGAGCGCATAGGACTCTCCTTTTACCACAGTCCAACCTCCACCTTCTGTCACCTGCCTGGAGTAAGGTGATGAGCCCTGAAGGTGCACTTTGGGCAGGGCGTGGTGAGAGAGGAGTGGCCCCTCATGGGCCACTGAGTGGCTTGGGCTGTCCAGGGAAAACTTTCTGAAAAGTCTCATGTGTTTTCTTTTCATTTTTTTTTTCAGTATTATTTTCAAAGGACCAGCTGGCAGTTGACAGCTATTGAAAGGAGAAAAGATGACTGCCAAATCAAAGTGGGACACCAGCACGTGCTGTGGGGACCGGAAGAAGGAATCGGAGCCTTTCCACCTCTGTGAGTTGGGATTCCACCCCTCTGTGTGTGTGCATATGGGCGTGTGCATCCGTGTGTGTACGTGTGGGTGTGTGCGTGTGCTCTGGGGACCCACAGCCTCAGGGGTCGAGGAAGGCCTGTTCACACAGAGAGGCTGCTGAGAGGGGCCCCCGCATGGACCCCCTGGGTGGTTTGCACCCCAAGAGGAAAGCACTGGACAGCGTTTGTGAGCTCTGATGGGGCCGCCCACTGTGCCTCCTGCCCCACCGCCTTTTGGCTGAGCATGTGAGGTCTCAGCTCCATCTGTGGCATCTCCTGACTTCGCATCCAGCTTAGCAGCAGCCTGTGCTCCAGGCAGACCCTCACCCAGCCCGACCTCAAGAGCTTGATAAGCTCTCCATTATTGGACTTCTGGAGCTCCTTCTGGTGGAGAGGGAAGAGAGAGGCTTACCCCACACAGGGGCCTCTGCTCCCCAACACCTGGGCTGCATTTCTCCCAGGAGGGCTGTGGGACCAGAAGACACCCCTTCAAGTCCACCAAGAGTTGGCAAGAAAGACCCTTGATCACCAAGGGACATAGGGGACTCCCCTCCAGGCTCCCCTGGCTTCCATCAGGAGTCTGACCTCTTTGTCAGGAGTCAGGACTTTTCCAAAGCCTTGCTCCCGTTCTCCATGGTGAGAGTCAGAGATGGCCCAGTAGCTTGGTGCTGACACCCAGGTGTCCCCAGGAGAGTCCTTCCCGGCCTGCCTCCGGGTCACACAGCATGGGGCCAGCTCTGATGGTGCTGGATCTTCCACCTGGGGATGCCCTTGGGTAGCTGGAGATGACCGTGGACTCCCTGGATGGCTATCCAGGAGGGCTACCCCATGCACACTCATAGAATTCTGCAGCTAAGTCAGTGGCACCATTGGGCCATCCAGGGCTGGGCTGCCCAGTGGAACTTCCTGTGGTGTGGAACCACCTAGGTGGCCACTGTCCAACATGGCGGCACCAGCCACACATGGTTGTGAACACTTGAAGTACAGCCAGTGCAGGTGACCAAAGGCACCCGAGAAGTCCACTTGGGGAGTCACAGCACATCTGTTAGGACCACAGCATCATGGAGCCTTGTGGCTCCCGGGTGCAGGACACACCCTCTTGTGAGGATTTGTTAGACAACCACCCCCCAGAGAGGGCCAAGCACAGGCCCCAGCAGGAGCGCTGGCGACTCTCCTCTTTCCACAGTCTGTCACCTGCCTGGAGTGAGGTGCTGAGCCCCCTGAAGGCACACTTCGGGAAGGGGGTGGTGAGAGAGGAGTGGCCCTCATGGGCCCACGGGGAGCCCTCGGCTCTAGCTGACCACACAGCTGGAGAGGGGTGGGCTTGGGGGCAGCAGGTGTAGCATGGAATGTTCTGGACGAGCTTTGGTCATGGGGAGAAGGAGGCCAGAAGGAGAAAGCAGTCAGGGCGGGTCCCAGGCCAGGGCAGCTGGCACTGGGAGGTGATGGGGAAGGCCACCACCCTCTCCTCCTCCTCCCAGGCACACACCCACCTGCAGCCCCAGAGCCACCAGATCACGTGGCCTTTCCAGCGTCGGCAGGGGATGGCCTCTTCTGAAGCCAGTCGACTGCCCAGCCTTGCTGTTGGCACTGAGTTCCAGGCTGTACCGGTGACCTGCCCAGCCCAGGTGCAAAGCCATGACCAGCTGGTGGCTCCAGGTGGCCTGCTGGTGGCTGGGCAGGAGGGGCTTCTAGCTGGGGGAGCGAGGAAGCCAAAGCCAACCCCAGCCTTCTCAGAGGCAGGTCCACTTGGAGAGGCCAGGAGCGGCCCCCAGCCCCAGTGAAGGGGAGCACCGCAGCCTGGAGCAGGTGGCTTGTGGGCAGCTTGACTTGCATGGTCAACACAGCAAGCCCACGGGGACAAGGACACCAAGGCCCAGGAGGCTCAAGGGAAGGTGGGGCTCACAGCCTCACTCCTGGGACAGAGGATCCAGGCTCCGACCAGGCTCCAGCCCACACAGCCAGTGACCCAGGCGAGTCCCTAACCTCACCGTGCCTCAGTTTCCACGGCTGTAAATTGCTCAAGCCTGGGCCTCGTCAGACCCTGGGGATGGCCCTCCTGGGCCGGACCAGCCTTCCCGGGTCAGTCTAAGCACAGGCGCTCAGGCGGCTGCTCCACAGCACAGCAGGGAAGATCCGCTGCCCAAGGGCCTTGACCCAGAGGGGGATGTCCCTCCTCTCTCCCCAAGGGCAGGGTCGAGGCCAAGGGGCTGGGCACGGGGCTTCCAGCCTCCTGTTTGAGGTCACCAGCTGAGTCAGTGGGTGTTCACCAACTTCATCTGGACCCCAGGTGACATCCTTGTTCAGAGAAGAAAAGCCAGGAGCCATGAGGGAGGGGGGACCCCCCTCCAGGCCAGAACCCCAGTGCTCTCAGGGGACAAAGCCAAAACTCATCCAGGAGAGCCCTGCCTGCCAACCAGAAGGCCCAGGGGACTGTCCACGGGAGTCCTGGCTTCTCCGAGTGGAAGGAGGTTCTCCCTACAGGGGCGTGGGGCAAAGTGCCTGCTGTCCCCTCCCACTGCGTGTTCAAGTCCTGGGGCCTGGTGACCAGGGCGAGCCATCATGTCAGTTGGAGTTCTTCCTGGGATCTGGCCTGTGGTAGGGACTGAGCTGCATTCCCCCAAAGTCCACCATTGACGTCCTCACCCGCCCTTGCCGCCTCCGAATGTTCCTCTGTTTGGAAATAGGGTCCTCACAGATGTCACTGACCAGGACAAGGTCACAGAGGAGTGATGCAGACTTCCTTCCTCAAAGGCTCACGGAACACAGCCCGTCACCCAGGAGAAGCCGGGGGAAGACCAAGGCGAGGCCAGGCTGCTTGTCCCTCCAGCCAGGCATCCTGGGGACTGCAGCCAACCGCCAGAAGCTGGGAGAGAAGCTGGGAGAGAAGCCGGGACGCGCTCTCCTCCCACCAAGGGAACGCGCCCTGCCGACACCTCCGCTCACACCTCTGCCCTCCAGAGGGTGAGAGCAGACGCTGCCTGTGAGCCACCATCTGGCATGGAGCAGGCACAGCTTCCTGCAGCTCAGGCAGAGCCAAAGCTCCAGGGCCCGGGGGCCGCCAGGGACAGTTGTGCAGCTCAAGCTGGAGCACTGAGCAGCCAGCTGTGCTGAGGGGGAGCCCGGGCACCCTGGTGGCCCCCAAATCCTGTCCCCTTCCCCACAGCTCCAGGGACCAGCCCTGCCCTCCCCTGGACTCCCTCATGTCCGGCCAGCTCCCTTCTCCATCTGCTGGGCGTGGGCACCCTCTGAGGGTGGAAGTGGCAGGGGACAGCAGGAGCTCACTGTGGGAGCGTTTTGATGAGGCTCGTCTTCAGCGGTGGACTCCTGAAGGCCAGGGCAGGCTCCCAGAGCTGAGCACTTTCCCGGGGTTTCTGGCCCCAGGCAGCCCCCGAGACGTCCACCAGGGCAGACACACTGCCGTGTCCTGTCCCCAGGCCACTCCCATTTCCTCCTGGGCAGAAGCTCTGCAGCTAGGGCACAGGACTGCACCCCTGTGGAATGGACGTGGACCCAGGTCTGCCTGGGAACACCACAGGTGGCCTCTGTCCCTGGATGGTGACATTCCTGCTGTGCAGTTGGTGGAAGAAGGAAAATGGAAGCCTGCGGGCCTTAGACCACACGATGGTGATGCTGAAACGGCAGACCCTGGACCCGGCCTTGACTGCTGGCTCCTGGGACGTGACGCGCCTGTCCTGGGTGCTCCCCCAGTGGGTCTCCGTGAGGAGTGAGAGCCTTCCAGCCTCCAGGTGCACAAAGGGGACAGGCCTGCCCTGAGGGAGCTGCTGGGACTCTCCGTGGTCCTGACCTATGGGCAAGGGAGAGCCCACAGCAGACCCTAAGGAGGGGCAGGAGGAAAACAGGAAGTCACCTCCCTCGTCACCCCGAGTCCTGTTCTGCAGCTCCCCACCCCAAGCCTGGCCCGGCAGTTCTGGGGAACCTGGCCCCCGGGGTGCAGAGCCCACCACTCCACCTCGCAACCCTGGAGTGAGTCTATTAGAACTCTCAGCCACGCAGAAGTGACACTGAGGTGGTGACCGTGCCTGCTACGTCATCTTTCTTGGTCACCTAGGAACAGCCTGAGCCATGGCTTCCCCCTCTGGTTGGGGAGGCTCCTGGTCTTCCATGGTGGGGAGATGGACCACAGTGCTGCCCAGCAGGGACACCTCAGGGGTCCAGCTCTTGGTGCCAGCAGGACCTGGGAGTCCCCTGAAGGGTGGGAGGTTTTCAGAAGACACACACCCGCTCCTTCACCCCTGTAGGGATGCCCCGGCAAACACGGCAGAGTGGGTGGCTTAGGTGACAGAAGGTATTGTCCCACGGCTCTGGAGACAAGGAGTCCAAGACAAAGGGCCAGCAGGCAACAGCTCTAGGGATCGTCTGGCCCAGGCCCCTCCCCATCTCCTGGTGGTGACTGGTGATTTGGTAGCAGAACCCTCACCCCCACCTCTGCCCTTGGCTTCACACAGCCTGGTCCCTGCGTGGGTCTGGGTCCAAATTCCCCTTTTCATAAGGACAGTCACATGGGATGAAGGCCCACCCTGATGACTTCAATTCAGCTTGACTTCCTCTCCAGGGAAGGTTATGGGGGGTCAGGAACAACCTGTCTTACTGGGGACACCCTCCCACCCACCCCCAACTTAGGAACAAGTGGATGGTTTGGCAGGAAAATACGAGTCAGAGAGAAAGAACAGAACGGGAGCCCTGGCAGCTGGGGGGGTCCTCCAGGATCCTGACTTAGAGCCGCAGCCAAGGTGGGGCCCGAGTTGAACACGCCCCCAGGCCCCCGGGTAACCCACAGCCTGATGGCCTCACTGGTGGTCAGGCAGGTGCAGGGACAGCAGCCACCCGGCCCTCGGAGAATCCCTGACCCTGGGGCTCCTGCTGGCAGCCCTCAAGACCCACCTGCCCCTCCTCCATTCGCTCCTCCCCCCCAGCCCCCAGCCGCCCAGCAAGGCCGGGACAGGGAGGGGCGCCTCAGCTCGGAGAGGAGCCTGGTCCCCCCGCCCCCCACACATCTGAGCACAGCACCATAAATTGGGAGCCCATGACAGATGGGTAAAGCCGTGCAGCTCAAAATAAATGACACCATAATGTCTGTTCAGAGACTGAGTGACAGAAACGTGCTCTCAAGTCCCCCACGGGGCCCTGCCTCCTGCCCACTGGCCTTGACCCCCACCTACCGACCAGCATGCCTGAGTAGGCACCTGCTGAATACTGTTGGACGACACAGGCGGATCAGAGGCCAGTCTGGCCTTGAAATTAAACATTCTTTTCTTATGTTTCATAATTAAAACGTTTTTGGTTTTATGAACCTGAGTATGAATGGTAACAAGTGTGTGAATAAATTTTTTAAAATGAATTCTGTGAAGAGGCATCTCAAGGGACTGAGGCCAGCTGTGCAGTCTGAGGGAAGAGTCCTCCGTGGCCACCTCGCTTCACAGGCCAGCTACAAAGCAGGGGTCCCTGGGCACCCTCACTGCAGACCCCTGGCTGAAGATGTGAAAGTGTCCCCAAAAGTACTATCACGTAACTCCCCAGAACACTCAAAGCACAGGACAGCAACGCCTGCATTTAGGGTTTTGTGACAGCAAGAAATACCGTCTAGAAGCACTTGGGGGAGAGGTGGTGGAGAGGGAGGGTGGGAGAGTGCCCAGTGCGAAGCCCTGTGTCCCCCAGCCTTCTCGCCCCAGTACCAAGGTGTGACCCTCCACACCAGTGCCACCCATCGGGGAAGCCTGCGTGAGCATCACAGAGTTCCCGAGCACTCAATGGGCTGGTCACCAGCCACGTGGCCACTCTGACTCCTGCCGTTCCCCTCCAGGAAGTCAGCTGAAGCCCCTGTCCCCCACTCCCAGCCTCCATCCTGGTCTTTCTGGCCTGACCAGCGGCCTTCCTGAGTCTTGTCATCAGCATGGAGTAGCCAGGGGCCTGCCACAGGTCAGGCTGTCAGCACAGGACATGACAAGGGGCCGAGGCCACTTCCCAGGACTAGGACAACGGGCAGACCTGTGTTCAGGTGGGTCGCAGTCTTTGAGACACTGTGACCTCAGCTTGCGATCCCCATGTGAAGAGTGCGTGTTTTCTGGACACCTAAGGAGACGCGTGGGAGAATTTGTGGCAGAGTTATTGGACATCATGGAGGTGTGGACATGGGTGACCACACACGGCTGCCCGAGACATTCTGTCTCCAACAGTCTCCTTCGACAGAGAGCTACCCCTGCAGCGTCGGGCCTCTCAGTCCCGGTGAGTGGCAGCCGCAGGCTGCAGGGAGGGGCGAGCCTCATGACGACCCCTTCCCTTCAGAATCCAGGGTCGGTTATCAAACATTGGTCCCGATGAGAGCTCCTCCTCCCCAGCCTTGTGCAGGAACCTGAAGACTCGCAAATCCATTTTTAAATATTAAAAAGGCGCTGTTATCTAGCTAAGTAGATGGGCTGAAGCGCCAGGAGCCGTTGCTGAACAATCAAAACTCGCTCAGCGGGGGTTACAGGTTGAATTGTGCCCCCCCCAATTCTTAGGCTGAGTTCCCGACCCCCAGGCCCTGCTGGGTGTAGGGTCGTGTAGAGGAGATTAGTTTAGGCAAGGTCATGTGGACTAGGGTGGCCCCCACCAGTCCGCCTGGAGCCCTTATCAGAAGAGGAGACCAGGACCCAGGCTCACTGAGGGACGGCCCTGGGGTTCAGGGTGAGCCCCTGTCTGTGGCTGAGGAGAGAGGCCCAGGGATAAAGCACCCCCCACATCCTGGACTTGGCCTCCAGGTGGTAGGAAGCAAACGGTACTGCCCAGGCAGGCCCCCAGTGTGCCAGGGCAGCGGGGTCAGGGGCACTGGCCTCGGGTGGAGGGAAAACACGTCTCACAAACACACCGCACCCTGTTGGCACGAACCTGGCTTCTCCCAGAGAGATTGGCAGAAAGAGCACTGAGTCCCCATCCAGGGTGAGCCCCCAGAGGCCCTGGCCCGACCCTCTCTGCTCCACCTGTTGATTTAGGAGATGGGGCATCACTCACCCGAGTTCTGCCCGCAGCCTCATCTTGGTATTTTGACCAATGCCAACTCCGGGGTGTACCTGGGCAGCCCACCCCACCCCAAGTCCTGGAAGCCATGATGAAATCACTACACCCAGCCCAGGGACCACCCAGAGAAGAGGGTTCTGAAAAGTGGGAAAAGAGAGGAATTGACCATCCGTCACTTGGAGAATCAGGCACCGAGGCGATCGCGTCCATTCCAAGGATCATTGTTTCAACTGACCGTGTGTTTCCAGCCCTCAAACAGGGAGGCCGGAGAGGCCAGCAGGGAGACCGGGCAGCCCGGCCTGATGGGTGCCACCCCACAGTGTCTTTCACTACAGAAGCAGCGCACAGGCTCGCAGGAGACGGGCGGGTGCTGGGAAGCCCATCCACCCTCACGGAGATGAGCTTAGGGCACTAGTGCAGGACGGTGAGCTAGACGTGCTGTGGAGAGGTCTCTCTGCCAGGAAGAGGAGGAAGGAGCCGGTTGACGGAATCAGCTTCTCACTTCTGCCCTTGGTTTAAGGGACGCTGCTCTGACCCTGTTCCCATCCAAAGCTTGGTTCGCCTCTAGGTTCATGTCAGCGGGAGAGATCCCCAGAAGGGGAGTCACCAATCTCAGGCCAGTCGCTCAGCGGGAAGACTGCCCTGCTCCTGGAGAGCAGCAGTGCCCAGGAGGGCCCCCCACTGACCCAGGCTAGAGCAAGGTAACAGTAGACCGGAGAGTTTCCCACTCGTCTCTGAAAGTAGTCACACCTGGGCGGCTGCCAAGGGCCGGAGCTGGGGATCGGCTCAGGACGCCTCCAGTCCTCGTCTGCACCTCTGGAGGTCATCTGAAGGGTCTGTGCACTTGACAGCCCATTCACTGGCCTGTGCTGGCCCTTCAGCTGCAGCCTGGTCAGTGCCCACCTGGACCCAGCCCTGGGAAGAGACCCCTCGGCCCCCGTGCTGTCCAGAGCTGTGTGTAAGCGCGATCCGGGCGAACAGAAACGCGTTTCCTCTCTCCATTGGCTCCTCTCCTCTCTGCCAGGAGACAGACTTCGCTCTCCGGAGGCAAATGCATTTGGCTCCTGAGTAAATACGGGAGATTCCAGGTGTTTCCAGGCATGCAGGCACCCCCGACAATGGCCCCATTTACTGCCGTTGCGGCCTCTTGCCTGGCTCCACGTCCTTGGTCACACATGGTGGGGATCGAGTCTCTCTGCTCTTTGTCCAACAGCAGGGCTCTGCTGAGCTTCCAGAAACCAGCCCTGGTTGTGAGACTCAAAAGAGGCTGGGCACAGGGGACGGTCAGCCTGGCCAGAGCTCCAGGTGCTTTCAAAGGAGCAGGTTTTCCTCCAGAAGGCCACCGTCCATTAGAAGGAAAGATGGGCAGGTGTCATTCATATAGCCAGGGGCACGGCCAGCTCAGTGGTCTCCTGGGGCAGCCTCCAGGGACACCACTATGTCCACACGGCTTCTCATGCCCATGATTTTGGGCCAGGATAAAACACAGTGTCTGAGACAGACCTGGGCCTTGTGTGACCTGGATTTATGTTCCAGCCCTGCCACTTGCTGCAGTGTGACCTCACGGTGTCCTTGAGCATATGAACTCACAGCTTCCCATCAGGTTGAGGGACAAATGAGATGCATAGCCCACAGATGTCTCCAGTGGCCCCTCCACACACAGCCCTTGGTCCACCAGATCTTACTCACTGAGGACCTCACCCACTGGGGACCTCCTCTGGACTGGGCCCTGTTCTAGGTGCTGTGGTCACTGAAGTGAATAAGAGACCAACATCCCTCCAGCAGTGGTCAGCAGCACCCATTCCTCAGGTCAAAGGCCTCAGGATCATCTGCTGTCCCTTCGTCCTGGCACCAGGGCTGACTAGTCATTTGGGGAACATTAGGTAAGACCTGCAGACAATTTTTGTTGTCATAACTGGGGAGGAAAGGATGCTACTGGTTGGGAATGGGTAGATGCCAGGGTTTCTAGACAGCCCACAGGGCACAGGACAGACCCCCACGACAGAGATCCAGCCCCGAGTGTGGACAGTGCCGAGGCTGAGAGCCCTGCCTACTCCAGACCATCAACACAACCACAGGTCACCTCCAGCATGTACCCCAGCCCCACAACTCATCCCCAAACCATAGTCACCACCATCATTACTGTCACCACCGTCACTATCAACATCGTCATCATCACCAACATCACTGTCACCACCATCATCATTACCACCACCACCATCATCATCACTGTCACCACCAGCATCACCATCATCATCTTATCACCATAAACATCACCGCCATCATCACTGTCAGCATCGTCATCATCACCATCATCATCACCATCACCACCATCATCATCACTGTCATCATCAGCATCACCATCACTATCATCACCATCATTGCCATCAATGTCACCACCATCATCACTGTCACCACCATCATCATCACCACCATCACCACAACCATCATTACCACTACCACCATCATCATTACTGTCACCACCAGCATCACCATCATCACCATTATCACCATAAACATCACCGCCATCATCAGTGTCACCACCGTCATCATCACCATCACCACCATCATCACCACTGTCACCACCAGCATCATCACTGTCACTACCAGCATTACCATCATCACCTTACCACCATAAACATCACCACCATCATCACTGTCACCATCACCACCATCACCACCATCATCATCACCACCATCACCAGCATCATCACTGTCACCACCAGCATCACCATCATCACCTTATCACCATAAACATCACTGACATCATCAGTGTCACCACCGTCATCATCACCATCACCACCATCATCATCACTGTCACCACCAGCATCATCACCATCACCACCATCACCACCATCATCATCACCACCACCACCAGCATCATCACTGTCACCACCAGCATCACCATCATCACCTTACCACCATAAACATCACCGCCATCATCACTATCACCATCACCACCATCACCACCATCATGATCACCACCACCACCAGCATCATCACTGTCACCACCAGCATCACCATCATCACCTTATCACCATAAACATCACCGCCATCATCACTGTCACCATCACCACCATCATCATTACCATCACCACCAGCATCATCACTGTCACCACCAGCATCACCATAAACATCCCACCATCACCACCATGTCTCAAGGGGTGACCCTGCCCCAGACTCTGGGCTGGGTACTGCTTGAGTCAGCTTTTTTGCTGCTGGGACTAGGAGACCTGACCAGCCCAGCTGCAGAGGCGGAACAGTTTATTTGAGGGCTCATGGTTTCCGCGACCTCAATCCACGGATAGCAGGCTCCATTCCTCGGGGCTCCAGGTGAGGCTGCACATCATGGCAGAAGAGTGTGGTGGAGAGGAGTGGCTCCCATGGTGACGAGGACACAAGCAGAGAGGGGACCCACTCACCAGATAAAAGTCAGACACCCCCCAGCCGCAGCCCAGTGCCCGCCTCCTCCAGCCACACCCGCCAGCCTTCGGCGACCACTCAGCTCATCCCTGTCAGGGATGAGGTCACCGACTGGGGCAAGGCTCCCACAGCCCAGTGATGTCTCCTGAACCTTCTTGCGTTGTGTCACCCGTGAGCTTGGGAGGACACCTCAGATCCAAACCATAACAGGTGCTTTCCACACATCCCCCCATCGCATGTAACTCCCCCACTCCCGGCCACACACACACACACACACACACACACACACGCACACACGCACACACGCACACACACGCACACGCACACGCACATAAACATGCACACGCACACACATGCACACGCATGCACACGCACATACACACACGCACACACGCACACACACGCACACGTGCACACGCACACGCACACGCGCACACGCACACACACGCACCCCTCTGTGAGGAGGACATTGCTGCCTTGACTGCACAACCCACGTCCCACCAGCTCTGAGTGAACCTGCCTAAACTCTGCAATAGGCTTCCTGGCCGTCAGAGGACCTGTGGGACCTGAGGGTGAGTCACTGGCCTCCTGTCCCCCAGCTTGCCTCCCTGTACGTGGGGACATAATGGCCGTCAGAGGACCTGTGGGACCTGAGGGTGAGTCACTGGCCTCCCTGTCCCCCAGCTTCCCCCCCTGTACGTGGGGACATAATGGCACCAGCTTCGCTGATTCGGAAGGACCCCATGAGTGGGCCCATGAAGCAACTGGAGTAGAACCCGGCAGAGTGAGTCCTGGACACGGGTCAGCCAGGCCCTGGGCTGGTTTTAACGAGGACACTGAGGCCTTCAGGGGCGAGCACCTCCCTCCGGGTCCTCTGGGAAGGGCTCGGCCCCCGCCCACCACTGCACGAGGCGCGGCTGCCCTTAGGACAGGAGACGCTCGTCTTCCGAACGACCAAGACCTGGCTCCCGGCTCTTGTTCCAGGCGACCTCAGAGAGGAAGATGTCCTTCTGGTTTCTGTCCATGCTCTAGAAGCGGCAGACGCCCTACACGAGGCTCCTGTGATCCCCACGGCTTGACCTTTCGGGAACCCCATCCTCCTCTCCAGCCTGCCGAGGCCATGTCCAGGAAATGTGAGACTTCTCGCCACCCCTCCCTGCCCGCCTCCCGGCCAGTATCCTAATCACCGCCCCCTGGCCAGCTTGCTGCTTGCCCAGCGAGTGTGGTCTACGCGGTCTACGAGACCAGCCTTCCAAGAGCAGCCACCGAGGCTCTGGTGGCATTTGCTCCTCTGTAAATCACCCTGTCTGAAGGCTGGGAAGTGCTCTGAAGTAGTTCAGATTAAAGTTCTGATTACAGTGGAGAGGCAGTGCAGCCAGGGCCTGGGCGGCCGAGGGAGACGGAGAGAGAGAAAGCCATTATCCCCCATCGAGGGGATCCCCGGCCCTGAGGAGGGAGGGAGCCCGAAGTCTGTCCTCCACCCTGCAGGCAGGGGCTGGCCTCGGAGGTGCTCAGACACCTCCGGCACAGAGCCCTGGGAACCGGCTGCAGGGAGACAGACTCCCGCCTCCCGCGGCCCTCCCACCCCCCAGAGCCCAGCATGGGCCGTCTCACCACGCTGGCCCTGGACCGCTCTTCCCTCCTCCCCCACACGCCTGTGGCCCTCAGCTGTGGCAGAGCCGCCCCCTCAGGAACTGTTCCCTGGACGGGGCAGCCAAGCGGCCACCTCTATATGGGCCTTTGTGTCCACTCACATCCTCCCAGGGATCACCCTGCTGGTTCCCTGGGGCATGCCATGCCTGTGTCCTGGACACAGCTCTGGGCATCTGGGGTCCCTGGAACACCCCAAAGAACCCCAGGAGAATAGCTGAGTCCTCGGTGCCTTCAAGCCCAGAGGTGGGGAGGCCAGAGCACTCCCTGGCCCTTTGGAGAAGCCCCAGGGACACAGCCATCCTCGGGGACTAAGCAGGAGGAGGAATGTGATCTCCCAGAATCTCAGGGACAGATGGGTGGGTCCTGCCCACCGCCCAGCTCTCCTCTTTCTCTCCTGCTTTGGGTCCTCCTCGCCCGGCGTGGGGTGATGGCCGCTCCCACCTGGATTCTTGGAATGGTCCCTGGTTTATTCTTAAATTCTTCCACAGGGCAAAGCCAGACACGTTTGCCAAAACTGACCCTGAACCTGGCACCAGCTGGGCAGGGCCTCGTACTGTGGGTCACCCTGTGGGCCGTCCCAGCAGGCCCTGAGTTGAGAACTGCTGGCCACTTGTACCTGGGAGGGGACGGAACCCGCTGGGCCCTCCTCTTATCTGTCTGTGTGCCAGCCCCTGGCCAGCACCTGGCCACACGTCCCAAGGAGAAAGCTGCTAGAACCTCACTTTACAAAGTCCTCAGCCTGAGCCGCACTGGCCAAGCGGCCCTCCTGGCCTGGGCAGGCGCAGATGGTTCCAGAACTCAATTTGCAGAAACCAGACCCTGAAGACCCCAGCTACGTCCAGCGCAGCATCAGCGTGGAGCGGAACCCAGAGCTGGACAGCAACGCCTGCCCTGCCCAGGGCCTCTGTCAACAGGGCGTGTGGCAAGAGGCGTCCCTAGCTGAGGGGAAGCCATGTCCCGTGGAGAACTGGCGTCATCTTCCAGACCTGTCACCTGACGGTGCCATATGGCGGGGGGAGGGGACGCTCCTTCTGCCAGTGGTGCTCCAGGTGACTCCTGTGCTTGGAAAAGATGAGCAGGGCTCCCAGAGTGTCCCAGACACAGCTGCCCACGCTGGCCAGTAGCCCAGAGACCGTAGATGGCCTCAGCAGCCACTGGAGGTGGGGACAGGGACACGTGGGCCATGGAGCCCCTCTCCCTCACCAAGGGCAGCTTCGGCTGTGTCCTGTCATTCACCTTGAACTAAAGGCCGTGACGGCGGAAGCCCAGAGCAGCCCGACCTGCATTTCCTGACGTCCTGCGGGCTCCCGGCTGGCTGAGGATGGAACCCTCCCAGGTGTCCCTGTGAGTTTCCAGGGCCACAGAAACCAGTGCCACAGACCAGGGACTTGACCTCAGGAACTTCTCCTGTCCTAGCCTGGAGGGCAGAGGTCCAAGGCCAAGATGCAGGGGGAGGTCCATCTGGGGCCGTAGTGGCCTGGGCCCTGACAGTGGCCATGGCTGAAGTCCTTCTTCCCCAGTCGTCTGTGTCCAAATGTCCCTTTGTATTGGCACTTGTTCATGTGGGAGGAGGGCCACCCTCAAGGGCCTGATGAGTTTCCCACAGAGGGGACTGGCTGACCTCTGTATGGTGTCCCCAGTAGGTCAGAGTCACAGGGACTTCCAGATGCGGAATCCCCGGGGGACACTGTCTCTTAGGGTCTGATCTGGAACCGCTTGGTCCCCAGTGTGGTGCTGCTGGAGGCCAGAACCTTCAGGGGTGACCTGGTGGGAGGAAGAAGGTCACAGGGGTCATGGGGCCCCAGCCTTGGCTAACACCGTCCAGCCACAGCACAGCCCGTGGGACGCCCAGCGGATGCCCCCAGAGCAGCTCAGAGGAGGGAGCTATCCCAGGACCTGGAGATCTGGACAGGCCAGCTGATGGGCTGGCAGGAGGGGCCAGGAGATACCCCCATTCCCCAGTGGCCAGGGAGCTGCATCCCAGAGTCCAGAATGCGTCCTGACCAGAGCCGCCCTGGACGGACCTGTGAGGTCAGTTCCCCTCTCAGGGCCACAAGCCACCCTCACGATGCTCACGGGGATCCAGCTTCCATGACCCGGTGTTTGTCTGTCACACACAGATGCAAAATGAGCCCAGCGGAAAGATCCCCGGTGGTTAGACGGCAGCACCTGACGCTGTGCACTCCTTCACTGATCCAAGAAGTATTCTGAGACCCTACTGCGTGCAGCCTAGCTCTGAGGGCTGAGGACGCTCATGATTTTAGGTCCTGGGAGCCCCCGATGTCCAGCACAAACAGCAGAGGCTGCACAGGGACAGCTTTACTTCTGCTGCCCAGGTTGTTTGGCAGCCTTGCTGCATGAAGTCCCAGGGGTGACCCTCCTTGCCTGCTGCTGCTCTGCTCACCACAGTCTTGTCTCCCAAGAGAGCCCTGTGGTTCAAGATGGCTGCTCTAGCTCGAGCCATTTCAGCTGCATCTAAGCCAGCATGAAGAAGGCACAAAGGAAGAATGTGTGCCTCTCCCTTAGAGTCACTTCCCGGGAGGTTCCACCCACATGCACTAATGTTCCACAGGCTCTAACACAGCCCTGGGGCCACATCAGCTGCAAGGGGACCTGGCACCCAAGTCACCCCCTAACTAAGCAAAACCCCACGGGAGCAGGGCCAGCTCACATGGCCAGAGGGCAGCTCTCCACAGCCTGAGAGACACCCAGGCTCACAAGCCCCCACCCATGCTTGTTCCGAAGCATGGCAGGGTCCAAGTCCAGAGCTCACAGTGTCACCGCCCCATGACGAGAAAGGCGGGACAGGTGGTCACCTCCGTTCAGACCTCTCTCCTGTCCCGTCCTGTGATGTTAGGGGCAGAAATGCCTCTCCAGGCCCTCTCCAGAGCCTCCTCTGAAACCTGCCCCTCCCAGCGTCACTCAGGGCTTGTCCTGGCCAAAGCAGCACAGAGCCCCGTCAGCGTCCTGGGGCTGCTGTACCACATCACACCAACCTGTCGCCTTTGGACGGCACAGAGCCCTCCTCTGGTGCCTGGAGGCCGGAAGTCTGAAATCAAGGTGTCACAGGGCCATGCTCCCTCCAGACACTCCAGGGACGCGTCCCCTGCCTCTTCCAGCTCCTGGGGGTCCAGGCCTGGCGTAGCCTGTGGCCACCTCACTCTGTCTCCGCCTCCATCTTCTTGGCCTCTCCTCTGTGTCTGTGTCCCTTCTGTCTCTTTAAGGACACCCGCCATCCACTGTGCCCTCTGCTCACTTCCACCCAGACTCGGTTCTGCAGGGGAAGCAGGGGTGGAGACTCGGGGGAGCCAGAGGGACCCCCCACAGCAGGGCACATGGTGGTCTGAGCCGAGAGCAATGGAGAGCTCGCAGGAGCTGGGACACAGCTCTGACGAGGCCAGCCGGGGGCCGGCTAAGGCCCTGACGAACACAGTTACGAGAAAGTTCTAGATGAGCCCAAACTGGGATTAAGCAGGAGGGGTCAGCTTGTCTCTAAGGGGCCCCGGGAGGAGCCACAGCCCATCCAGGCACTGCCCAGAGCCCTTCTCAGCCGTGGCTACCAGCCCAGGTCATGTCCAGGGCCCTGACTCTGATGTGTCCCCACGACCTTGTGGCGTTGGCAGGAAGAGCCCGCACACCTGGTCCAGGTGTGTCTAGAACAGGTGAGGAGAGTCCCGCCACTCGATCCCTGCAGGAGGGCTCTGACCCAGGGCTTGGACAGGGCAGGCCTGGGAGCCTGCAGTGAAAGAAGCCAGTCCCCCAAAACCAAAGGCCAAATGTTCTCTCCAATATGCAGATGCTAACACATAACAAGGGGGAAGGAAAGATGTTCAGTGGATTAGACGAAGGGCAATGGAGGGAAGGGTGGGGGAGATGGGAATAGGAAAGACAGTGGCAAGAATCTGGCATAAACTTCCTCTGTACATATATGAACACACCACAGTGAATCTCCACATCATGTACATCTTCAAGAGTGGTCTCCTAATTGGAAAACTTTTATTTATTTTATTATTTTATTTATTTTATAATTCCAATACAAATACTCCATGTTTGTACAAATATGTTAAGATCGACTTTACTCTCACACACAAATAAAAAAAAAGAACAAATAAAATAATAACCAGGAAAAAAAAAAGAATCCCACTCATGAATTTAACCAAGCAACAAATGCTGCAACTAGGCACTCTGGCACCAAGCAGCTGCCATTCATGACCCTCCAATTAAGTATCCTACTTTCTGCTATCAGTCCCACGATCAGGTGTGGAGGGGGGAATCACGATTTTGGAAATCATTTTCTCTTACATTTAACTGTGGATTCCTCAACTTTATTGAGTGATGACATCAAGGTGAGGTTTTTCATTTTACATTTTACTGTAATTTCTTAATTTTCTGATATATTAATTTTTTAGACTAATCTCTTAACAGCCGTGTAGGATATCAGAAATACTAAGACATGTTTTTTTTTTTTCCATTCGTTCACTGAAACATTGGGAAGAAGGAGAGAGAGATGCTGAATTAAGGTTTGTATGTGAATATGAAATTCATCTCAAAATTAAAGTTATAGGTTAATTTGGGAGTAATTTTCAAAAAGGAGTCTTGGGCATCATCTGGTTCCATATGATACTTTTTTTCATTATTAAAATGATATTTTTCCTCTCCTACCGTGTACAAAACTCAACTCAAATGGACAATGATATAAATGTAAGACTTGAAACTTTCAACTGACTAAAAGAAAACATAGGAGAAATGCCTCAAGACCTTGGAATGGTCCATAATTTCTTAGATATGACCCCCAAAACCTAGGCAACAATAGAAAAGATAGATAGTATCATCTCAAACTAGAATGCTTCTGCACAGCAAAAGAAACAATCAATAAAGCAAAGAGAAAACCTACAGAATGGAAAAAATATCTGCCAACTGTTCATCTGGCAAAAGATTAATATCCAGAATGTATAAAGTCCTCAAAGAACTTAACAAAAAAGTAAGCAATTAAAATGAACGCCTCTGAAAGAAAGAAAGAAAGAAAGAAAAAGAAAGAAAGAAAGAAATACAAATGGTCAACAAATATATGAAAAAAAATACTTAATATCATTCATTATCATTATCAGCCATTGGGGAAATAAAAATAAAAATCACAGAGAGATTTCATCACACCCACGTTAGAGGGGCTATTATGGAATAAACAAAAAATAACAAATGCTGGTAAGGATGCGGAGAAGAAAAAAAAACCCTCTCATACACCAGGGAATGTAAGTTAGCCGAACCATTCTGGAGAATAGAGTGGAGTTCATAATAAAACTAGAAATAGATCTACCATATACATTTGTGATGTTGTTTCTGGATATATATCCAAAAGAAATGACATCAGCATACCAAGCAGATACCTGCGCCTATGTTTATCATAGCACTATCCATACAATAGCTAAGATATGGAACCAACCTGTCAATGGGTGGATGGATCAAGAAAATGTGGTATACAGACACAATAATTTTCATCCATAAAGAAGAATGAAATTCTGTCATTTACAGCAAAAATGGATGAAATTGGAAGACATGATTTTTAGTAAAATAAACCAGACACAGAGATACAAGTGCCACATGTTCTCTTTCATAGGTGGACGTTAAACAGACGATGACCTGAATGTAGAAGAGTAGTTATTAGAGGTTAGGAAGTGTGGGGGAAGGTTAGCAAAGGGAGGATCAATTCGATCAGTGCATGTATTAAAATGCCACATTGAATCCCATTAACAGGTATAATTAATACATGATAAAAATAAAACGTTCAAAAGCAAAATTATATTTTTCCTCATTACCTTAAGTTAATAATGAGTTATATTACATTTCTATGAAAATACATTTTGGATCTAATTACTTATCAATACCTTTCATGGCTACTGTCCTACCCAAGCACTTTTTAAATTTATTTTTAATGACTCTTTTAGTTATACATAACATTAGGATTCATTTTGACATAACTATAAAAGCATAGAATATAATTTGCTCTAATTCAGTCTCCAGTATTTCCCCTCTCCCTTCCCTCCTCCCTCCCCCCATTCTTTTTCCCTACTCTACTGATTTACTTATAATTTTTTAAATTAGTGTCTTGTGTGTACACATGATGGCAAGATTCACTGTGGTATATTCATATATGTACACAGGAAAGTTAAGTCATATTCATTCCACTGTCTTTCCCTATTCCATCCCTCCTCCCTCCCACTCAATTCCCTTCATCTATTCCACTGATTTTTCTTCTATTTTGATAGAATCCCCCTCCCCATTCTCTCTCTCTCTCTCTCTCTCTCTCTCTCTCTCTCTCTCTCTCTCTCTTTCTCTCTCTGTCTCTACCCACTCTCCCTCTCTTTCTCTCTTCCCCTTATTTTGGACTTGCTTCTACATATCAGGCAAAATATTCCATCTTTGAATTTTGGGGGTCTGAACTATTTCATTTATTTTGAGAGTCTCCAGTTCATCCATATACTGGCAAATGCCAAAATTTCATTCTTCCTTATGGCTGAGTAATACTCCATTGTGTATATGTACCACATTTTATTTATACATTAATCTGTTACATGGCACCTAGATTGGTTCCATAGCTTGGCGATTATGAATTGTGCTGCTGTAAATATTGATGTGGCCACATTCTTATAGTATTACTGATTTTAGATCTTTTGGATGTACACCAAAGAGTGGGCTAGGTGTGTCATATGGTGGTTCCATCTCTAGCTCTTTGAGGAATCTCCATATTGCTTTCCAGAGTAGTTGCACTAATTTGCAATCCCACCAACAATGCATAAATGTACCTTTTATCCACATCCTCACCAGCATTTACTGTTTGTATTCTTGAAAATTGTCATTATGACACAGTGAGATGGAATCTCATTGTAGTTTTAATTTGCATTTCTTTAATTGCTAGATGTGATGAACATTCTTCTATTTCTTCTTTTAAGAAGTATATGTTTCATTCTTTTACCCATTTATTGATTTGGTTTATTTGTTTTTTTTTATATTAAGCTTTGTGTGTTCTGGATATGAATGCCCTATCTGAGAAGCAGGTAGCAAAAATCTTCTCCCATTCTATATGTTCTCTCTCTCTTCTGCTCTTGTTTCCTTTGCTATGCAGAATCTTAGGGGTTTTTAAAATTCCACCTTCAAAATGATCATTGTTGAATTATGGGACAGTTATTGACTTTGTTTTTTTAACTTTCTCTAATTAGTTATACATGACAGTAGAATGCATTTTGACACATTGTACACAAATGGAGCACAACCTCTTATTCCTTTGGCGGTACATGATGCAGAGTCACACCGATAATGCAATCATGCATGGATATAGGGTAATAATGTCTGTTTCATTCCATCATCCTTCCCACTCCACACTCTCTCCCCTCCCCTCACTCCTCTCTGCCCAATCCAAAGTTCCTCCATTCTTCCCTAGCCACCCTCACACACACATCATGGATCAGCATTCACTTATCAGAGAAAACATTCAAATACTTTTGGGGGGGATTGGCTTATTTCGCTTAGTATGATATTCTCTAGCTCCATCCATTTACCTGCAAATGCTATAATTTCATTCTTCTTTAAGGCTGAGTAATGTTCCATTGTGTATATGTACCACATTTTCTTTATCCATTCATCTGTTAAAAGGCATCTATGTTGGTTCCATAATTTAGCTATTGTGAATTGAGTTACTGCAAACATTGATGTGGCTGCGTCTCTGTGGAATGCTGATTTTAAGTCCTTTGGGTATAAACTGAGGAGTGAGATAACTGGGTCAAATGGTGGTTCATTTCAAGTTTTCTGAGGAATCTCCATACTGCTTTCCAGAGTGGTTGCACCAATTTGCAGTCCCATCAGCAATGTATGAGTGTGCCTCCCCCACCCCCACATCCTTGCTAACACTTATTGTTGCATGTATTCTTGAAAATTGCCATTCTAACTAGAGTGAGATGAAATCTTAGTTTTGGTTTGCATTTCTCTAATTGCTAGAGATGTTGAATTTTTCTTTCACATATTTGCTACTTTGCTGAATTTGAACTTTTCTGGTGAAATTTTTTGGATCTTCTAAACATAGACTCATGTCATCAGCAGATAGTGATAATTTGAGTTCTTCTTTTCCAATTCGTATTCTTTAATTTCTTTCATCTAATTGTTCTGGCTAGAGTTTCAAGGACTATATTGAATAGAAGTGGTAAAAGAGGACATTCCCATGTGTTCCAGTTTTTAGAGGGAATGATTTCTATTTTTCTCTGTTTAGAATAATGTCGGCCTTGAGCTTAGCATATATAGCTTTTACAATGTTAAGATATGTTCCTACTATGCCTGGTTTTTCTGGTGTTTTGAACATGAAGAGGTGCTGTATTTTGTCAAATGCTTTTTCTCCATCAATTGAGATAATCATATGATTCTTGTCTTTAAGTCTATTGATGTGAAGTATTATATTTATTGATTTTGGTTTATTGATCATGGTGCACTATTTTCTAATATGCTTTTGTATGCAATTTACCCAGAACTTTATTGAGAATTTTTGCCTCTATGTTCAACTGTCTGAAGTTTTTTTTTCTTTATGTGTCTTTGTCTAGTTTTGGTATCATGGTGATGATACTAGCCTCATAGAATAAGTTATAAAGGTTTCCTTCCTTTTTAATTCATGAAATAATTTGAGGAGTATGGTATTAATTTTTACTTGAAGCTCTTGTAGAACTTGGCTGAGAATTTGTCTGGTCCTGGACTTTTCTTGATTGGTAGGCTTTTGATGGTATTCATTGACATTTTAATAATGAATTATATAGAGAATTCAAGTTCAAAGAAACACTTTTTAAAATTCTTAGTAATTCTAACAGTTATTTTATTCTTTTAGATTTTTCAAAAAGATAATATTACCATCTGCAAACAATAAAATTTAGTATCTTCTTACATGGTAATTATCTATTTAGGTTGTTTTGTTTGTGTAGCAGGGATTGAACTCAGGGGCATTTGAGCACCGAGTCACATTTGCAGTCATATTTTATATTTTATTTAGAGACAGGATCTTACTGAATTGCTTAGAACCTTACTTTTGCTGAGGCTGAACTTGAACTTGCAATCTTCCTGTCTCAGCCTCCCAAGCCACTGGGATTACAGGTGTGTGCCGCCACCCCTGGATCTATTAAGGTTCTGTACCTCTAGTCAGAAAAATAATAATCATTCAGTCTTATACTAGAAAAGTGTCCAATTAATTGAGTGTTTTACCTTTTGTATTTATTATTTTTATTCCTCATTAATAATATTCACATTGCTGGGCACAGTGGTACACACTTGTAACCCCAGTGACACCAGACGCTGAGGCAGGATTGTGAGTTCAAGGCCAGCCTTAACCACTTAGTGAGATCCTGCCCTAAAATAAAAAATTAAAAAGGGATGGGGGTGTAACTTAGTGGTAGAGTTCCCCTGGGTTCAATTCCCCAGCCCCATAAAATGATGATGATGTACATGTTTCTCTATTTCCTTAATTTATTAGGGAATATGATTTTCAAGATTGAGAAATTATTTGACTTCAATATCTTACTTTAAATATGTGCTCTTTACTGTATTTAAAAAATAAACTTCCTGAACTGCCCCCCCTTTTTTTAATTATCTAATTACCCCTTATTATTATATAGCTTTAACTCCTTTGGGTGTAAACCAAGGAGTGGGATAGCTTTTAAGATGAGTATAATTTTTTTTAAATATTAAGAAAATGTTTGAGGGAGTGGCCATCATGACATCCCCTTTTAAAGTGGGGACACTGAGGCCCACAGACGTTAAGTAATTTCCCAAGGTCATGCAGTAAGCAAATGTGAAAGCCGTGATTCCAATCTGGCTCTGAGTGAGACCTTGCCCTCTATGTCACAACATTTCAGGGCCTTTTCGAGTCCACAGCAGATATTCATCTTTGCTTCCATCTTCATCTCAGTGCAAAGGACCCTGGAGGGTGGAAGTAGTTGACTTTTCAGGGGACTGAGAGGACAGTGTCCATAATTAGGCTCTTGAGTGAACAGAGAAAAATGGAAAAAAAAGTACCTGTAAGTCCCTGATTTTCCCCCATAACTGTTCCTCCTGGGATGCACAAGGTGAGGCCTGAGATGTATCTGGCCATCCTGATTTCTCCTTGGAGCCTCCTCATCACTCACTTGCTGTTTGCTCATGGCTCCTTGAAGCCGGAGCATGGAGAACACCCAGTACTGCTCGCACATTAGTAGAATACATTTAGATCCTACCAAAATGGCTCAACAGCAGAGTTCTGGGCTGAATAATGTCCCCACAAAATAAATTCCCACCCAGGACCTGTAAATGTGACATTCTTTGTAAATAAGTCTTTGCAAATGTCATGGAGGTGAGACCATGCTGAGTTAGGTGGCTCCTAACCCAGGGCTTGGTGTCCTGAGAAGAGGGGAATTTGGACACAAACACACACAAAAGGCAGATGACAGATATAAAGACAGAGGTGGAGATGGAGTCATTCTGTCATAAACCAGGCGACACCAAGGACTGCTGGCCACCAACAGAAGCTGGAAGAAGGAAGGCAGGATACTTTACAGAGCCTTAGGATAGACCATTGATTAACACCTTGATTTCCGACTTCTGGTCTCCAGAACTGTGACAGGATGAATTGCTGCTTTATGAAGCCACTTAGATTATGGAAATGTTTTTTAGGAGACTTTTCTTTCTAAATGCAGAAAAAAATTATCAGTCTCTAGTTTTATTTGGGTCTTATGTGTGAAGTGTTTCTCTTTAGTCCTTAAAAATAGATACTAAGTGGGTAGAGAGCGAGAACAATAACTACGTTTAATAATTCTGCATTTAGCTTTGTGTAGATTTTTGAAGCCAGGTACATGCCCATACATGAGCCCACATAAGCATACACCATTTCGAAGTCTGTTCTTCAAAAACTTGAAAATTGAAGCAATAAAGTCATGTTTATTTTTATTTAAATGATAGTTCTCAGAATAAGCAGACCAGTTACCCTTGCCTTTTTTGATTTTATTTTTTCATTGTTTTCCCCTCTCTGTAACCTGTCTTTGGCTCTAACTTCTCAAAATAAAAATGGAGAAAGAGGGATCTTTCTTTGAGGACCATTCTTCAGTGGAACTCTCCAGGTCTTTACAATTTACAGGATGAAGTTTCTTTCAAGTAATACTTTTTTGTTATTTGTTACCTTTGCATCCCTGATTCTGGTCTTTCTCATTTCCTCTAGTGCTACTTTGATTTAAACATGTTGTCTATTTACATGATTTTCCACTTCTCTTCATTGGATACTCAGACATCCTTGAGATTCTGAGCTTCTGCACTTGATTTTGTTCTTAACAACCTCCTGGGGACCCTCTTTCATGCCTTGTATTATTTCCATTTTTTTTTTCGGTCCTTCGGTTTTGTAACTTGTTTTGTTTTTTACAGTCATTGTTTATTTCTTTGAAACCTGCAACTCATTCAAACCTCCTTCAGGTGTTGCTCCTGCCTCTTGGTTAGCTTCTTCAGCAGGTATTGCAGAATCAGGGTCACTGCATTTTCTTAGAACTATTCATTGTTTCCTAAGCCTACACTGAGGGTTATTGATTGTTTTTATCAGATGACACTATTGTTTTTCAGTTACAATAGCTAGACAGAAGAATGTGGGCTTGGTTTTAATCCACCATCTTCCAAGACGTCTCTTATTGTCTTTACTCATTTTGTGCCAGTCAAAACTATTGCTTTTGACATCTCTTCATCTCCTTAGGTTCCTTTTCACCTGCCAAATGTCTCGCTTGCAAGTTTAGCTTTGTACAAATTCTGATATCAATTCTTTGTTCCAAATAAATCTTTCAGTGTTATGCCAACATAAATACCATACTTATTTCTTACAATAGCTAGCCCAATTGAATGTCTACATAAATTGAATGTCTTAAATTTTTCTAAGTATCACCTTTGTTACAAAAAATTTGGAAGGCAATTTTGAAAACACTTTTCTTTGGGCATTGCCATAAACTTTTCTACATGTTTTTACAAAGATGTGCACAAACATACCTTCTTGGCTCGGTAGTATTCCATCAGGAGGAGGCACCATTCCCCTAGATTCGGACATTTCCTTTGTAGAATTGGTATATATTGTTTTAGTCTTTGACATCCTTCTCTTTGGAAAAGTGTCCTCCCCTTCCCTGACACGGTTTTTATGGAACCAATTATAACACTTTAGTGCCAGCTCCAGTGATGGACAAGTATATGGGGCCTATGTCTCAGGCCTGGTAACCATGACTCCTATAGAAACATGGTTCTAGTGCCAACAGTACTCTATCTTATGACTCCAATTCTTCCCAGAGTACGTCACTTAGAATGCATTTCCTGCTCATCATGGAAAGTAGAACAAAGACTTAACTTTAGATGCATTTATCATTTACTTAATAAGATGTCTAGAGGTAGCAATCATCATGGGTTCAATTGCATAATCCAAAAAAGTATGTGTA
The DNA here is from genome assembly GCF_052094955.1 of Ictidomys tridecemlineatus. Classification (NCBI taxonomy): domain Eukaryota; kingdom Metazoa; phylum Chordata; class Mammalia; order Rodentia; family Sciuridae; genus Ictidomys; species Ictidomys tridecemlineatus. The sequence goes on along the minus strand of NC_135488.1, from coordinate 16,638,658 downwards.
AGTCTTAACCCCTATCACCTGTGTAAGGAAATGGTGTGTGTGCAGACTTAATTAAGATGAGGTCACTAGAGTAGGTCCTGATCTAACTGGCCTCCTCATAAGAAGAACTGTCATGTGAAGACAGAGACACACAGGAAGAACCTGACTACAGAGATAGAGTTTGGAGTGATGCAGCTGTAAGCCAAGGAACATCAAGGACCTAGAACATCAAGCCACAACCCCAAAATAAGAAACAGCAAGAAAGTACCTTTCCCTATGGAGTCTGCCTTCCAGAGGGAGCCTGCCCTGCTGACACCTTCATTTTGGACTTACAGCTTCCAGAACTGTGAGAGGATAAATGTCTGCTGCTGTGAGCTACATGATTGTAGTGCCTCATTAAATAAAAACAAAGATAAACGCATTAAAATCCTGGGAATCCTCAAGAATCAGAAAAGAACTGTTTCCACAAGTATATGGAGACAAACTGGTCACCGGAGACAAAAGGCATAACACTAGTATTCATTCAATTTTTAAAAATATTATGAAGTGCTTATTATTATGTTCCAAATAATGATGTATACAAACTTTGTTATCACCATTACTGATATTATTTAACAAAGTCCAACTATTTATTAAATACTTATCACATGCCCAGCCCTGAACTTGGTGCTTTCAAGACATTAGCTCATTCAGTTATCTTGACAACTCTGTGAAACAGTACCATTCTCCTGATATTCCACATTTAACAGAGAAAGCTGAAACGCTCGCCAGTGATTCATTTTATGTATTATTGAATTAGAGCCACACATGCAAGAGAATGCAGTGACATCCCTTTGAACCTCAGTTTTGGGAAAAAGCCCAAATAGGTCTCCATGCCTCCTGATTCATAAAATTGATCCATTTGATCCATGTAAATGCATCAAAGACTCACACTAAACTTCCCGGGATAAAAGTGGGCATGAGGAATTTTGATTTCCTTATGACCCACAGCATGAGATCACAGTCTGTAATGACAGTCGGACATTCTGATGGCAGAATCCACTGGAAATTCTCTCTGCAGGTCAGCATGAGGATCAAGGCTCCACCATTTGCTGCTCAATTAATGTTTATGAGGATCCCAAATTTATATTTGCATTAATAATAGAGTCTGAGACCTTTCCGGTCCTCAGAGACCACATTACCTGATGCAGATTGCGGTCCTCATTTTCACACATATGACAAGAACATTTTCAAAATATATGCGGTGGAAGATGAGTCAAGGATGTTTATGCTTGAGAGTGGAAGAATACTCACCAAATTATATTTCAGCCACAATATTATAAGAGATGTTAATTAGAGTCCCCCCTGTTTAAAGAAATTGGAGAAACACTGCCTAATACAGGCTCTTTAAGGTATTGCTCTCAAGAAACATGTTTAATGTAGCTTAACTCAGCATTTTCTATGCTTCGTTGCCCTTGGAGACATACCTCTCTCTCTCTCTTTCTCTCTCTCTTTGTTAACATCCTTAAGGACAGTGTTTGTAAGACATTGGTTATGAATTTCTGAGTTAAAAGTACATTATGAAAGTGTCCCAGAGATGCTCACATGAAAATACAGAGCCAGATAATGGGTTGGAGCTCTGCTGGAAGAAGGTTCTGATCATTCATTGCAAAGACTGAGTAAGACTCCTTGGCGGAAGGATGAGTCCTTAATGATGGCAGACAGGTATGACCATACGCTTTTGTTGCAGAATTGTAAATAACAATTGTGACAGCTTTTGTTTGTTTTGTTTTGTTTGTAATGTCTGGTCTTGAAATTTAGGGACTGCAAACATTCCAGAAAGGAGGTTGTGAGGAAAGGAATTCCTTAACTAGGGACCTTGCCACCACCTGGTGCAGATATCTCCCAGGCACGGCTTCCACCTGGTAAGGCATGTTTGTCATAGACCCAAGCCCTTCTTCCCCTTTAATATTAAAGATATAAGTTACCAGAAACTGTTCAACTTTGTCAAGCACAAGATTAGGCACCAGAAATAGAGGGAGACAAAAATACAACCCCTATCCTTGAGGGCTCCTAGTCCACTGGGAAAAAAGACACAGACATTACCAGGGGCAAGAATGGGGCAGTAGAGAGACACGGATGTCGGAACAGACCTCATGCTGCAGGCTCAAGGAGGCTCACTGAAGAGGCAGTGGAGCTCAGTCTTGAGAAGTGAGTGAGATTTTCCCATTAGAAGATGGGTAAAAGCACAGAGGCCTAAAATGTGAAGCCAGTCCAAAGACCAACAATGAGCTCTGCAGGACTGGATTGGAGGTGCAGGTGTATGAGATGGAAGTGGACCATGGGAATAAGGGGTGGGAGAAGTGGAGGCACACTTTAAAAACCTTGTATAGCATCCAGATGCACCCTTGAACTGGCTGTGTGACCTTTGTTACTTTGTCATTTAACCTTTTGGACCTCGTATGCTTAGATAAAAGTATAGTTCTAAGAAGCAAATTCTCAGCCTTTTAAACTTATTTCTTTGTTGTGTGACCTTGGACAAGTTATTTAATTTTCCCTGGCCTCTGTTCCTTCATCTGTAAAATAAATGAGTTTGTTGAAAGGATTAAATGTAATAAATGTAATAATTTAATAATATATATTTGTGCTTAATGCAAAATAAACATATACAGTTTTGATTATTGTTGATAGCTATGATCGTTATGCCTAATAATCTGCTTATTATCTTGCAGCTCAGTGGATCTTTTCTAGGACTCCACATGTCCATACAGCTGGTTCAGCATGTTCATCTAGCTCACAGGTAATGGAGATGTGTTTCGGGCTGATTGGAGAATTAGTCCTGTATATGACCATATGACAAAACTAATAAAATGGTTCACTTAAGCCCTGTGTGTTTTTATTTTATTTTAACAGCATAGCCTAGAGTCAAAGTCCCTCTGAGAAGTCCTGAGTTGTTTCAGATCAAAGCCGCTTGGGGCTGCTGCCTTGGATCTTCTGGTCCTTATGGCCCTCTGACTCAGCCCGATATGGAGCCATTTCAAGTCAGAGAAAAAAGGTGTCCAATAACCATTCTCTCTCCATTTCCACCAGTAGTCTGCCTCCCCAAGTATAGAAATGAGGCAAGACATTCCCACTTCCTGGCTTCCAGGTAAGAAGGTTTGGTCCCATCTATTCCTTGCAGTTTCCCCAATCCTCACCATTTGCTGGTCTAACTTGTAGGACAAGCTTTAAGTTCTCAAACTGTCCTAGGTTTCAGAATGCTTTTTTGAAAAGCCCATTTCTCTTATAAAAGAACAACACCTTGGAAAATCCAAGCAATTTATTTTTAACAGATTTTTAAAGTGCTTTAAATCACCAATACTTCCCAGCAAGGCACGATGTAAGACTCGGCCATCATTATCAATCAAGGCACCGGATCTTCAGCAAGCAGGCCACCACACAAAGCGAGAGTCACAAATTAAGGATGTTTTCTGGGCTAAGCCCCTAGTGGGCAGGGGCCCTGTCTGGCTAAATTGCTTTGTGCCACACAGAAGAGGAGAAGCGAGTGATTTTTTTATGTTGGTGATGTCTATGTGCTTGCTGCAGGCCTACAGAGGTGAGCAGAGGCCAGAGCCCTGTGGGGTGTTTGATAGGAGATTTTCTTGGGGGTTTCTGAAGACCTCAATCCTCAAGCTAGTGGAAATTTCCTGGAAAATAGACTAGAACTGCCCCCTGAGCACCACATGCCTCTCAGATTTGTTTCTGATTCTTGAAAGACATGCCATTGACTCCTAATGGTTCCAGAAAACCTGAGAAAGAGGTGTGGGTAAGCAGCTCCTCATACCAAAAGCCCCAGAGAGGGCCCCCACCTCTCTGCTCTCCTTCCTGGGCCCCTTTCTTCCAAACTGCATTTTCCTGACTACGCCTGAGTGTGTTTGAAGAGAGATCACCAAGAAAAACAGCTGTGTGTGTGTGTCTTCTTTTCTCTTTTTCTTCTCTCCCTCTTCCTTCTCCCTCCCTCCCTCTATTCTTCTCTCTTTCTCTCTCTCTCTCTCTCTCTCTCTCTCTCTCTCTCTCTCTCTCTCTCTCTCTCCTCTCTCTCTAAACCTTTTACACTGCAGTTGAACAAGCCCCTGGATAAAGACTTTATCCAAAAACCCCCTCTTTAAAGTTATTTCAAATTTCTCTGCAAGGCTTTCAGAAATCTGTTTGTTTGAGGGCAGAATTAGATGTGACTGTCATTTTATTGTGACATAAAACCATATTTCTTCCCTGGAAGATTAAAAAATAAAATCAGTTAATAAGAAAAGCTGTCAGCAACAGAAAATGGCTGACATAATCCATTTATCCTCCCAGCAATAAAGATATTGGTCCTTGGGAGTCTATCCTCTCTCTCATGTTATTTCGCCCAAAACATTATCTTCCCAGCATTCTGATGGATTAAGAAGTCATATGGGAGATAGCAGGGAAATGACAGATACAAAAAAATATATAATATCCTTTCATTTCCCCTCCTCCCTCCACACTCACTCATATCCCCTCTCTCGCCTCCTCCCTCCCCCATCCAAAACATACACACACACACTTTATTTTCCTCTCTTTTCCCTCTCCCTGACACCCTCCCATTTTTCTCACCCTTTGCAAAAGAAATAGATCTTCTTCTACCCACAATTCCAATGCTCTGATAATCCTAATAGGGGTGATGATGCAAAGTAGCACCCAAGTCTCTTCCTGCCCTGTGTGTGTGTGTGTGTGTGTGTGTGTGTGAGAAAGAGAGAGAGAGAGAGAGAGAGAGAGAGAGAGAGAGAGAGAGAGAGAGAGAAAGACTGGCACATCTACATGGACACAGATCACCAAATGAAAAGATGAACCCCAGATAAGAGGGTTGAACACCTGGGAAAAAATAGAGTTAAGTGTATCGAGCCACACTGCTAGATTTTTAATCTAGGATTTCTGACAATAGCATAAATTTTAGGAACAAGGATGAAAGTGGCACAAGCTAAAGGAAACAAGAACCGGAGCCTTGGAAAGACTGTCATTAAAATAGCATTTGGGGTTTAGGGTTGACACAATCATGAACAATAAAGAAAAAAAAAAGCACAATGCAGTCAAACTCCTTTTGCTCTTTTCTCCATGAATGGTGCTGACACCATCTTTCCTTACACACACACAAACAGGTGGTCCTGCACAAAACTCCTTCTGTGGTTCCAGAGGAAAGATTCTTGAGATGGCCTATGAAAACCCTCAGGAGACTTTTTAAACAGCCTTACAAAACATCCCCAGTCCACTGTCTGGGATTCAAAGGAGGGATAATGGCCATGCAAACAGACCTGGGGCGATGTCTCTGAGAGGTGTCCTTTCCTCCCCTCCTGGTTGTATTGAAGTGTGATTGACACATAGCAGTGGTACACATTGGAGGTGCACAGTGTGTTGGCTTGACACGTGTGCTTGTTGGGAATGGTCACCACAATCAACTCCAACCACACATCACCTTCTTTTAGCATATTACTCTTTCCCACCTGAGTCATGTCACTCTCTTTCTTAACTTACCACTAATCTATAATAATAATAATCATAATAATAATAATAAGTCTTTCAGTCCCTTGGACAGATTTTTTTTTTTTTTTTAGAGTCAAGCTTCAGTTGCATTTTATGGGAATTTGACTAAAATGAGTTTATTGCTGGCTGATATATGTGCTTTTTTAGGAAAAATGACAAGAAGTTGTACAAAGAATAATAAATGCCAGGAAAAGACAGTGAGACTGATAAACAGGTGTGGAAGGGAGGATTTCTGGAAATGACTCTCACTGTGCCCATGAAAATGAGCAATAATGTATGCACATGTGCACATCCACAGAGGTTTCAATATTTAACTATGATCTAAGAAAATATATCATTCACAATTATTCTTAAGGCTTACTGTACATCTTTTCCCTAAGTTGCAGGAAGTGGAAAATAATCAAATTTACCGTTTTTTTTTTAATAGCTAATCCTCAAGTATGTGTGTGACTACAGTGACTTCGTATGGGTGCCGGGATGGGAATGAACAAGGTTAAGGGTGAGAGAGGAGTTGAGTGAGGGACAAGGAGGATGCAGTTTGGGATCCCACTTTATAAATTACTTTTTATTAAATTTCTTTATTCATTTTCTTGGCTAAAGCATTTGACAATTTGCAATGACATAATACAAATGCCATCAGATTTCTAGAAAATAATTTTTATTTCTTTTAATTCATTTCCTCCTACCTATTCATATCTTTCTACAGCAAATGTCTTTTGGGACCATAACTTTCTATACATTCTGAAAGCCAGTTGTGATAGAAGACTTTAATTGCATGGTACAAGACACACTCTCATAAAAAATGATGATACCCACTCAAGACGAATATACACATTTCATTACAGCAAAGCCTCTTTATTTTAATGGCTATAAAACCAGATGTTGAGCAAATGTCTACAGCAATTAAAAACAGGGAGAGAATTCATGAGCCACATTTACTGAAGCTAAATGTTTAATTGAAGGAGAGATTGTTTCTCAATTATGGGCCTTTAGTAAATAAAAGCTGCTTGAATTTTAAGTGTGTTTGAATTCTATAACATGAAGCTGGGCTCCTCAAATATTTCCATTGGTCCTATTAATGATATAAAAAGAAACTCTACATTAAATTCCTCATTTGACAATTGACCATGCCTAAAATACCATTCATTTGTTACTGTATTGAGTATGTTATTGTCATTGTGTTCAACTGGGCATCATAGGTCATTCTAATGCAAGGTTTAATATGGCCTTATGCCATTGCTAAGAATTGATGAGGAATTAGCTTGGAGTTGATTATAATTCCTAGATAATGCATTTTGCCTTATTCAGTCTTCTGAGGGCTCACCATGCTCCAGGTGCTATGCCAGGAACTGGAAATCTGCAGATACACAGAAGGAGGTCATTGTTCTCTGGAATAGCACCAACTGGCAGGGGAGAGGGACCAGAGACAGGCAAAGACACCTCCATGCAGTGGGTTCACTGAAAGAGGGAGTGGAGCCCTGGGGGCACAGGGATCATCATCCCACAGAGGTGAGGAGGCAGTGATTATCCCACAGCTGGGGAGAGTGTCATGAATGCCCTTCTCCACATGCCTCTGGCCTTATCAGATGCCCACCACCACCCTGATTATGGAAGATAGATGCCAATGTCTTGTCTCAGAGCCCTTTCAGGACTTTTCTGCAAAGGATTTTGCAGGAGTCATTCTGATGAACACATACCTCCCACCCCCCCCATTGTGGTTTACCAACACTTATCTCATCTAGTGGCCCTGAAATAATCCCAAACAAATTGCAAAACAGGACAGGTTAAAACTTAAATATGGATAGTGTTTCTAAAATCACTTTTAAAATTGAAGGCCTGACAGATTATTTTGATCACCAAAAAATTACAAAATGCAAGCCATTGCTAATACCCATGCTGTCTCATCACTGCTCTGATTACACATTTTACGATTTTGAAAATTTCACTGCCCTTGCCTCTCTCCCCCCTGATAGCGAGATCTTGGAGAACTGGGATGGGTCCTGGTGGGTGATCTATAAACATCTATCAAATTCAATCAAAGGGAACTGACTTCCAGTAAATGGAAAATTATGAGTCATCCATGTTGAGAATGGTTCAGTTTGTCTATCACAGTTACTTTTCTCCCACAGTTGTCATAGCAAGAAACCCCAGACAACTGGTCTCTATATACAATTGGTGACTTACTGGTAGGCCGGGTTTTTCTATTTAATCATGTACTCTATTTTACTAGAAGATTACCCAAAATACCTTATTTGGGTTCTCAATTTAGAAGAAAAATCTGAGACTATAATTCACTGAACACCAAAGCTAAATGGACAGGATTATATCACTGATGGCTCAGGAACAGGTCACTGTGAAGTTCAAGCATTACTCAGAGAATGTGAAAAATGCCAGTGAAGAGAGTTTTTCAATGAGTTATCTCTGGAGTAAGAAATTATTTTAAAATTAAACCCTAGATTTGTTCAGGTCTACCTGTCTTCCTTTGGAATCTTGTTGGCAATTTCTTAGAGACGGCCCAGGTCGTGTGTATTTGATAAAGCACATCTTGTCATATGGGATGCGGGTGTGTGTGGAGGGGGTGGTTATAAAGATATCACTGTGTTCTGGAGACTCTACTGAGCACTCTGTCCTTGGAACAATACTGTGAGGCAGACACTATTCTAACCCACTTACAAACAGAGGAACTATGATTTAGAATTTACTTGCCCAAGGTTATAAGACTAGGACTTCTCAGGGCCAGAGCAGGATACTATCTGTGTGATTTCAGGGTCCTAATTCTTAAATACTACTCCATTCTACCTCCACTGAGCTGATTTACAGAAATACTTGGTAAACCTTGCAGAATTTAATAGTGCTTTCTGGTTACTATTAAAACTTGATGATTACTGTCTTCACAGCCTTTTCTCAGTCACTTGAATTTCTTCTGATCTAGACCCTTTAGGGTCTTTGTCCTTTCCCTTTTTCAGGGTATTTATCACTTTCCTTGCAAGTAGAACTTTCCCTGCAGGGTGCTAATCGAAGGCCAGTCAAAGGTCAGGCCTTACCTCTTGGTCAGTCAATAAGGACCTACCCTTGCTCAGCCCTGCATAACATGGCATAGGGAGTGTTGAGGGAGAGTCCAGATGAGTTCTCAAAAGAAAATTAAAAAAGAAAAGAAAAAAGAAATAAAGAAACCTCCAAATCATGGATATAAAGCTAAAGTGAGAAAACAGAAACTAAGCTGGTTTCCAAGACTGAGGTCAGACCTTATCCACGTGACTTCTTTCTTTTCCTTCATTCCTCTCAGGAAGGTACAATGACAAGCTAGGAGAGGTCTGCATTCTGAAAAAAAAAAAAAGTTCTTGGAAAATTCTTTCCACATCTATTAACTTCTAGGAAAATTTTCTCCAGCTTCTGACCTCCCCAGTTGGGTTGTTCAACCCTCAATTCAGGCCAGACCTCTAAGCTCTAAGCTCAAACTGTCCATCATGAACTTGTGTGATTAAGGTTACTCTCCGAGGGCCTGACACATACAGAAAAATAGGCTATGCTAACGGATGCTTCTTCTTTTCTTTGTTTTCATTCAGTCTGTCCTTTGTTCAATATGCATCATGTCTCAAGGACCACCCTACCCGCTAAGGGAAATGGATGATGAAATGGAAACACATCTATGAATCAAACCAAGACATCTAGGAGAGTCCATTTGTTGGGCTCTCCAGAAAAATATTACTTAAAAAAATTTTGTGTCAAATTAAGGGTGAGGCACAAAAGCATACAATGTTGGAAAACTGTATATCAATATAGAATAATTCTTCACTCATATCATTTCCTAAGCACCTTCAAATTCCATCTTCATTTATAGAACTGAAATCCAACATTGTGAATGGCACATTACAGGAGTAGTGCCATATAGAATATTTAACCTGTGTGCATCATTTTTATGATTCTTTGCTTGAACTAACTTTGTCAATTAACTGACCACTTCTGGTAGCTGACAAATGAGGTTCTATATATACAATTGGACAAGTTTTAAGGGTTTGAGGCAAATAGGGAAATTACTGGAGGCCTTGATGAAGACACAGGCATTTCCATGGGTGTCATGTGTGGACTTGATAAGTGAGAAGAAAATATGACAATTTTAATGCGTTCTCTTCAAATATGTTTTTAAGAAAGAAAAATATACATCCTATTCTTTCAGAAGTAGGTTCAAAAGAACGGTTGGATATCTGATACAGAAAGTTTATTGCTTAGAAATTAAAGAAATAGTTTCCAGATTGAAAAGAAATGAGAAGTTAAGTAAAAGTCATCTCCAAAATGGCAAAAATAAGAGTCCTTTCTGCTACTATGCACACGTGCATAAATGTCCCACAGAGAGAAATTACTTTTTGTGATTGAGGGGATCCTTGCAGCATAGAAAAGCTTCCGTGGAGAAAGTAGTTCTCCTATGTTCAAAGAAGGTACAGGAAATGTTCATCCCTCAGATTATTTAAGGGCTAAAGATAAGCCTCCTTGGCAACAGCAATTAGAGTCCAGCAGATGGAAATTAACACGGACACTGAAGAAAGTCATCAGCCTGAGATGGCTTTGACAAGTTTTTAATACCTAATATGTACCTGAGAAGAAAAGGGAAATTTTTTTAAAGGACAAGAAAAATCTAGAGTTGAAAGACTCTTTGGTGATGTTTTTAATTGATAATGAGAAGGTTCAGTTGCTTGCATTTCTTTAAACCTTGCTCCAAGTGATATCTACCTTAAGTTTATTGTGCGAAACCAATAATCAGAAATATCAAACTAATTTAAAAATTCTTTTTATTTGCAACATATACGATAGAATATTATCTATTTGCAACATACAGATAACAACTTATTCTATAAGAAGAGCTCCCAACAAAATCAAGAAAAACAAAACTCTGTCAAAAATGTGCTAAATATTTTTTAAATAGGCAACCAACAAAAAGAATAATGACATGAGAAAAATAAGTGCCAAAGCATCACATGTTCTCTTTTGAATGTGGAAGATAAAAAAATGTTGAACTGAAGCAGTATAGTAACTACTAAAGATTGGGAATAGAGGTGGGAAGGAAGTGAAAGGGGTTTGGATATAACTAGTGGATAATATATATATATATATATATATATATATATATATATATATATATATATATACATACACACACACACACACACACACACACACACGGAAACACCATACTGAAATCCATTCAAATGATTAATATGTGCTAATAAAAATGTTTAGCTAGGCATCTAGGATTCACAGCTTCCAAAGTAATGCCAGACCTCCTATGTGATTGTGAAACCTATTCTGCCACTTTAGATGGCCACCCACCTCTGGCTTGTAAGAGCAGAGGCTGAAGTGGCCATTTAAAAAAGAAAAAGTTGTCAGTATACTGTGCCTCCCTCTTACCTTTCTCCCATCCTTCCTTCTTACCTCCAGCTATTTGGGAAGGCCTTGAAGGGAATCTCTCAGAGAGCATGATCTGTGGTCCTCTGAGCCTGCAGTAGCACAGGGACTGAAATGGATATTGTCTAAGAAGACGGAAAGTGGAGGACTGTGTGGGTTCACAGAGTAAGGTTACATCAGGAGCTAGTTCCTTCCAGCAATGGTTGCCTGTGAGTTGATAAATCCATAGACCTCAGCCCAGCATTTCTATCCCCTCTGAAGTTGTGGGGAAACTGAGCTGGGAGGAAAATACTTTTTACTAATTCATAAACATTTTTAAAAATTACTTTTCATACTAAAAACTCTTCTTTCAGCTAATTCACTAATTTGTACAAGGTGGGAAGCCAGTCACACCTTCCCCTCTATTACAAGCATTCCAGTTCAATTCCACAAATGAGGGAGATGAAGTTGTAAAGTGGAGAGGAGTGCAGAATTATATGATGTGACACTGGACTAGATACTGTAATTTGTGATGCGAAGCTGTTCTTGGAACAGAAAATGACAGGACAATTTGTAAAAGTTATGGAGGCTGCCAGGGGAATTTTCCAAGGTTCATGGAAGAATGAGCCTACAGGGTGTTTTGAATGGACAGTGGAGAAATGATTAAAATTTCTTTCACTTATGCCCTATTGAAGGCATTTGCTCAACAAGTTGGTTGCACAGATAAAGAAAGAAGAAGGGGAAACAGAAGGAAGAGGGGAAAAATGGGAGAAGGAAAGAGGGAGGGAGAAAGGAGCAAAATATATGTACCAATAAAAATAACCAGGGGGCTGGGGTTGTGGCTCAGTGGTAGAGTGCTTGCTTAGCATGTGTGAGGCCCTGGATTCGATCCTCAGCACCACATAAAAATAAACAGAATAAAGGTACTGTGTCCAACTACAACTAAAAAATAAATGTTTAAAAAAACGAGTTCCTGCAACTTCCTGTAGGACTTTTCTAGAAATCAAAATCTTTAAAATCTACCTTTGACCTAACAATTCTACTCCTAGAAATTTCTTCCAAGAAAATGATCATGAATGTGCACAAAGATCTTGCTATAGAAATGTTCACTGGGGTGTGTACACAAAGTATGCTATAAAATTCTACAGAAAAGAATATCTATAACTTTGAAATTTTTGTTGTTGTTGTTTTAGAAAGCACTATATAACAGTGTATCTAATGGGTGGTTATGATCTACATACGGATGATGGAATTATGGGTGATTTTTATTTTCTTCCTTTTTCTTATATTAATTTTATATAAGAAGTATGCTTTCCATTAATAGGAAAAAAATAAATGTTGAGTCTTAAGAATATTTTTATAAGCCGTGAAGCACAATTATTTGAATAATGTGCTACTCTCCTAAACCCTAGTCACCCATGTTTGAGAAAAGTCTGGCACTTGGGTCTGTGCAACCATAATCTAAGCCTTAGCCACAATGATTAGAATTCAGAAATCTTCAGTTAATCAGAACTGCTGTGAGCACATCAAGATGAGCTAATAAAAACTGGTATTATAAATAAAATCAGGCAACAGCAAATATCAAAAACAATCAGAAGGTTGGAGTTTGAGAGTAAAGAATCAACAGAATGCCAGCTAATGACCAAGTCCAGAAAAGAATCAAGTATTATAGACTGAACATGTATCCCACCTGCAAAATCCACACCTTGAAGCTCTAAGTTTGGTTATATTTAGAGTAAGGAAGTAATTACAGTTAAATAAGATCATAAAGAATGCAAAAGGATTAATAGCCTCATAATAAAAAGACACCAGAGTTAGTGCTTAGTTCTCCCCCACTCCACCCCACCACATCCTCTCTGTGCACACATAATGAAAGTTCTTATGAGGACATAGCAAGAAAGTATCTATCCTTAAGTCAAGAAGACAGCCTTCAACAGAAACCAGCCCTGCCAAATCTTGATCTGGGATTTATATCCTCCGGAACTGTGAACAATTAATTTTGGTTTAAGCAACCCAGTCTATGGTATTTTGTATTACAGTATGAGCTGACTAATACATATTTTGGTACCAAGAAGCAGGATGCCCATGTAATGATTACTTAAATATGTAGAAGTGACTTTGGATCTTAGTGACCACATATGTCGTCCAGAACAGAATATTGGTAGAACTATGGACATTGAAAACTGTTCTGGTGAGGTCTCAGATGAAAAAAAAAAAAAGAAGTTATTGGAATTGGAGAAAAATGTGATCTTTGTTTTAAAGTGGCAAAGAACTTGGCTGAATTGTGTTCTAACGTTTTGTGAAAGAAGAATGTGTGAGCGGTGAAATTGGACACTTAGCTGAGAAGGTTTCTCAGCAAAGTGTTGAAGTAGAAGCTTTGTTTCTCTTTCCTGCCTGTAGGAAAAAGAAAAAAGAAGAGACAAATAGGAGCAATTGTTCAAAGAAAAGGAGTCAGAGTCTGAAGGTTTAAAAATTTCCCAACCTGTTAATTGTGCAAATAAAATGAGAAAACTGGTTCTGAAGAGAAGAGAGTAAGGATGTAGCTGCCCAACCACTTGATAAGGAGACTGGTCTGAGGGCGTGCCACATATTTAACCAGCCATCTTTGCATAAGCCAATAATAAGGATGAGATAACACCTGCAGAAATCTGGTGGTTTGAACCAAATGGAACAGGATGGAATAATAGAGCAATATGGCTGAAAACATGCTTTATTTTAAAGACAAGAGGAATGTGCCCGAAGTGATAGAGATGAACAGGGCCATCAGTCCTGTAAGCTTTTTATTCCTTATTCTCAAAGGCTGTGGAGGCTGTGGCCTCCTCCTCAGCTTCAGCAGACCAAGGTTCTCCTACTGGAGAGAGCAGTCCTCCATCCAGCTGAGCAGAAGGGGCAGGCTGCCCTGCAGGGGTTTGGGGAAAATGCTTGCCACAGCACTGGGCCTGGAGGCAGAGAAATTCCAGAAAGGATTATTCTCCAGCCTTAAGATCTCATGGAATTGGCCTTGCTTTATTTTGGACTTACTTAGGATCTGTCACCTCTTTTTTTAAATTTATTTATTTTAATTAGGTATATATGACAGCAGAATACATTTTTTTAATGTTTCAGAGATTTATTTTTATTCAGACAGGTCTGTGACCTCTAGTTTCCTTTGGTTTTGAATGTAAATTGCTTTATTTCCCATAATTACTTTCTTTTTTTTATTAGTTGCTCATGACAATACAATGATCTTGACATATCATACTTTTGATTCAAATGGGGTATGAATTCTCATGCCTTTGGAAGAAAGTGTCTGCCTTCTATCTGTCTAGCCCTTATATGTTGGAAGCACATAGCTTCAGTCTCATAGGTTCACAAGCTAGAGAACAGTTTTGCCTCAGGATGGATTGTACCTCAAATCTCACCTATATTTGGCCTCAACATTTAGATGAGCCATTGGACTTAAGATTTGGCCATAATGCTGGCAGAAGTTAAGGCCTTCAAGGATGATGGGATGGGATGAATGTAGTTTACAGGTAAAAGAGATATAAATTTGGGGTGCCAGGCGTAGACCAAGATTGGTCCCATCCACATATTCTTAAGTTGAAGCCTTGGTTATCCTTCTTTAGAGAACCCCAAGTCTCTAGACTAGATTATCATTTCTCTAATCAACTCTCCAGTTACAAATCATTTACATTGTTTTCAAATTGCCTATTTTAAACAATGCTAAACCTATGATGCTGGTGTGCACTTATTTATATAGGAGAGATTCCCAATAGCAGAACCGCCGGAGAAAAGCATAAACTTTTAAGAATTTATCTTTTAATCCGTCTTGCAAATTTCCCTTACAAACAGGATTTTCTGGCTTCTATTCTCATCAAAAGTATCTATCACAGTGGGTATTTTTCTATGCTGTGAACAGTAGATATTAAAAATATCTTAATTTGACAATCTATAAAGGTTAAAAGTTAGCATGCCATTATTTTTTTAAATTACGTCTACTTGCTTAATTTACATTTACTGGGTCATTAATGATATTATTGAGTTTATTTCCATATCTTCTTTGGGCATTTGTATTTCTTCTACTGTGGTATACTTTTTTCAGGTGATTTCCCTTTTTCCTGCTCATTAGTAGTTGTTCTATGTTATTACTGAGATTAATTTGTATTTGTTTATAGGTTGCAAATATTGGCTCCCAGCCTGTCACTTATTTTTAGTGTCATTCATGACATCTTCATGGTGAGGAAGTCATGGCATAGTGAGTGTTTGCCCTTAAGTCAAACAGCCTCATTTCAAACCTCACTCCTACAACTTATGAGCTATATCACTTTGGGAAAATCACTTAAGCTTCCTAAAATTTAGTTTTCCATCTTGAGGTGGGGATCGCTCTAGTACTCCCATCATTGAATTTTTATAAGCATTTAAATCAAATAATTCATGGAAAGTGCTTAGCACTTTTTCTAGCACATTGAAAGTGTTCAATTAATTGCACATGTTAAGACTTCTATGATTAATTTGTCATTTGATGAGTACATTTTAAGGTAGTCACAGCTGTCAGAGCAAGTTACCTGCCAGTCAGAATGTATTTTTTTGGTTTCAAGAAACAGAAAACCCAATTAAAAACATGACTTCAAAATAACCAAGAGGTCAGCTCCAAGGTTGGCTAAATCAGTGGCTCAACAATACCAAAAACATTTGGATTCTTTTACCACTTTGCCAGTCTCAGCATTTGTATTGGTCCACAGAAAGCCTCACCTGTGGCTATTCATAAATATCTATCAAGTTGAGGAAGAAAAACAATTACTCCTCTCTTCCTAAGAGTGAAGAAATATTTCTCAAAACTCTTCCTAACTCCTCTTAATGTGCCTAGTTGGCCAAAAGTCTGATACATACCCATATCCAAAACAGTTACTAATGTAGAGAATGAGATTAAATTATTGACAGATTAAATTAGGATTTATTTCTGGAATATACAGTGTGGAAATGGATGTACAAACAAAATAAAAAATCAGCTCCTGTATCAGGATTAAGATTAATTGCATAAAACAAAACACCTAAATAAAGAGCCTTAAGAGTGTAGAGAAGTTCAGTTTCCTCCCACAGTATTGCCAGAAATAGGCATTCAAGCCCTGGTAACAGTGACTTCATAGTCCTGAGAGATCCTGGCTCCTTGTAGATTCCATTCTACCATCCTTCATTCTGGTTCCTATCCCCAAGGTTGCTCCAAAATGGCTGCAGGAGCTCCAGTTATCATAATTACAATCCACTCAGGAAGTAAAAAAGGGGAAAAAGAGAAAAATGGTGCCACTTCCAATTGTGTCAAAAATCCCCTTTAAAAGACTTTTTTTCTCAAAAGAGTTCTACCCCCAAACAACGTTGAATTGGCCACTCTAGATGCAGGAAAGGTTTAAATTTAGTCTTCTAATCAAGCACATAGCTGCTGAAACTAATATTTGCATTCTATAAGAAAGAGAAATGGGAAGGATGCATATTGGATAAGCAGTTATTAGTATCTGTCATAGCTAGCAAAGAAGAAAGGCACAGTGGCTTTCAGGTGGGCAAGGAAAATTTTTACTTTTCTTTTGTTATTTACTTAGTTGAAAATCTTTCCAGATCTATGAATTAGTAATTTCATTTTTTTTTCTAGTGTGCTTTTTATTTTAGAGGCTGAGAGATTAAAAACTACATTTGTTACACTTCTCTGTAACTTGAATGTAGGAGTGATTTAGGTTCTGCTGATTAGATGTCCTCGTGAAAGATTCAGAAACTGGGCTCCCATTCAGACCCCATCTATCCATCCCTTCTATAGATTTTAGAAGCAATTAACTTTATTCATTAAATTATTTTCTGCTTAAAGCAGCCCGTGTGTTCTCTATATTCTACAATTGCACATACCACCAAAGATTATAAAAATGTTTTCCTGTATTTTTTAAAATCTCAAATTCTTATTTTTGATATGTATTTCTTTAAACCAAGCATAATTAAAATGTTGATTATGGTATGAGAAAATCACATAATTCCACAATATGAATAATCAAATAAGTCAGTATAATTTATTAAAGTCTGTTCTTTCTCCATTATTTTTAAGTGACATGTTTAATCATATACTAATTATGAAGGGAATCTAAAACATTTTTTAAAAAGAGGATAATACTACATTAAAATAAAAATTACTGTAGTATGTAGTAAAATATATGTGGCTGAATTTAAATGAAAAACTTTGAAAAAGAAGAAATAAGTCTGGTTTGGTTTTTTGTTTGGTCAGAGCTGTTTTCAATCACTGTGGCTCTGGCATGAAGATGTAGTTGAGTGACTGAAATAAGACAGAGAGAAGATCACTTGGTGTTAATGTTACTTTCCAACTCAGAAGATTAAGCCTAAAACAGAGAACGTCTAGGGAAGATGTCCCTTCTGTCTCACTGTGATTAGAACCATCCTTCTTCATAGTCATTATGCTTTAATGAGAAATCCACCACCAAATAAAAAACTAATGAAGGACAAATTTCCATACAGTCACCTCTACCTTGGGAGAGTACTGGAGACATTTGGGTTGAATAGCCAACAAAGAAAGAGTTTACAGATGGATGGGTTTGGGTGGTATCCGAAAGACTGTAATAATCAAGTACTTGCTATTTTCCCTCTGATTTGGTCAAGATTGTCAGATTCACATGTTTGCCTCAGCTGTTCTCTCTACAAGCACGTCTACAAAGAGGACAATGGAACTCATTTTTTCCGGTATGCAGGAAATCAGCCAGGGATTGTAGCAATTGCATCCTGCTTGAATAATTATTTTTCTTCCTGCTGACCAGAGGGTTAAAATCAACCCAAGGATCTTAAAAAGGGTACAAAAAAGTAATTAACTACAATGTCCCTTGATTTATTCCAGTATTCTTTTATTGTCCATTTTAATGCAAATATCACTGTTTAAATTGCTATGATATTATAAAATATGTTAATATTTGGTAGGCAAAAGCCCTTCATTGTTCTTCTTCTCAAATTTCTTTCCTTGGCTCCCTCATGTGCATTTTGTCTTTGAGTAAACTTTACAATAATCCTTTTGAGTTTCATAAAACATCATTTTAAGCTTTTGATGAAAATTTATTTGCATTTACCAGTTAAATTTCTGGAATGGCCACCCTCACAATTCCAGATCTTTCCTTGCAACTATGGTATCTCTCTAGTAAGCTCTTTTTAAATGTTTTTTTCAATAAAGTTTTATTCCATTTTATATGGATATTATGCATTCCTCATTAAACCTGGTGCTTAGTATTTTTTATATTTTTAAAGTTGTCAATGAACTTTTATCATTTATTTTTATATGGTGCTAAGAATCAAACCCAGTGCCTCACACATGCTAGGCAAGTGTTCTACCACTGAGCCACAAGCCCAGCCCAATGCTTAGTATTTTATTGGGAGGGTGAATACCTTTTTTGAAGTGCATTTTCTATGTGGTTATTGTCACACTATAATAAAGCTGCTAGGTTGGCTCTATTGATTTTGTATTCAGATGCCTTACTGAATTACTTTACTAGTTCTAATGATTTTCATGTTTATTTTTCTTGGGCTTTTTTAGGTAGGTAATCATTCTATCTCCAAATAACAGTTTTTCTTTTCCATTAAGTGTGCCCATTTTTCTTGTCTTATTGTATTAAATAGTACCTCCAAAATAATGTTGAAAGGTACATTAACAGTTCTTTCTTCTCTAGTCCTTACCTTCAAGAAAAAGTTTCTAAAGCTTCATCATCTACTATAATATTTGCAATAGATTTTTTTATCAAATTAAAGAGTCCTAGTTTATTTATATTCCCAGTTTCCTATATATTTTACTCATTTTAGTCTTCCTTTGCCATTTTAATAAAAGATATGTGCTGAATTTTATCAAATTTTTGTATTAGCTTCAACTGAGTTATGGTTTTCTTCTTTAATTAGTAATGTAATCATCTTCATTAATAATTTCATAAGCAAAATCCAGGCTTACATTCCTGGAATAAATTCTGATTTATTGATCAATTTTTGCATAGCAGATACATTTGGTATGTGTGGATATAGCATTTTCATGGATCTCTATTAGAATATACATATAGCCTCAGAGACCTATGGGACTATAAAAACTTTCACATTTCTGTCATTCAAGTCCAAGAAAGAAAGAAGACAGAAATCAAGACAGACATTACCTCTTCATTGCTTGAAGAGGTAATGACTAAAAACTTCCCAAATATGGCAAGTCATAAACTTAAGAAGGTGAATATACTCCAAACAGAACAAATCCTTAAAAATCCATGGCAAGGCTCACCATAAATGTAAAAATGGGATACAAAAGAAAAATTTTGAAAACATTTAGAAAAACACTATCCCAGGGGCGTTCTCAGCGACAGCCGCCTTAGCAACAACTGGTCTGAAGCTCTAGCCAGCCTTGGTTCTTCCAGGATCTTTGAAGTCGCCAGAAATGCCTATAGACAATCTAGATATGAAAGAAAATCTGAAGAAAGAGAGGGAAAGGTACCCCTGAGACTAACCAAGAGAGAAGCGTGCCTGATGAAGGAAAATAAGAAGCAAAGCTTGTTAGGCCAAAATGAAAACAAACTCCAAAGGAACTTGGCTTATTACAAGAGTTTGTATTACAAGTCAGTGGGGGAAAAGATATATTTCAATAAATAACGCTGAGATATTTTTTCCCAAAAGAGAAAAATATGAAATTAGATTTCTACCTTAAACCATATCTAAAACTAAAGCTCACATGGATTAAAGTCCTCAAAAACGAAAAGAAAAAAAAAAGGTAAAAAAAATTTAAAAGGTAAGAGCTTCTCAGGCACAGGAATTAGTAGGTGCAAAAGTCATGGGGTTTAATCTTGTTTTAGAATGATAAGGTCAGGATGGATGGACCCCAAGGATTGGGATGAAGTAGTGAGAAATTAGAGGGCATGGTTATATGTATGGAAATGATACAGAAAAGAGTAGGAGGAACTGCAGGAGAAAAGTCTTGGAGAAGGCAAGAGGGGATAGCATCCAGAATACAAGAGGTTTGGTCTGGAATAGAAATTAGATATGCATTTTTATTTCAACTGGAGGGAACCTAGAATATGAGTATAGCGTGTGTAGTTTTGATAGTAAGAGATTTGGGAGTCATTTCCAGAATGTTTATTTTTTTTTTCTCCATGAATGTGAGAGAAAATAAACTGAATTAGTGGAGAAATGAAAAACTTTGTTAAGAGTTATTTTAGAGAGGCTGAGGATGTGGCTCAAGCGGTAGTGCGCTCGCCTGAGATGCGTGCGGCCCGGGTTCGATCCTCAGCACCACATACAAACAAAGATGTTGTGTCTGCCGAGAACTAAAAAATAAATAAATATTTAAAAAAAAAAACACTATCCCAGGGGAGGGGAAGACAATTAGTATGATTATACATTTATCATTAGAAACTGTTCATATGTTTGTTAATTGATTGTATTTCTTCTTCTGTGAAGTGTCTATTCAGTTCCTTAGCCCATTGTATTTTTAACTACATTCTGAAGGTCTCTTTAGTTTTAATGTAATTGTATTTAAACCATTTATATTTAATACAATTATTGATAAATTAGGGCCGAAGTCTGCTGTCTATGTTTAATGTTTGTTATCTCTGTTCTTTCTGTTTTCTTTTTCCTGCCTTCCATGGCTATTTGAACACTTCAAAATATTCTATTTTTATTTATAGATGATGCCTTTAAATGTATGTCGGTGAAGAGATTTTCCTGTGTAAACATCACCTGCATATATCTATATTGCTATTGAAAAAATCTATTATTAATGTGATCATTTTACCAGTTTAAGTAATATAATAATGTGATCTCATTTTATATCCTATCATCCTTCCCTGCTTCTCAATCATTTTTTTTTCTATATACATTGAGAACTACCTCAGTCAGTGATGTAGGATAGGGGAGATGTTTGGTCCTCTCTTATCCCTCCCTTCTCCATCTCCTTGGTACCATCCTCAACTTTACTGTTCTCCTTTCTATTTTCAAAATGAATTCTACTAGTATGTAGGATCATAACATACCAATTAAAAAAAAACTAGAGGCCAGAAGGAGATAGCATAATGCTTTATAAGTGCATAGCAGAAAATAATTCTTAACTTATAATCTTATACACACTGAAAATATTCTTCAAGAGTGATGGAAAAATTAAGAATAAGTAAAACCAAGAGAGTTTCTCATCACCAAATTCTCTTTCATTCTTTTGAATGACTACTTGAAGTTCTCTAAATAGAAAGGAAATGAAAAATGAAAGGAATCTTGGAAGGCAAGAAAGGAAGAAAGTACATGATAAACAAAAATATGAGTTTTCTAAATTGTGCTTGACAGTTTAAGAAAAATTATAACATTGTGATATAATTGTACATGCACATAACATCATTTGGTCATGCAGTCCCATTTTCATATACATATATATATATATATATATATTTTTTTTCCTTCCACATATGACAGTGAACATTCAATCTGACTTTCTGAGTCTGGCTTATTTAGTTCAACTTAATGCCCTCCAGTTCCATCCATTTTCCTGAAAGTGACATAATTTCATTCTTCTTTATGGCTGAATAAAACTCCATTGTGTGTGTATGCCACATTTTTTTATTCATTTATCTATGGACAGACACCTAGGCTGGTTGTATACTTAGCTATTGTGAATTGTGCTGCTATTAATATGGGTAGGCATGTATCACTATAGTATGCTGACTTTAATTCTTTGGGGGAAAATACTGAGGAGTAGTATAGCTAGGTCAAGTGGTGTTTGTATTCCTAGTCTTTTGAGGAATCTGAATACTGATTTCCACATGGCTTTACTAACTTATAATTCCACCAGCAGTTCATAAATATTCCTTTACCCCCACTTCCTCACCATCATTTATTATTACTTGTATTCTTGATGATTGTCATTCTAACTGGAGTGAGATTAAATCTCAAAGTAGTTTTGATTTGCATTTGCCTGATTGCTAGAGATGTTGTACATTTTTAAAAATATATTTGTGGCTGGCCTAAACTGGTAAATTGATCACTTAATAATAGATTTTAATAGTAATATAGATACATGCAGGCAATGTTTACACATAAAAAGCTATTCACTGACATACATTTAAGAGCATCATCTATAAATAAAAATGGAATATTTTAAAATGTTCAAATAGCTTTGGAAGGCAGAAAAAAAGAAAACAGAAAGAACAGAGAAAACAAACACCAAAGACTGCAGATTTATGCCATAATTTTTCAATAATTGTATTAAATAAAAATGGTTTAAATGCCATTACATTAAAACTAAAGAGACGTTCAGAATGTAGTTTAAAATATAGTGGGCTAAGGAACTGAATAGACACTTCACAGAAAAAGACATACAATCGATTAACAAACATGTGCAAAAAGGTTCATCATCTCTAGCAATTAGAGAAATGGCAATCAAAAGAAATCTAAGATTTCATCTCACTCCAGCTATAATGGCAATTATCAAGAATGCAAGCAACAATAAGTGTTGGCAAGGATGTGGGGGAAAGGGTACACTCATACATTGGTAGTGGGATTGCACATTGGTGAAACCACCCTGGAAAGCAGTATGGAGATTCCTCAGAAAACTTGGAATGGAACCACCATTTGACTCAGCTATCCCACTCCTCAGTTTATACCCAAGGACTTAAAATCAACATACTACAGTGCTGCAGCCACATCAATGTTTATAGCAGCTCAATTCACAATAGCTAAACTATGAAACCAATTTAGGTGCCCTTCAACTAGTGAATGGATAAAGAAAATGTGGTACATTCTCAGCCTTTAACAAAGAATGAAATCATTTGCAGGTAAATGAATGGAGCTGGAGAATATCATGCTAAGTGAAATAAGCCAAACCCAAAAAACCAATGGCCAAATGTTTTCTCTGATAAATGGATGTTGATTCATAATGTGGGGGAGGAGGGAGGGAAGAATGAAGGAACTTGGATTGTGCAGAAGAGATTTAGGGGAGGGAAGAGGGTATGGGGTTGGGAAGGATGGTGGAATGACACAGACATTATTACCTACATACATGTATGATTACACCACCGTTATGACTCTGCACCATGTACAGCCAGAGGAGTAAGAAGTTGTGCTCCATTTGTATTCAATGTGTCAAAATGCATTCTATTATCATGTATAACTAAGTACAAACAAATTAAAAAATAAAAAATATAACCCAGGAAAATGCTGTCTATAAGAAACTAACTTCAAATCTTATACTATAGGCAGGTTAAGAGTAAAAGAAAATTTTTATAAGGATGAAAGAATCATCAACTAAGAAGACATATCAATCCTAAATTTAATCTTTTATTTATACATTAAACTAAAAAGCCAATATGTTCAGAAAACAGTAAAAATAAATAGAGAAATCAAAAATTCCACAGTTATGTTTGGAAAAGTCAAAAATTCTTTCAGCAATTGATGGAAAATCTATATAGAAAAATCAGCAAGGATATAGAAGAGCTCAATAATATCATGTACCAAAAGAATTTGACATTTACAGAACATTCTCCTCAATGAGAGCAAAATACAAAATTATTTCAAGTGCATATTGGACACAAACTATGATAGATCATATCCTGAGCCATAATACAAATTTCAACGATATGTTTTGAATGTAGAACCTTACAGAGAGTGTTCTTTGAGAACAATGGTATTCAACTTGAAATCAAAAACAGAAACATAACAGTAAATGTTCCAAATATCTGGAAATTTTTTAAAAAATAAAAAAAATAATCTATAGGTCAAAGAGGAAGTCTCAAGAAAACAAAAATACAAGAAAAATGTTGAACTGAATGAAGCCAGGCATGGTGGCACACTCCTACCATCACAGTCACTTGAGAGGTTGTGAGGAGCATCACTTGTGCCCACAAGCCTAGGCCACATAGTGATAGCCCATGTCAAAAACAATGAACTAAATAAAAATGAAATACAACATTATCAATAGCTATGGGATACAGCTAAGGCAATGCTGAGAGGGAAATTAGTAGTACTAAATACATTAGAAATCGGAAAGCCCTGTGGTGGTGCACGCCTGTAATCCAAGCAGCTCAGGAGGCTGAAGCAGGAGGATCTTGAGCTCAAGCCAGCCTCAGCAACTTAGTGAGAACCTAAGCAACTTAGTGAGATCCTGTCTCAAAATAAAAAAAAAAAAATTTAAAAAAACAAGAGGGCTAGGGATGTGACTCAGTGGTAAAGTGGCCCTGGGTTCAGTCCCCAATTCCAAAAGGAAAAAAAGAAATGAGGGAAAGTCTCAAATAAATAATTGAACAAAACAAAAAAAAAAACTTTTTAAAAAAGTGCAAGTAAACCCAAATGAAGTAGAAGGGAGAAAGTAATAAATATGAGTATTGAATATGGAAAACTAATGAAATAAGCAATTCTTAGAAACGATCAATAAAATTCTTAAATACCACAACACCAGAAAAAAAAAAAAAAATATATATATATATATATATATATGTGACATAGATTACTAAAATCAACAATGAAATAAAGCACTCTTTAGGCACCAAAACATAATAAGGGACTACTATGAACAACTGTATACCATGAAGTTGACAACTTAGGTGAAATGGACCAATTCTTTGAAAAGTACAGACTATCACAGCTTCCCAAATATAAAAGAGATAACTGACGGAAGCATACACTTCACTTATTCAAGGTGTACAATTTGATGCCTTTTTTATTTGTCCATAGTTCACTCATTCATCACCACAATTAATTTTAGAATATTCTTATTATCCCAGAAATAAACCCACTCACCTTAGCTATTGCCTCTTAATCTGTCAATCCTACCCAGCCCTGGGGAACTACTACTTGCTCTCTCTAAAGCTTTACATCTCAGAAATGTTTCACATTCGTGGAACATACAATATGTGGTCATTTGCAACTTACTTCTTTCACTTAGCATTTTCAAGTTTCATTAAAGCTAAGTTTCATTCTACTGCTGAATAATATTCCTCAGTATGAATATGTCTGGTTTCCATTCATCAGTTGATGAACACTCGAGTTGTTTCTGCTTTGTTTTTGTTTATTTGTTTGTTTCATTTTGGTTTTGCTGATATTAATGATGCTGCTATGAACATTCACACCCAAGTTTTTGTGTGTATATATATTTTATTTTGGGGATATGGTGAGTAGCGAAATCACCAAATCATATAATTCCACATATAAAAATGGTTATTTGAGGAACTACTGAACTTTTCTACATAGCTCTACTATTTTACATTCTCCTGGTAGTGTATGAGGGCCCTGATTTCTCTAATACTTATTATCAGCCTTTTTCACATAGCCATCCTTGTGGATGTGAAGGGGTATTAGGCATTCCCTGGTGGCTTAATTATGTTGAACACTTTTTACGTTCTTATTAGACATTTGTATATCTTGTCTGGAAAGCTATCTGTTCAAATACTCTGAATATTTTAATTGGGATAGTTGCCTTTTTATTATTTAATTATAGTGCTAGGTACCAGACTCTCATCAGATATATGCTTTGTGGGCTATCTTTTTATTTACCTGTTTTCCTTTGAAGCCCTAAGCAATCTTAATTTTGTTGAAGTTCAATTTATCTATTTTTCCTTGGCTGTTTGTGCTTTTGCTTTCGTGTATAAAAATCATTTTCTAATCCAAGGTCACAAAGATTCACAGCCATGATTTCTTCTAAGAATTTTAGAGTTTTAGCTCTCACATTTAGGTCTTTGATATATTTTTAGTTAATTTTTGGTCTGTGGAATGAGGTCCGACCTCATTCTTTTGTCTGTGGATATGCAGTTGTCCCATCAACATGCATGGAAAAATCTATTTTTTCCCCCAGAAGATTGTCTCAGCAGCACTCTTACTGAAAACCAACTGGCCACAAATTTATGGAATCTTTCCTGGGCCCTCAGTTCTAGTTCAGTTACTATTCAGTGGTCTTAGGCCTTTACTTCATTGTCTTGACTTCTACAACTTTTTTTTACATTTTGAAACTGTATGTATGATGTGTGATTCTTCCAGTTATGTTCTTTACCTATTGTGAGACCCTTACATTTCTATAAAAATTTTAAGATCCCGCTAACATGTTTCCTCAAAGAAATCAAGTGGGATTTTAATGGATATTGTATTAAAATCTGTATGTCAATTTGGGAGAGTAATAACATTTTAATAATATTATGTCTTCCAAACCATAAACATAGTATGAATTTCCATAAGTCTTCTTTAATTTCTTTTAACAACTGTTTATTGTTTTCATAGTATAAGTTAAACACATTTTCTGTTAAATTCATTCCCGACTACTTGAATAACTATTTTTTAATTCCTTCCTATTTTATTCATTTTCATGCTGTTGTAAATGAATTATAATTTAATTTTTGTTTGATTATTGGCATTGCAGAGAAATAAAGCTGACGTAATGTATACTGATCTCATATCTTGCAACTTACTGAACTGTTTTTACTTATTCTAGCGGGCTTTTTAAGAATATTTTAGAGTTTTCTACTTACAATATCATGTCATCTCTAAGTAAGGATAGTTTTTCCTCTTCCTTTCCAATATGGAAGGCGTTTATCTTTTTATTCTTGGAACAGGGGTCCTTTTCATGTAACAGAGGAATTTATTTTGAATGTAAACCTTTCTGCTAGCCATTACTTTGCAGTGGATAATTTTTTTTCTTTCCTCTTCTCCCTCTTCCCCTGCTCTGTCTGCAGAGAAAAACAAGACTACCATTCTCTGTATCCTAGGCAGAGTTATCTACCCTTCCATTTACTGCCTACCTGAACAAAGAAACTGAGGGCCTGAAATGGGAAAACAGCTATCTTAAAGATAAATGTTAATAACATCTACTTGCCTTTCAGGAACCAGGAGGCAGCTGTCACTGCCTCAGCCAGCCTGTAGAGTTGTCAGAAATAGATTTATTTAGTTTATAAACTGAAAAAAAATGACATTTACTGATGATATCTGCTTTATAAAGCCCTCTGTTCCCCATAGAAGTTCGAATGGCAGCCTGTGTAATGTACTTTGTTGTCTTTCTCCTCTGCCAATGAAGCAGTAAAGACCTCTTTTCCTTTTTCTCAAAGCCTGCCCTCCTTATTGCTTTGGCGTCAGGGATGAGGACTGAGCTTTTGCTCTCGTCCTGAGTTATTTCTTTTTCTTACATTAACATTCAAAACTTCCAGTACAATATTGAACAGAAGTAGTGAAAGTAGACATCCTTGTCTTGTTCCCAATCTTAGGAGAAAAGCATTAAATTTTTCACTATTTTGGTATTAGTTGTGCAATTTTCCACATTCCCTTTATCTGGTTGATAAAAGGTCTTCATATTGCTGGTTTGTTGAGTTTGTTTGTTTGTTTAATCATGAAGCAGTGATACATTTTGTCAAATGATTGTGTTGTGTTTATTTGATGAACATTTTTTTTTTGTTTTCTATTCTATTAATATAGTATATTTCATTAATTGAGTATCAGGTGTTTAAACCAACCTTGCATTCCTGGGGTAAAATTTTTTTGGTCATGGTACACAATTCCTTTTATATATTTTGAATTCAGTTTGCTAATGTGTTGTTGAAGAATTTTGCATCAATATTCAAATGACATATTGAGGCATAATATTTTTGTCTTGTATGTCTTTTGTTTTTTTGTATCAAAGTTATACAGGCCTCATAAAATGAGCTGGAATGTATCTCTTTCCTTCCTTTAGAAGGGCTAATGAAACACTGGTGTTAATTCTTCTTTAAATATTTCCTATAATCCTCCTCGTAAAGTCATTTGTTCCTGGGCATTTCTTGTGGGAAGTTTTTGTTTTGTTTTGTTTTTATTTCAGTCTCTTTACTTTCTATAGGTCTATTAAGATTTTCTATTTCTTCTTAAGTTAATTTCAGTAGTATGCATCTTTCTAGGAATTTGTCAATTTAATCTAAGTAATATACATTAAGCCATAGTATTTTCTATAATTATTTTTATATTCACGTAAGGTAATAATATCTCCTCCTTCTTTCTTGATTTTAGTGATTTGAGTCTTCTCCTTTATTTCTTGGCCAATCTAACTAAACGTTTGTCAACTTTGTTGATTTCTTTGAAGTATCAACTTTTGCTTTCATTGATTTTTCTCTATTGAGTTCTGTTCTCTTTTTCATTAATTTTAGCTCTGATCTTTACTGTTTTCTTCTGCTGCTTAGCTTTGAGTTTACTCTGCTTTTCTTTTTCCAGTGTCTTAAGATAGAGGGTTGACTTGTTGAATTGAGAACGTCCTTGTTTCTTTTAATGTACCTATATTTTGTATTATGATTTCAATTTATCCATGGATTATTTAGAAATACATTTCTTAATTCTATGTAGCCAAAATGGACTGCATGGCAATAATGGATTTTCTATTGACATTTTGGTTATTAACTTTAATTTCATTGTAGCCATAAAACAGATTCTATAATTGCAACCCTTTGAAATTTATTGAGGCTTGCTTTATGGTCCAAATATTTTTATAAGTGTTTCTTTAGATGGTTTAAAAGAATATCTTTGCCATAGGTGGTAGATAGAATGTCCATGTATGGACATGTATGTCCATGTATGGACTTTCCCAAAACTTTATTGATCTTTTGGTCTCTTTTTAAAAATCAGTTATTCATAGATATGTCATAATCATCCAATACAATCATGAACATACTCATTTCTCATTACAGTTCTGTAAATTTTTGCATTATATTTTTATTTCATTTTATTAAGTGCATATATATTTATAATTATTACACATTAATTATGAATTAAACATTTTACTAGTAGAAGAAACTCTTTCCTATCTCCAGCAATGATTTTTGATTAAGGTCTACTTTGACACTGATACAATGACATCTGCTTTCTTTGGCTAGTGTTTTCTTTTACCTTCAATTTTATTATCCTTGTGTCTTTTATTTATCTTTAATAAATATAATATAAATGTGCTTTGCTTTTTACTCAATCTGAATAATTTTTAATTAAAGTATTTTGTCTAATTTTAGTGTAATTTCTGATATATTCAGGTTAAATTTATCATACTTGTTCTGTTTCATTTTTCTGCCAATTTCTGCCTTTAGAAAATAGCTTCTGAGTGTTTTTCTTTCTAATCTCACTGTCCAACTATTGTCTTGGAGATTATACTTTTCTATTATAATGGTAGCACCTGAAATTACCACATGCATCCCTAACTTTAGAAGCATCTATTATTAGTAGATACTATACTTTTTACTTAGGCAATACCTAGCTGACTAGTACTCATCAGCCCCATTTACAAACCTTCTCTGACTTGTATACCATGGTAATCATTCATTTTAATGCTTTCTATATTTTAAATATAATAACAAATTATACTTCTTTTATATAATAATTTAATTTATATTTACCTCATAATTTCCTCTACACTTCATTATTCCTTTATCTCCACCCTTCTAGGATAATTTTGATTTCTCCTTTACTTCTGGATCTCCCAGTAACACATTCTCAGATTTTGTTTTATGTGTTTTGGGTTTTTTGTTTTGTTTTGTTTTTATTGTGTGTAGTTTTTTGTTTGTTTGAATATGTCTTTAAATAATTTTATTTTCAGAAGATATTTTGTCTAAAGAATTCTAGGTTAGGGCTGGGGATGTGGCTCAAGCAGTAGCGCACTCACCTGGCATGTGTGCAGCCCAGGTTCGATCCTCAGCACCACATACAAACAAAGACGTTGTGTCTGCCAAAAACTAAAAAATAAAACTAAAATTCTCTCTCTCTGTCTTTAAAAAAAAAGAATTCTAGGTTAGTATTAATTTTCTTTCACATATTGATATTATTTCACTGTCTTTTGTTTTCAATTACTGCTGTCAAGTGGTTAGCTGTCAATCTAATTTTTGTTCCTTTGAAAACAATGTGTCTTTTTTCCTGCTGATATTTTATTATTTTTGGTTTGGATTTTAAGCCATTTTACTATACACCTACACATAAATATCTCCTCTCCTGGTTCAGGGTTTGCAGACCCTCCTAGATCTATGGCTCTACGTTATTCACCAGTTGTTACTAAGCTCTCTTTCATTACTTTCTTCTGATCTACCCTATTGAATCTCTCCTTCTGAAACTTCAATTATACCTATGTTAGAATTTCTCCATGTAATGTCTATATCTCTTCTGGATTTTTCATGTTTTGTCCCTCTTGGTTTCATTTGGGCTATTGTCTTCTCATCTATCTTCCAATCCACTGATTCTCTCTTAGATTTGGGTAAAGTTAAGGTAATATGAAACCTATCCAATGAGTTCTTAATTTTGTTCTTACATGTTTTCCAGTTCTACAATTTTTATTTAGTGTCATTTGTTATGGTTTTAAGTTCTCTATGGAAAAAACATTTTAATGTTTTTTTTTATTTCCTCGAATCTACTACACATAATTATTTTAAAGCCTGTGACCAGTACTGCACCACACATTACACAACCCAGGCACTGTTCTACATTTTAAACAGACATTATCTCACAAGACTCCATGGATTAATTTTTATGGAAGAGGTGCCTGAAGCTCAGAGATCACTAGTAAAGCCAAGAACCAAATTAAAATAGTCCAAGATTCCAAATTCAAAGATCACTAGTAAAGCCAAGAACCAAATTAAAATAGTCCAAGATTCCAAATTCATGCTACTAATCTTCTTATTACAGACTGTGGAAGTCCCAAATGTTTGAATAAACCAGAGAACAAAAATTTTAAGGTTGATTTATTTCCCATCAGAGCAAGAGTTCTCTCTCCTTGTGATTGGTTCTCAATCAAAAATCATCAAAATGTTGTTCTTTTTCATATACCTCTTCACATTTATTCATTTACTCACTCATTACTTAGTATCTTTTGAGCATCTATAACACTGTTCCAGTCCCTAGAGATATATGATAAACAAGGCAGACATGGTTCTTGCCTCAGAAAACTTTCATTTTGGTAGTAGATAAATAGTAAATAATAAGCAAATATGTAAGATAATTTCAGAGAATGATGAAGTCTATGAGAAAATAAAATAATCTGATATAATAAATTGTGATACTGGTTGACTTTAGCTAAGTGGTGAGGGCAGACCTCTTAGAAGAAATTACATTTGAGCTGCAATCTGAATAAGGAAAAGTATCTTATGCAGAAGGAACAGTAAGTACAGAGGCCCCACATTTGAAAAATATTTGGTGTATTTAAGGAACAAAATGGATTTGGGTGTGGCCATATCCTCATGAATAAAGAGAAGAGTAGCAGAAAGTGAGACAGGACTATTGGCAAGAATGGGAATCAGAACACCCTTGCAGTATATAAAGGAAACAGCTTTCATTCCAACAAGAGGTGATAGCTATTACCACATGTGTCCTTTCTTCAATGAGCCATTTTAAAACTAGACAAAATATATGAAACAACCGTTTTCAGATATTAGAGAGCAAACAGCACAAAACTGTTATCTGGATAAGAGAGAATTCAGAGAGGATGAGGTGTCCAGAAGTTGCAAGGCAAAGTTTCAGAAAGAAAAGAGCTATTCAGAAAAAGAATTTCAGAAACTTCCACAGAGTTCCTCTTCAAACCAGGATTTTTATTAAGTTCTTCTACCCCTCACTTGATACTCATGCACACCAAAATTTGAGAGTCACCTGAGAAACCAGAACATGAAAAAAATGGATGTGATACCCTCAAGGGAACAGGGAGCATTGGGGATTGTCCTGGAGACAGTGATAGATTTCACTACTGCAATATACTGCAATAAACCAGGGCCTCCTGGTTTTAGTTGAAGACAAACAGGGTCAGGAGAGTCTCTTGATTTATGAGATTTAAGATTTCACAGCCTGAAACAAATAGTCTGGCAAAGACATTCTTATCAACTCTTCCTGGCTCTGTTTTGGAGCCATCACACTCATTGGGGTTCTGTCTCCTCAGTCTGGAACATTGTGTGCACCTGGGAATATTTTCTCAGTTCCCAGATGTGCTTATTTGCTTGATGGTTAGATGAGTGATTGAACTGAAAAAATGAATTAGTTACACCAGGATCTCAGAGGAAGTCATTTCCCTCTCTGTTCTGATGGTGTTGGGAGGGGAAATCAGCCTTGTCAACTTCTGGTCTTTAGGAACTCCTTAGGGCCCCTGATTACTCTTTCCAGCTAGCCCTGGTTCCAGGTAGACAATGATCTACCATTCTGCATGCCCCTGGTTAATGCCACACCTGGGGACTGCAGAAATTTGGCCTCAACTGTCACTATGCCAAGGACCCAGCATCCTGTAAAAGTTTGGGCTCGAGTCTGGTTTTGAAAAGAGCAAAGAGAACAACATAATTTAAAAATCAAAGAAATTCATTTTAGTAGTAAAAGGTTAACAGCCTTTAGGAGGAACAATTTTTAATCACCCTCGTCTAGACTCTATCACTGGAATCACCAGCCGCCCAGTGAAATATGGCCCAACTGCCACCACCAAACAGCTCCTAAAGACTGTTGTATTTACTCATGTCTGTGCACCACTTATGGATTTTCATTATGATTCCCGATGCTATTGCGCTGGGTAAAATATTAATATCCATAGTAATGATGCATGAAGCTTGGAGTGTAATTTCTTCACTCTTCTTGTCTGATATTAAATTGTTACCACTTTATCATTTGTGTACATCTGCACGTTTCAATTAATCTTTGCATATCAGCAGCCCTGATTAATATAGATCATGATTCATAAGCTTATCGTCACTATAGTTTTAACAGATCATTTATAAAGATCTTAAATTTCAGGGTCTGGGAGGTGCAGCTGCTGTGTCCAATGTGCCTCTTTATTCTCTGTTCCAACAGTGCTGCTATACACCGGCTGTCACCTCCTGTTGAATAATTAATTTCAGGAAACCAAATTCACCCGAGAAGAAAAAAAAGAAGAAGAAGAAGAATGACTGGCGATTGGCAGGGCAGAAGAGGCTGGTGAGGCTCAGAGGCTTTTGGCCTAGAGACACATGATCCATGTCAGGAGCCTGAGAGTCATTGCAGGGTCCTCCCATAGCAATGCCTCCTAACCAACATGAAGCCGATATAGGCCCTGGGCAATGTGTGTTCACCTTTCCATGCCCAGCCTGGATGTTGCCTGCTCCTCATGGGGCAGAACTGTTGCTCTGGGGGGACTCACTACAGGTATGTGTGTGTGTGGGGAGCTTCTGCTGGCTGCAGAGGGCAAGCCCAGCCCACAGAGCCATCCCAGGACAGTTGTTGAGGTTTGATGGTGCACTGGATAACCTCCCGGGCAGCTGCCATTGCTCACATGAATCTGCAGACTTTATCAGGTCTGGCACAGTGCCCAGGGCTTTATGCTGGTTCAGAAATATCCAGTCTAAACTTTGTGCTCCATGTAGGGTGGGAGCAAGCTGGGCAATTAGCAAGTGAAGGGTTTGCAAACCTTTTTATGATCACCAGAACACTAAGGGCTTTGGCTTTTTTTTTTTTTTTTTTTTTTTTTTTTTTTTTAGCAGAAGAGGCTGGTGAGGCTCAGAGGCTTTTGGCCTAGAGACACATGATCCATGTCAGGAGCCTGAGAGTCATTGCAGGGTCCTCCCATAGCAATGCCTCCTAACCAACATGAAGCCGATATAGGCCCTGAAGACCCCCTGGAGACCTGACCCCTTTTTGGAAAAAAAAGAGAGGACAAGAAATAAAGCAGAGCTCACTGATTTTCTTAGGCCTATAATGGAACTTAATTCCCATGGCTAAGATTTCTCTAAGAGTGTAGGTACACGGGGAAACAACTGAATATAAATTAAAACAAAAATCTGGTAACTAGAAACTGGTCTGGTAACCACCAAAGAGTAACATTTTATTGACCTCAAAAACCAAACATTTTTTTTTAAGCTCCATTAAATCAAGTGATTTTTTTTTTCACTTGTTCTAAATAAATCTGTGCTTTTTGACCTGATCAGGTTTGAACATGTTGCACTACAGAACATGTTGCACTATGTAAAAGGCATGATCCTAAGCTTTAAGGTTTGGGTTTATGTCTGCTGTGGTCTGAAAATGTCCCTCCAAAATTCACATTGAAATGTAATCCCCAGTAGGGTCTATTAAGAAGTAGGACTTTCAAGGAGAGATTGAGTCATGATGGCTCCCAATTTCCTGTTCTGGCTTCCAACAAGTACAGAAAGAACTTAAAGTGACTTTTGTCATCTAAATGCAGACACTTTTAGATGTTTATGATTTTTCCCAGTCTCTTACAATGATTCTACCCACATCTAATTCAGCAGCTATTTTCTAGTATTTTCTACCAAATCCAAAGCATTCAACTTAATGTTCAAAGAAGCAACAATTCCTCTTTTCACACTTATCATCAGTTTATATAATATTTAATTTGATTTCATGGATACATTATTAAGCACAACTGCCTTAAAACAGATTTAAGAACAAAAACAATGAATACTTGGTAAGAGAACTGCCAGACCAGAGGATGCCCAAATCCATAGGTTTCTGGTTGGTGGGCACTATTTTTGCCCTCCAGGCAAGTCTCCACCTGATTAATCATTTGATCCTCCTAATAACTTCATATGAGGAGCTGCTGTTCTACCCACTCCACAAAGGAGTGGCAGAGCTGGGTTTCTCATCCAGGATGTCTGACCAGATCTGATCTCTTAACAACAATGCCACCTTTCCCTGACCAGAGAGTGGCCTGTTGCTAGGGTCATTGTGACTTTTACACTGTGACAGTTTTGGAAGTTAGAGGGACCACTACTGGTAATAACACCCAAGCCACAGATGTAAAACAGCACCGTCATCAGTGGGACAGAACAGCTGGCCATTCTGCCTGTTAGTCATGACAGAGTGTTCAATGTGTCATAGGCACTGGCCAGATGAGAATGTTAATAGGAGGAAGAACTTAAGTGGAGGTCAGTTGAGGGAGCTTCGGTGTGGGAGGGATGCAACAGAAGCTCATGAAGCTGGCGAAGCAAATGAAAATAAAGCAGGGCTACCTTTTTTTACATTCTAAAGGACCTCAAGTCTCTGGAATGTAAGATCCTGAGAAGCATCGTGAATTTGAAAATTTCATGAAGGCTCAGAGGAAGAAGAGCATCTTTACAACTCAAAAGTCAAGGCAGCTTTCAGAGAGAACACAGCATTTTAGCTGGTTGTAGAATACAGGTAGATTTGGAGATGTAAAGGAAGGGACATTCCATGCACAGAAAATAGAGGTGAAGGCACAGAGGCAGGAAGCCAAGTACATTAAAGGTGGTTAAGTCATTCTGCTTGGCTGGCTGTAGAGTGATTGAACACTGCGGGCAGCTGGAGGGAGAACTAGAGGCTGCAGCCAGACTACAAGCTGAAGTTTAGATTTCCTGGAGAACCAGTAGTGAGCAGGGTATGCTTTTACAGACTCTGAACTTGATTCCTCTCTTCTCTGTGACCCAAGTCGCATCTCTGAGTCTCAGTTATCAATTTTGCAACACAGGAATAATAATGGTACCTACGTCTTAAGGTTGTGCAGATTAAATTGGTTTATAGGTCTACAAAGAGCTTAGAACAGTACACAGAGTAAGAGCTTTACACTTAGCTATTGCTGGTTTAATTGAAGCAGAGCTTCAGATCATTTAAGCTGGGGGCAGCAAGGAGCATGGCTGGCAACAGGAAGAGGGGAGAAATAAGATTCCGGACTATTGAGGAACACAGCGGAGCCAAAGAACATGTGTGTTTCTCACAACCACTGGGGGTTGTTGAGCTGTGTGCTTCCCCACAATCACCCCTTCTGCTCACTCAATTCTTTACTTTTCAATCATATACCCATATTGAGAGCTCTGGCCTCACAGTGTATGGAGTCCCAGGGATGGAATACTCTTTCTTCTAGCTCTGAGGATCGACCCCCCATCACAACAGCCCAACTATGAAACCAGCCTGGGTGTCCATCAGTAGATGAATTGATAAAGAAAATGTGACATACACACACACACACACACACATAATAAACACACACACGCAACAGAGTTTTACTTGGTGATAAAGAATAATGAAATTATGTTATTTGCAGGAAAATAGAGAGAACTTAACATAATGTTAAGTAAAATAAGTCTAACTTAGATCAAGGGTCATATGTTTTCTCTCATATGTGGAATCTAGAGAGGAAAAGGGAAAGGAAAGGTAGAGGGGGGATTTTAGGAAAATCAAAGGAGATCCATAGAACAGAGAAAAGGGATCAGGAAAGGAAGGATGGAAGGGAAAGGGAACATACTGGGGAATGATATTGGCCAAATTATATCATCATATTGTGTGTATGTGCAAATATGTAACAACAAATTCCACTGAATGTACAACTATGTGGCACCAATAAAAAATGTAAGGAAAAAAAATGAATTGGTATATTCACAATGAACAAGTCATAGAAGAAATAAGGGAGGAACTTTTAAAAAATTTTAGAAGCAAGTAAGATCAGATATACAACTAGATAGAACCTATCAGAATCTTTGGAACACTATGAAGGTTGTTCTAAGAGGAAGACAGGAAATAATTAAGATTAGAGTCAAAATTAATAAAACAAGAAATAAAAAATGCAAAGGAGCAATGCAACAAAGATTTAGTTCTTAGAAAAGATAAACAAGATTGATACATCCTTAGACAAATTAGCCAAAAGAAAGAGAAAGAAGACCCAAATCAACAAAATTATTGACAAAAAAGAAGCTATCACCAGAGACATTGCAGGAAAGCAGAGGATCACTGGGGACTATTTTGAAAACTCATATGCCAATAGATCAGAATCTCTAGAAGATGTTGACACATTTCTAGATATATGTATAATCTATCCAAATTCAGATATATGTATCTATCCAAATGGAACCCAGAAGATATAAAAAAAACCTAAAAAGACCAATAACAAACAACAAGATATGAAAAAATGTTAAACATAATTAGCGATCGGGGATCAGGGAAATGTGAATCAAAACTACACTGAGATTTCTTCTCACTCCAATTCGAATGGAGACCATCAAAAGAAAAAAAAAAGAATAAATGCTTGTGAAAATGTGGGAAGAAAGGAACACTTACACATTGTTGGTGAGATAGCAAATTAGCACAACCACTGCGGAAATCAGCATGAAGATTCCTCAATAATTTCATTATTCTTTATCACCAAGTAATAAAAAGCCTTCTAGTGAAGAAAAGCCCAGAATCAGATGGGATTTTCGTTGAATTCTATCAGTCTTTAAAAAAAAAAAAACTGTTACAAATCTTCTTCAAATTATTTCTATGAAATGGAAAGGGGAACACTCCCAAATTCATTCTATGAAGCCAGTATCATCTTTATACCTAAACCAGATAAGGATACATCAAGTAAAGAAAAATTACAGAGTAATATCCCTGATGAACATAGTTGCTAAAAATCTTTAATAAAATTTTAGCAACCCACATTAAGAAAATTATACATCATGATCAAGTTGGTTTCATTCCAGGGATATAAGATTGGTTCAATATTTGAAAATCAATAAATGTAATTAATTACATGAATAGAATTAAGGACAAAGCCTTGGACAAAATTCAGCAACCACCCACCCATTCATGTTAACAACACTAAAGAAAGCTAGGGATAGAAGGGATTTACCTCAGTATCATAAAAAAAAATATAAATGATAAACCCAAAGCCAGCATCATACCCAGTGGGAAAAATTGAAAGCAGTCCTTCTAAAAACAGGAACAAGACAAAATGTCTACTCTCACCACTCCCATTCATATAGTTATTATTGAAATTTTAGCCAGAACAATCAAACAAGAGAAAGAAATTAAAGGGTTACAAAATTATTGTGTCTACAGGTGATACAATCCCATGCTTAAAACAGACCCTCCCCCCAAAAAAAAAAAAACTCCACCAGAAGACTTCTGGAACTGATAAATAAGCAAAATAGCATGGTACAAGACCAACATAAAAATCAATAGCTTTCCTACATGCTAATAATGAACACAATGAAAAATAAATCAGGAAAACAATTCTATTTGCATTAGCCCCACCCCTGCCCCCACAAAAGAAAAAAGGAAAAAAAAAAGCCTGGGAACAAAACTAATAAAGGACGTGAAAACTAAAAATTATAGAACACTGAAAAAATACATTGAAAAAGACATTAGAAGATGAAGAAATCTCCCGTGCTCTTAGACAGGGAACAATATTATTAAAATGACCATATTATCAAAGTGATCTGCAGATTCAGTGCAATCCCCATGAAAATCCCAATGACACTCTTCAGAGAAACAGAAAAAAAAAAACAGTCCTAAAATTCAATGGAATAATAAAAGACCCAGAACAGCCAAAGCAATCCTGAGCAATCAGAACGAGGCTGGAGGCATCACAATAGTTGGCCTCAAATTATACTAAGGAGCTACAGTAACCCAAACAGCATGGTGCTGGCAAAAAAAGAAACAAGAATACCACTGAAATAGAATAGAAGACACAGAGACAAGTCCATACAGACCCAATCATCTCATCTTTGACAAAGGTGCCAAAAACATACAGTGGAGAAAAGACTGCTTTTTTACAAATGATTCTTGGAAAAACAGATAGCATATTTAGAAGAATGAAACTAGATTGCTAGCTTTCACCCTGACAGAAGTCAACTCAAAGGGGATGAAAGACCTAGGAATTAGACCAATAACTGCAATTGCTGGAAGAAAACCTCAGATCAACACTCCAACATATAGAATAGGCACAGGCATAAGCCTCCTTAATAAGACCCCTAAAGCTCAAGAAATAAAACCAAGAATCAGTAAGTGGAATGACAACAAATCAAAAAGCTTCTGCACAACAAAGAAAATAAGACCATGAAGACAAAGTCTACAGAATGGGAGAAAACCTTTGCCAGTTACTCTTCTGATAAAGGATTAATATCCAGAATATATATATAACTGAAGATTCTAACACACACACACACATACACACACACACACACACACACAACAAAGCAACAAAACAAAGAAACCCAGTCAATAAGTGGGCAAAGGAACTAAACAGACATTTCTCAAAAGAAGAAATGCAAATGGCCATCAAATATATGAAAAAATGTTCAACATAATTAGTGATCAGGGGATCAGGGAAATGTGAATCAGAACTACACTAAGATTTCTTCTCACTTCAATTAGAATGGAGACCATCAAAAGAAAAAATAATAATAAATGCTTGTGAAAGTATGGGAAGAAAGGAACACTTTACACATTGTTGGTGAAATAGCAAAATTAGTACAACCACTGTGAAAATCAGCATGAAGATTCCTCAAAAGACTAAGAAAGGATCCACCATGTGACCCAGCTTTTCCACTCATCAATACTTATCCAAAAGAACTGAAGTCAGCATCTTGTAGCAAGACAAGTCACAATAGCCAAGTTATCGAACCAGCCTCGGTGTCCATCAACAGATGAATGCATAAGGAAAATGTGGCATATATACACAATGGAGTTTTATTCAGCCATAAAGAAGAGTGCTATTATGTCATTTGATGGCAAATGGATGGAACTGGGGAACATTATAGCAAGTGAAATAAGCCAGATTGAGAAAGTCAAGGATTGAATGTTTTCACTCATATGCACAAGAAGAAAAAAGGATTGAAAAAGGAGATCAGAAGGAAAGGTGGGAGATGAAGCGGGAGGAAGGAAGAGTAGGAAAGGAGAACTGATTAGTTAAATTGACCAAATGTATCCTCTATGCATGTGTTTTAGTCCACTTTTTTCACTACTGGGACTAAAAGAACTGACCAGAACAATTTTAAAGGAGGAAAGTTTATTTGGGGGCTCATGGTTTCAGAGGTCTCAATCTGTAGATGGTCATCTCCATTCCTAGGCTCAAGGTGAGGGTCAACATCATGGCAAAAGAGTGTGGCAGAGGGAAGTGGCTCACATGATGATCAGGAAGCAGAATGAGACTTCACTCTCCAGATTCAAAATATATACCCCATGGCCACGCCCCCAACGAACCACTTCCTCCAGCCACACCCTGTGGTGAGCCGTTCCTGCGGACTGTGGTCGCCATTACATGATGGTGCTGGCTCCGTTGTGGTCTGTGAAGGACAACTCCATATCAAAGAGAGTTGGCGTGTTCCCAGCTCCTTATCAGAGAAAGTTGGCGTGTCATTTTCTAGCACCCTGTGAGAAGGGTACACGTGGCAGCTTTGCATTGAGGTTTGCGGTGCTTTATTAAGGCTGGGAGGGGCATCCGAGGTAGAGTAGAAGAATTATTAGAAGAATATCAAGGGCCTGAATAAACTGCTGAAAGAAGATTCCTGAGTCGCGTCTTCCTTGCGGGCAAGGGGGTCGCGACAACACCCCACCTGCCTCCTTTCTCACTCAGTTAATCCCATCAGGGGTTGATTCACTGTTTGCGTTAAGGTTATGATCCAGTCATTTCTCTTCCAAACCTTCTTGCATTGTCTTGTGTGAGCTTTTAAGGGACACCTCAAATGCAAACCACAACATATGAATACACCACAGTGAATCCCACTTTATGTGGGATTCATTGTGGTATATTCATATGTTGTGGTTTGCATAATTATAATTCATCAATGAAAAATAGACATGTAAATAAATAGAAGGAAGACCAATAGAGGAAGGGGAATAGGGAGAGTGGAGTGGAGGCAAAGGGAAGTACTGAGGAATGAATTGGAGCAAATGATACCATGTACAAAACGAATATGTCACAATGAACACAATTATATATAATTATAATAAACTA
The DNA here is from genome assembly GCF_052094955.1 of Ictidomys tridecemlineatus. Classification (NCBI taxonomy): domain Eukaryota; kingdom Metazoa; phylum Chordata; class Mammalia; order Rodentia; family Sciuridae; genus Ictidomys; species Ictidomys tridecemlineatus. The sequence goes on along the minus strand of NC_135488.1, from coordinate 16,598,160 downwards.
ATAAAATTAAATAACTAAGAAAAGAATTGGTTTGTCCATTTATAAAATGGAGGAAATTGCATCTGTGTCTAATCTACAGGCAAATAGCTAACTAGACAATGAGAAGCTTTTCTGGGTTCTCTCAGAAGTAAAACTTTGTGAAAGAAAACCCTGATGTTGGAATTATTATTCAAAATTAACTTCTTCCAAAACTCTAGTCTCTCACCTCTTTGGCCACATACTTTAAAATATTATGTTGTACTTTTAATTAATCAGTGATTTACTAAACTAGAATTGCCAAAGCTAACTTTGTAAAAATGTTGATTATGTGGGTCTAGAAAGAAAATGCAGTGTTGCTGTTTCAGCCATCTATAGGGACTGAGGAAGAAGACCTGTGTTGCCACCAGAGAGTGTTATAGGCTATGACTTAGGTTTGGGGGAGATCTGACGTCTTGATCCCAGCCAACACCTCTGGATCTCAGTTTCACTATAAACTCATGATTGAGTACCTATTGTAAAATGCAAACAGCACGATGTTCAATGCCATGGTCCAGGACCCTCACCCCCGTCCTGCCTCTGGCCAACTCTGAATATTGCCAACTCCATGTTGACCTGTGGTCTCTCCCTTTATAAATTGGAGGTAAGAGGCTGCAAATATTGTGACATTATTAACAGAGTCCTAGGAACACTGAGATCCTGCCCTACCTTTCAATCTTTGCCACAGGGTTCCCAAGGGAGCCAATAGGAATCACAGTACCTCCTTATTTTTTAACAGCTTTATTGAGATATAACTGATATTACAAAAAGAAATGTATACATTATCTTTATACAATTTGGTGAGTCTGGAGTACTTCCTTGGTACCAGCTAAGCCAGCACCAACATTGTTAAATTCAGGTCTTCCTTGTGAAGCTCAGTTGAAGAAAGCAGATTTGGGGTTAGAAAAATAGAGAAAGGAACTCCGGGCCCCACCCTGGACCCCATTCCCACTTCCAGTGTAGATTGAAAAGTAGACACAGGAGAACAGCCGGCTCACCTGAGGTTGCCAGACTTGCTTAGAACTGAGGGAAGGCTGGGCATGGGCACTGGTCTTTGAAGCCCAGTCATTGTGCCCACCAGGAAGCAGGGTCCAATCAGAGAAACCTAGATGGCCTCTCTTGGGAGCATTTCTTCTCTTGTGATTGAGCTAGAAAATAGTCAGGGGGCAGAAGCAAGGTGGAAGGGTGTTAAAGGGTCTTTTCTAACTCTACTCCCCAGTGTTTGTATTTGAGACATGGCTTTCTCTAATAGACTTTCCCTGGCTTTCACTTCTGATTCTCAGCTCCTATCAAAGCCACAACCCCCTCTCTTGTTCCAATACCTGCTAACCCTTTGGTTGGTGCCCTGGTTGGGTCAACCCAAAACACTAAATATTATTTTAGTTTTTCATCCTCCTCTACTCTGCTCCCCGTTTCAAGAAATAATGTCACTGTGAAAATTCCTTAGTGCCTAAGAAAAAGACTTTAGGAATGATGTATAAGTACATAAGACTTTGGGAAAATTTAACCATAGTGAAAATATCTGCGTATAGAGAGAATACTTACTTTTTAAAAGATGAGACTCTCTTGACACAAATAAGAACACCACAGCAACTATGAAAGTTTCATAATTGAGAGAACAATTCTTATTTGTTTTTAATACCCCGGGGATAAATCAGAGACAATTTATCTACATTCCAGGTCTGAATTTCTTTAACCTCTCTCCTCCTACTTAAAAGATACCCAACCTCAAAACCCATCAAATTCCAGACCATTTGGGTCTTTTAGAATTCTAATTTTGCTTCTTTATGTCTTTATTGCTCCTTTGATAGAGAAATTGAAAAAAAAAGAAAAAAGATATGAAGGAGAACAACAAAAAGCTATAATTATGAAGATTCAATTTAATTTTAAAGCTTGTGGACAGAAAAGAAGAAGCCAGAAAAGAAGGAACCAAATTAATTTAGCAGGGAAGCATTGCATGAAATATTGTTGAAGTTTAATAACCATGCAAAGACAGATGATATGTGTGGAAAAATTAGTTGTAGGACCTCATAATAGTCTATTAATATTTCCTACAGGTGCAAAACCCTTTCCTGAATAATTATGACAAAGTAATCTTTTGAAAAAGAGAGAGTTGAAAAAAGAATCTTCAAAAGGAGACAGGGACGAGGAAGGCACTGGAAGAAGAAGGAGACTGCGCCAGTCGGGGAATCTGAGGGTATGTTTGATGTGGCTCACCAGCGTCAGACACAAGGCATCAAGCCCACAGGCCATCAGAAACCGTGCGGAGGCCACATGTGGGCGCATCTGCACTGCAGGGCTGTGAAAGCAAGCAGCATGCTTTTCAGACACACCTTAGTTGTTGTCATAGAATATTATGAAAATGATCTAGTCTTCCTGCTCATGAGGCAACATAATTGAATCCTTAGCCATGCAGATGAAAAATCTGAGATGCACAGCAAGGAGTGACTGGTTCCAGCCTCTGCACTAGATGCAGGCATAGAGGAAAAAGGTAGGTCCCTGCCTCTGACAGCACAAGGTATGTGTATGCCTTTTCTCGGTCCAGGGAAAGGGAATGACGACTTGTGACTTTGTCTTCTCTGCAGAGACCCAATCCTGCTTCTCAGTTCACAATGTCTGAGCTCTCAAGAGCAAAACATCTGAGTTCCTTGATTGTGATTTCATACTAGGGAAAAATGATTCCATACCCCAAATTCCAGAGATTACTATTGTAGTAGAGACTTGTTAAATACTTGTTGACTGAATTGGGTTCTGTTTGTAGAAGGAAAAGGGCAAATGAAAGGGAAGTGATATTTGTTATTAATCCATTGTTTCAAGCAGGTGTGGTGCCACACACCTGTAATGTCAGTGGCTGGGGAGGCTGAGGCAGGAGGATCACAAGTTCAAAGCCAGCCTCGGCAATTTAGTGAGGCCCTAAGCAACTCCGTGAGATCCTGTCTCTAAATAAAATATGAAAAGTGGTGGGGATGTGGCTCAATGGTTAAGCGCCCCTGGGTTCAATTCCTGGTACCAAAAAAAAAAAGAAAGAAAGAAAAGAAAAAAAGAAAGAAAGAAAAATCCAGTATTCCCAAAGCGCGCGCGCACGCACACACACACACACACACACACACACACACACACACACACAAATAGATGGCTTTCTCCAATAAAACCAATTTGCAAAGCAATTGGTATTATTTCCATGATGCAGAAAAGTTTCCAGTTTGACCTGCATCTGGGAACTGGCAGAGTTAAAACCAAACACAATGCCTGCAAAAGGATTAGTGAGGTTGGCTCCGAGTCTCCTCCTGCAGGGGTCTCTCCTGCCCTTTACTGGCTTGCAGAGGCTGACTTTAAGTGCTGGAAACTTGATCCTAGTTGTTACCACTCTCCAAAGAAATGGCTTGTGGTGAGGGACCATATTCCTGTCCTTATGAGGATGGTTCCACAGTGATTCAGCTTCTCCAGTGCACAGGTCCTGATGACTTGCCTTATGTAGCAAAAGGGCTATGGTCAATGGCAAGTTTGGTTTCATGAAAATCTGTAGAACTTCTGTGGTCCACTGAGAAGTCACTTGTCCCAGAACAAGAAAATCAAGGAGCATCTGAACATGAATACATGAAATAATTGAAAATCTGGCAGGGAACCATAGAGAAATTGGAATGGCATAATGGATAGAGTTGGGGTTGCATTGAGGTTCCAGTTCCCATTATTTGAATGAGTCCCATCTGGACACTTGTAGGGAGCCAAACTGTTCCTTCAGGTTTCCATCTAGTGGGATACAAGTAGATTTGTGTTCTATTTGAGTTTAGATGCACTGAACCAAAGTATGGGTGTATGTCTGGGACAGTGGGGTACACATCAACCAGTTCTCAGAGAGACATGGTAACTATATAAAGTATTGAACTGTGGAGGTTTGAGTTACAGAAATCATGTTTGCACAGTCAGCATCAAATTTTGATTTTGACTTATTTTGCTCCCCATGATGGGCCATCCCATGACCCACCCCATCATCCTTAAGCTCTTTAATAAGTTATGCCTTTACTATGTCAGAGACTAATGGTCATTGGTACTAATTCTGGGACAGGACTATACCTCCAGATCAGGAATCACCAAAAGCTTCATTCTAGGCTCCTCTTCTCATTCCCAAATTCCTCTCTTTTCATGGAAATATTGATGCCCTTCCTAGGAATAGAGGAAGCAAAGTGCATGCCCAGTTCAGATGTGTCCCTACAAATCCAGGGCCACTATTTCCACCATTTCCACTATTTCCAGCAGGCAAAGAGAATCAGCACTCACCACAAACAAGTACTCTCAAAAACCACTGGCAGTCCCATGGTGTACAGAATATGATGAACCCTAAATCCTAGGAGACTATTCCAAGCTCAAAGATTTCTCCTACTGATGAGACACCAATAACCATGTGGTTCTTTGAAACTAGGTAGGAGAAGGGCATCCTCAGAGAGCCCAAAGAGTTAAATCTGAATTCAGGGTTCAAAGTTCAAACTTTGCAGCCAAAGCTCCTATTACCTTCTAGGTATAGTTTCCTTTCTAGGACACAGAGCTTTTAAATCTCAAGCAGGTTCTGGAATATTTTCCTATATTCCACATCTTCACTAAAATTATTTTAGCCATATCCACAATTAGGAAAAGTATATTTGATCACACTCTGTTCCATTTATAAACTCCATAGGATCTATTTATTCATTCAGTTCTAACTCCTAAAGACTGAAAATGAATAATAGAATCTCTTAGTTTCAAAATTATCTATAAGAGGATCTAAGACTATTTTCAAAAAATTAGCCACAAAAGTTTGGATTTTCCAGCCCTGAAATTCTTTATGACTTTATAATAATGTGCAAAAAATATACATGTTAAATTATAAATGTATTCAACCTCTTGCTTTTTCTTATTTTTCTAATTTATTAACTAGTTGAAGCACCCAGGGTCATTTTTAATTTTTGTAAAATTGGAGTTCTCATATTTTAGGGAAAATATGCATTTTATAGATCTCTAGCTAAGTCATAAGTACATAGCCTACAAATATCCCATACCTCACCAATTACTAAAAGCAAGTATCACTTGCTCCTCCTGACGATTCTGAGAAATTCATGACACCACCAGGTTGTTGGAAGAGGGAACAGCATCGATAAAAGTAGTCATAACTCGATCTCTCTTCCCTTATTCTCCTGCCCTTTAACACAACTCAAGATTTTACACCTCTGATCCACTTTTTTTCTCTCACTAATCCCTTGTTTTTTGTTAGTAAGCTAATTTGATAGTTGGTTTATGAATACCTTGACATATAATATCAGAAAATATTCTCCCCATATATATATTAATATCTGATTTAACAACTTTTATCATTCCCCCTCTAGAAAAAGCCTCCCTCATTTCTCACTTCTTGTTTTTTTCTATTTTTTTTCCTTTCAATGTTCTTTGGTCCACGTGGGAACCAAAACATTCCCCTTATTTCTAGGAATGTATCCATATCAAGAAAAAGGAAATTCAGGAGTAACCCACCAGGTACCTGGTAACCCTTTGCAGAAGTCCCTCCAGCCTTGGGCCCATTCCCACCTCCACACCCTTGCTACGGCTGTTCCTCATGCCAGGAGAGCTGCTTCTCCTCTTAACTTTCCTGAGGGAGCCCATTTTCCAGCGTGACCCCCTCAAGGATTTCAGATCCCCTCCTCCTCTGAAATCCAATGCTTTAATCACTGATGAGTTTCCCAGGGATGCTCATCTCTTCTATTCCTTGCTACCTAAGGATGAAAGTCATCTCCCTCCTCTTCTGGGACCCTCTTATATATGGACTTGGGCCCCCTAACATTTAATATACACTCCTTCATTAGTCTATCTTAACCACCAGACTGCAAGACCCATGAAGGCAGAAGTTGGTACCTTATGATCATCTCTGGATCCTGCAGAGCTTGTGTTCACAAGATGCTGAGAGGTAATTAGTTGAAGTTTCCTCTATGTCTAAATATCTTCATACTTAACTACTCAAGCATTTTAGGAATGGTAACTATTACTTAGAGTTCATAGCATGACCCTAAACAGACTATCATCCCTGTGCATTAGAGGTTAAGCTAAGTAAAATAAGTATTTCTAAGATTCATCTGAAACGGCAAAAAACAAGAAGAGTGAAATCTAGGATAGAGAAATCAATGAATACATAATCCTGAGAGTGAGAACCAGACCAATATTGAGATTTTGTCTCAATCTGGAAGTCACTTCCATCCTCTTGCCATGCTATCCAAAAAGGGAAAGTCCTGTAGAATGAGGGAGCCCACGTTCATACCACTACCAGGGCACCGAGAACCTGGGTGAACTTGAGCAACTGTACCTTACCTCCCAAGCCTCAGTTTATTTCCTCATCTATAAAAGGAAAATAAAAATTACTCCACAGAGCTATTTTGAGGAACAAATTAAATGAAATAATGCCTAAAGAATGACAAGCACAGTCCTTGGCTCGTGATGGATCCGTGAAGGACAAGGAATGGCTTATTTCTCCAGTAAGTTATAGGTAAAAGATGTGCAATGAGCACTGATAGAAGTATTTCCTTTCTCGGAGGTGGTTTAGTCCTGAGTTTTATCAGAATTATTGCTGGGGTATGGCACTATATTTTCATTTTTATGTAGCATGTGGAACACTTTTTGTTTAGGAATGTCCTTAGGGTGCTAAGATTTAGTAAGGCAAGTCAGTGAGAAAATCCTTGTGTCTAATATACCCACAAATGGGAATTTTAGTAGAATAACTCCTCATCTAGAATTCATTTAACTAAGATTCACTGAGTCTCTGATCTATGCGGGAGCCTCTGCTAATCACCAGTGGGAGTGGGTGGACCACATGGAGCAGTGCCCCCAGGAGTCTACTGTCTGGCTGGAGGGAAAAAAAAAGAAAGCAATAGTCTTACTTTAATGCCTGGAAGTAGCCATGCTCCTGTCCACTGTTTTGTTTGCCCAGAAAACCGTCTTTTGGCTTCTGGGAAAGAGACTTCTACTCTAAGCTACATGGTTCCTAGGGAAGCAGCTGCCATCTAGATTCTGTTTTTGCATCACTTACATTTTATGTAAAAGAAAACAGCCCAAACTTTGTAGTTTATAGCAGCAACCACCACTTATGTAGTTGTGGGTTGATCTTTGGGTCTTGGCTTTTCTAGTTGGGGTTCTTCTGGCCTCAGCTGGGCACACTGATGGCTCACTACCCAACTCTGCTTCTTGTGAGTGGTCAGTCAGTTGTCAATGGGGACAAGGACAATGAGAGACATGTCAATCACTGTCACATTGACTAACAGAGACTTGCTCACGTAGTGGTGATAGGTCTCTCAAAGACAATAGAAGTATGCATGTCCTGCTGAGGCCTAGGCTTGGAACTGACTCAGCAACTCTCAGCTGCATGTTGTTAACACAAAACCAAGTCCCAGCACCAACCAAGTTTGAAGGAGTACTGACATAGATTTCAACTCTTGTGGAAGAACCTATAAAGTCACAGGGAGAAACAAAGGGTCATGGCCATTTCTGCAATACCACAACCTCCCTGGCCAAATTAGAGGACATGTACCCATCATTGTGCTTCCCCTGCCCCAATTAGGCCTTAATTTCTTGGCCCAGGAATAGACATCTGATAACCCTGGGTTAATCTGATATCATGCTCAGGACTTTTCCCTTCAAAGTCAGAGAATCCAAGTGCGAGTTTGTCTTTGGTAGAGAAAATTTAAGACTAGACTCATAACTAATGTATTCATCTGTCCCACAATCCTGATTCCATCTTTGATGTGGAAGAATCTTGCCATCAGTTGCTGCTATAGTCTACATGTTGATGAAGCCCCGCCCCAATCCATATGCAGAAACCCTAACCCAAAGCAATGATATTGGGAGGTGGGCCTTTGGGAAGGTATTGAGGCCATAAGGGTAGGGCTCTCAGGAATGGGATTTGTGCCTTTATAAAAGAGGCAGGGAGAGAGGGAGCATGTGAAGTTGGTGAGATGGCACCACTATGAACGAGAGGTGGTTCATTACCAGATGCAAATTTGCTGGCACCTTCATCTTGGTCTTCCAAGCCTCCAGAACTTTGAGTAATAACTTTCAGTTGTTTAGAAGATACCATGTCCATGATGTTTGGTTATAGCACTCCAGACAGGCTAAGACAGCTGGAGAGAATGAACTCCACATCTACAAAGAGGTGGAGGAAAAACAAAGAGAGTTCTAAGCATATGCCCAGCCTTTGGTGGAATTCCTTGAGACACAGAGGCCCCTCCCTGCCTTTTCTATGATCACCAAAGCCTTGAAATCAGTTGGCTTCTTGACCCAAGCTAGGTTCTGTCACTTTTAATGAAGAGTGTCCTGCCAACATGAGGCACAGTCTCTCAGGGGAAGCCAAAATCAAGTCTAGCTGAGTCTAAGACAGACTTATAGAAAAGAAAAAGAGTAAGCCAGAGAGGGTGTGGCGTTTGGACTGGTGGAGGTGTTCAGGAAGGAAAACTCAAAACAAGAAGAGCAATAGCAACGGAACAGACACGCGTAAATAATAACCACATGGAAAGCATATGAACTATTGTGTTGAATCCCAGGTTTTAGAGGAGGAGGAAGAGGAAAAAGAGGGACTGGAAAAGCAAATGAGTCACAACATGCAGGGTTTGGGTGATGTTGTAAAGATGTCAAACTCTTCAGGAGGCTGAGGTGGGAAGATGGCGAGTTCAAGACCAGCCTCAGCAATTGAACAAAGTTTATCTCAAAATTTTAAAAATAAAAAATGGTGGAGATGCAGCTCAGTGGTTAAGCATCCCTGAATTTAATCCCAAGTACCAAGAAGAAGAGGAGGAGGAGGAGGAGGAAAAAAGGGAGGGAGAAGAGGAGAAAAGGCTGAAAAATAAATTTGAAGAACAGAATGATCCAGTAGATAAATCCTGGAACAATTAGGCCTTAAAATGAGGATGTAGAAAGGGACAAGAAAGGAAAGAACAGGGGGCATGAAAGATGGAAAAGAGGAGAAAGACCAGGAAGAATCTATACACCCTGGATGGCGACCAGAAGAGCAGGAGAAGCTTTCCATGAGCCTGATACGGATCAGAGATTGGGAATGTTTCTTTATCTTTAACTATAATTAAAAATATTAAAAAATTATATTTTTTTTTCTAGAATTTTCCCTTTAATATTTTCAGACCATGGATGTCTGTGGGTAACTAAAACTGTGGAACATAAAACTGTGCCAAGAAAGGGGGGGGGGCCAGTGCAGTGGCTGTACACTTGGAGCACTCTTTAGGCTATGACTTTTTATGTTCCACTGATCACAAATAGTTGAATAAAAAGAATTTATGACCAAAGTACAGCACGCAACACTCTCCCTGACAGATTTCTTTTTTTCCATGTTAAGCAACATGTGATGCTTGGTCCTCAAAATTCTAAGTACTTTATATATATATATATATATATATATATATATTTTAAATGGAGGTGCTTCAGTATAAAATGAGCCTGGTACTCAACACTCTTAAGTGACTTCCCTAATGATGCACAGCCTAAAGTTCATCTGGGAAGAATGAACCTTGTTTAGCTTTACAACTTTTACTACTTTACTATTTAAAAAAAAATCTAAATAGTTGGCTCTCCAGGAAACTGCAGATTATTTCATTAATTACCTATTTCTTAACCCACCCTCTTGATTCTACCTGTTGTATGTGGGAAGTAAACATCAAAATAACCTACTCAGATCCATATTATATGGAATGAAAATTAGTGAGACAAGGTGGAGGAAGTTGGAAGCACAATCCTCAGTGCTTGATGCCATCTGTATTGCCACCTTTATGTCATGGTATTGTCATCTGTGGATTATATTTGTATCTTTCATCTCTATGTTGCAAAAATGTTCTTTTTTGTGAGAAGAGAATTTTACAGCTATGAAGAAGGAGCTGTGCCAAGGTATAACTTATCTTGTATGGAATGCACAAGGGTGTTTGCGTGTGCATGCACACACACACACACACACACACACACACACACACACGCACACAAAATCACCCTAATTCTCATTTGAGAAATGCAGCATCTGAAATTCAAACAATTGAAGCAATTTTTCTCACATCTTATGGTACAGATTGCTTAAATGATGATTTGAACCCAGGTCTGACTTTAATTTTGTTATTGTTGTTTTTCTTTTGGTGGTGGGATGGAGCCCAGAGTCTTGTGCATGCTAAGCATACGCTTTACCACTAAGCTGCACAATGGGGACTATTTATGATGGCCCAAGTATTTATATGATCTGTCCAGCAGGAGCTTGGGAAAGTGGTCGGGGCCAGAGATAGGTGTTGCGGAGTCATTGGCCATTTACCAAACATCAGTGGATGTTCCACTGTGGAAAGTACCAGAACACCATGATGTACTCATAAACATCCCCTGGACTTGGACTCTGGTGAGAACTGAAATGCTGGGAGAAAAGACAATGTCCTTTGTAGCCTCGAAAACATGGTAAAATATTTTGGGAGGAAAGATGGTTTGATTTCTATATATGCAGGGGAAAAAAACTTTAAAAAATCCAGGACATATTCGGACTTACAATAGACCCCCCTCCTGCCTTCAACCTGGGTGCTCTGTATGGGTTAATACCCTCTCTTCTCCTGACCAGCATTCCTTTCTTTTCATTTCTGTCATGCAATTCATTTGTGTTTGCTGTTTTCCACCCAATTGGAGAAAATCCACCATGTGTATTTGTCAACTCAGGAACCGTATTCAAATCACTGTCAGAAGACAGAGTTACAAAAACCCTTAATACCTCCCACCACACCAATGAGCAGTGGGAAGGAAATCTTTCAGCGAGGATGGAAGAATATGATTCACCAAGATTCAGAACCAAGTGCTGCCTCTTAACAAGATTTATGTCAACCCTTCCAACTCAGGAATGGAGTAGATTCCAGAGCAACTGGAGGCCAACTGGGAGACATCTGTATGGAAGAGGCCACGAGGCAGGTGGGGACAGCAGAAGCCACACAAACCGGGCAGAAATGGAATTCTCGGCTTTCATGTCCCCTTTTGCCTGCCTATTTTCATCTTTACAGAACAGCCCCTTCCTTGTCCTTCCCAATTCCCCATATTCTTTTCTTTTTTCCTTTCTTTAAATGCAGTCTAATCCCGAGTGTGAACTGATGTAGTTTGTCTGTTAGGGGGAAAAAAATCTCTCTCTTTTTCTGCCTTTTTTTTTCTTCTTCTTCCCCTGGCCCAGTTCATTATTTTTCTTTCTTGTCACTCAGTATGATAAGTTGAACAGAAGTGCACAGATGAGCACTGAAAACGGTGTCACAAGGCCTTAATCTAGTCTTTAATGCCTGATTTCAGAGATGTCATTTATCTTCTAACTGCAGCAGGCATCCACCAACTTTATCTCTAATAATATATTGATGGATTAAAAGGGTCGGGCAGGAGACCGGGCTGGAAAAATTGCTTATTGACATCAAAATACAGTGCCCTCAACCTGATAAACATGGAGGGCTCGTGTATCTCCCAGAATAGTTGGCGTAGCTATAATTTTTTTTCCTAACATGTTTCCCCCAGGTTCATGGGGTGGTCCAGTAAAATAAACAAATACTAAACATTATTTCTATGCTGACATGGCCAGGGGAATACACGAGATATTTTAGGAACACATTTTTAATGTCAGATTTATAAAAACCACCTCCCTTATTTATGACACGTTATGGCATATTCTATGACAACTTGAAACAGGCACCTATTGTCTTGGCAGTATTCAAATATTCTCCATGCAGTTTGCTGGAGCAAGAGCCCCTGGTAGCACCTGATTATGCTTTTGGACCAGCCGGTAACACAAGGCTATTTCAGCAGAAAGAGGAGGCCAGCAATCTCAGAATGTAAATGAAGGGAGCCTTTGGAAGGTTTTCTTTGTTTATTGTTCTCATTTCATTGTTTGGTTGGCAGCCTCAAATCATGGTCCCCTATTTCCACATAGGCTGTGTTTTCAAAACTCAGTTTTAGAATAAACCAGAAAATAATTGTAGACTTCTAACTCCTTTTTGGTGGATAGGTTCCTAAATTGACTTTTTTCAAATTTACCTGCTTTGGGATTGAATTTTTCTTTTTTTTTTTTAAAATTTTTTTTTACCCTACCAATTAGTTTGTCTGTGAAGATATTCTCCCAGAGAATAATTTTGTTGTTGTTGTTGTTATTTTAATTTTATAAGCATTGATGCTGTCAACTATCACCACATTTTCAAATTCAAGGGACTTCTTCAGCTCAGCTTCCTTTGTTTGGAAAGAAAGCTCTAAAAATGCTTGCTTCAGTTCTGTGCTAAGAGTGAGGGGAACCTTATTTTAGCTTTTTAAAAAACTATTTCATAATTTTATATAATTTTTCCTGAGTATAAAATCAAAGCTCTCCGGCAGACTTGCTTCTTAGAGGATTCATACAAACAACACATTATTACAACATTTTGCAAATTTTGTAGAAAATGTTCTTACACTGTTCACTCGTGGATGACAAGAGTGCTTTATTGAGAACCAGCCACGCCAGGATCCCAGGACCCAGAGCCCAGCAGTGGGCAGAGGAAATTCCCTAGTCAGCTGCTGTAAGTGCAGGCAGAGTCGGAGCCAAGTAAAGCAGGTCCACTCCTGGTGCTGCCTCGACAAGGTGCAGTTTCCCTGTCTGTAAAGTGGAATCATAATGGAACCTATTTCATAGGGCAGTTGTGAAGATTAAATATGCTCATATATTAAAAGTGGTTAAAATGGTGCCTAATACATGGGTGAGTGCTTGTAAAATCTTACCTATCACTCTCATCACTATCTTTAAATTATTGAACTTGTAATGATGTCCAATCCCAAAGGAAGAATAACTTGAGATAGAGCCAGGAAAGGAGGGTGTCATCTAACAAGAACAAAATGTGTAGGAAGGAGGAAAAAAAGAGACTCCTGAGGACAAACAAAATGGCACAATGAAACAGTTCAAACATTTGCAAGAATCCTAGCAGAGCCATTAGTTTAGAGTGGCAAAGCTCTGTTCAACAGATGAGAAGAAAAGAAAATGAGCACTTTAAAAACCAGGCACCAGGTGCCTTAGTACCTTCCTCAGAGGTTTCCAGGGCAAACTGGGGGCTAGATGGAGGAGAGGGAGGGTTGTGACATCAAACCCTGCTACTAACATGGGGGTCTTCAAAGTGGCTGATTCTAGAATAGATTGAGAAGGGAAAATAGATTTGAGAAGTAGAATAAAGCCCATCCCAGAATGACCTGTCACTCCTCTATGAATGCTTTGGAACCAACCCTGTAGCTATGAAATGGCCTCAATACTGAGATTACTGCAATTAGCCTGGGTAAGTTGGCTACATGGACAGAACTCAAAACAGAATATGAAAGCTAAGAATCCAAAACTAATCACTCAGAGGCTCCTCTACACACAACATTCAAGGGGAGATTAAGGAGCAGTGTGACTGAAGTACAAATGCTGAATTGGGTGTAAAAAATAATAATAGACACGGTTTACAGGGCACTGACCATTTAGCAGGATCCAATCCAGGTCTGCCTGACTCAAAAGCCAGGCACTCTGCTCCAACATCTCCCTTCTGAGCTGCATTCAGACTCTGACTGCAGCAAGGAGGGGGAAGATGGTGACATTCCCAAGGTTCTGAGGTGGCAGGTTTTATAATCAAAGACAGAAAGGAACCCAAAAGTCTCATGTGCCTGCTCTCTGGACTCTTCCATATTCCTCCACCTTTGGCTGATGATTCCCAGCCTTAAAAACGAGATTTACTCCTCCCTCCTCTGTATTCAACTGCTCTGGGGATAAAGAAATCATTCATTCTTAGCACTGACATCAAATAGGGTCAGTACAAGGTAAGACAAGAAATAGAGGGTCCATGACCTAAAAACCCCATGAAAATATAAAGGGCCCGTCCACCCTCATGACCACTGTTAACACAGAAAACTGAATTGTTGCAACATTTGTTTAACTTTCTGTTTTCCATATTTTTTCCACATCTTTCTGCAACAATTTAGCTTCCATGATGTTCTTCTCTCTGCTTAATGGAATCAAACAAACAAACAAACAAAAAAGAACAAAGAGAGGAAATACAAATCTAAGTTTATGTCAATGTGAGATTTGTCCACCTGGCCCCAAGAGAAGCCAATCATCGAGGTTAATATTGTAGACCTGGTGCCAAGAGTTTCTAGACATTGATTTTCACCTTTGATCCTCAACACAACTCTGTATGATAGGTTCTGTTGCAAGGAAACAAAAGCTCAGAATTGATGAGTCACTTGCCCAAGGTTACATAGTAAGCAAAGAGCAAAGTCAACATTCAAACCTGAGCCTCTCAGCATGCTGAGTCCTGCATTCCTAACTACTCATGCTGCATTGTGATGTAATGGTTGGTGACCTATGTCTGTACTTAGATGCAGGACAGCCTACATCTTTCCTGCCTAACTCTCTAGACAGACAGAAGCACAAAGAATCTGGGTATATTGATAGGGTTTCAAAGTTTGAACTCTTTGGCTTAAGTCATGATCTCTTATATAAACTCAGTTCTTCTCGGCAGGATTTTCCCTGAATGTAGAGTATTTCTTTCTTTTAAATTTACATATGCTGTCCAGACACCTTGATGATGTTGGCATTTCATTCTGATATCCAGATTGTTCTATCACTGTTTTCTTATGCTCTCAAGGTATGAACTCTCCCTGTAACTAGAGGTGTTCCCCTCTTTTGCATGCTCAGCAGTATAACTGACGATAGCTCAATTATTGTAGAATATAAATCACCATGGAAAAAAATTGATCTCTTCCTACCTGATTGCATGAGTGGCCCCTTCAAGGGAGTACAAAGCACATGTGAGGGGAAGCAAGACAGACAGTGGCCTCAGCAGCAAAGGAGGCTCAGCCAGCACGGAAAGAGGGTGGTGGCAGAGCACCAAGATACAACAATGGCTGGGTGGACCAGAGCAGACTCAGTGCTGAACTACGAAGGATCAGATCACACACCAGGGAATCATTTGACAAAACACAGCATAATGAGGTTAGAAGGCCAGTGCTGAGATTAATAGGATAAACAGAATGAAATAAAAAAAATAGCAAAGACCAGCACATAAATGTATTCACTCACGGTGAAAAAGCAGGGAAAGGGCTTACTCTAGCACAGTAACATCAACACTACTAATGAAAGAAACAGCAAAAGATTCTGAGAGGAAGAGAAAGGCAAGACATGGCTGGATACACTTGTGAGTTCAGTACCCTTTGGGGCTCTTTACCCTCCGTGGGAGAGCTGGTGGTGACTCCCACCTTGGGTCCATCTGGAAGGTTCACCCCACAGCCTCTTGCCACTATAATCACCTCTTCTGGAATCCAGCCTTCTTAGGTGGCATCTAGCAAAATATTCACTCAAGGCACAATGACTGCTTGACTTTCTATTTGTACTTTCTCATCCTACTCTCTGGGTCCTTTATTTTCTTTTTCATATGTGTATAAGTTTTTCTTATGTTTTCCCTTTAGCAGGCTTGGTGATTTACTTAAACATATATTCCTGATTGCATTTTTTTAAAGCTGCATTTGTGTCCTTATGAAGCTGCTTTATAGTGCGAGGTCATTGTATGTGTAGTAGGATGTTCAGTGGGACCTGTGCTTGCCCTGAGGTGACCACTAGAGAATGGAAACTGAGAAGGAGACATCAAGTACCCCAGAGAGGCCCCAGGAACTGGGGATTATTAAAGGGTAGCCTAAGTGTCCCTGCTAGTTCCAGACGTACCCGGGTACTCCCTTAGACAAATCCAGTAGTGGAAGGAAAATGCTAGGGTCACGAGTCAACAGTGTGGAGGGTAGGGAGAAGCTCCAAGTGAAATGGGCCTCCACAAGGACTCTCATACAAGAGAACTAAATACATATACATCCAAGGCACACTTAGTGAAATTATAGAAAACTGGAAACCAGAAGTAAAGTCATCAGAAAGAAAAGGCAGGTTGCCTGTAAAGATACAGCTATATAGGCTAACAGTAAACTGCTCGCAACTAACAGAATTCCAAAATGGAATGTTCTCTCCAATGTGCTGAGAATAAATAACCATTAATTCAGAATAATTGGACTAAACTATCATTTAAAGTAAACACTCAAAAGTATATTTTTAAACAAGCAAAAATATGAAAATATACATTTACTAGGTAATACTTAAGGAATCAGAGATGTTTGAGATTACCTCAAACGGCTCCTTTTGAGATCAGAGCAAGAAATGACACAGTCACAACAGTCTTACTTTGGGGGCTCCAAGACCTTTTTGACATCCATGATAAAAAGAAGAACACCCTGGGCTAGGGTTGTGGCTCAGCGGTAGAGCACTCATCTAGCATGTGCGAAGCCCTGGGATCGATCCTCAGCACCACATAAAAATGAGTAAAATAAAGGTATTGTGTCCAACTACATATATATATATATATATATATATATATATATATATATATATATATATATATTAAAAAAAGAAGAATCCCGGAAGCATTTTCTTTCCCTGCAAAGTCAAGATTCAAACTCAAGACTCTCTTGCACTGAGTCCTGCACTACTTCCTATTCATGCTGCACTGTGGTGTAATGAATGCTTGGTGACCTACATCTGCAGACTGATATTTACCTGTTTAGAAGAAAACCACTAGGATGCTTCAATGGTTTTGCATTTGAAGACTGAAAGTCCATAATAAATTTCACCTTTTAAAGACCTCATCCTATGTACACTCAGAATATCCATTTCCTCTTTCTTCCAACTTACAATGACTGGAGGTCCAAAAGACAGTAGCGCTTCACTCACATCGGGATGCTATAACAAAACACTCTGCTGCCTAAGACACTCTTGAGCATTAATAACTCCAAAATACAGAGGTTGCAAGAAGCCTCGCATCCTAAATGACCTGAGGTTTCTTGCTCTTTGTTTTTTCGAGCTTCCCTTTACAGGATTCACCTTCCCAAGAACCTAAAGAGAAGAGTAATTCCACATGGGTGCACTTGGCTTTGATGTAAGTAGAAACCCAGAGATGGTTGAACATCTCCAGTCCACAAAGAACATGTGCTCACACTTCGTGACCCCTAGCAGCCACCAGAAGGAGATTTGGGCTACAGAGGCAACATGGTGTGGGGTGAAGGCCCCAGCAACCGCTGTCAGCAGACAAAACCTGCTCACTAACCGACTTCTCACTTGCCTGCAAATAGGTATATGAAGACGATGCCAGAGAACACTCTAGAATTTCCAATGCCTTGATACAGAGTCTTGCCCACAGCTGCCACCCACCCCCTCCACAAACCTCAGGGAAAAGCCTGAAGACCAGGAGAGAGATTCACTGTGGCCAAAGCTATCAACTTTGGAGTCCCATTGTACAAGGCTCAAGGGGCAGGAGTCTAGGATTACACTGAACAGGAGAGGGAGGAACCTCAGGCCAAGCATTGGACAGGATGGCTGCCTGGCGCCTGCCCTTTCCCCGAGGCCTGCCTCTTTTTTTTCTTCCTCCTCCTACATTAAATTTGTTTTTCTTTTTCCAATAAATCATTTGAGCATCAATCTCATTATACAATCTGAGAAACAAATTTATTTAGACCATCTCTGCTATGGCAGAGAAGAGCGGGGCAGGGGGAGGAGCCTGAGGGGAAAGAGTCTCTGATGTCGCTGGCAGGTGGGGGCAGAGGAGAGTGCTGGTGGGAACCAGAGGAGCTCCTGGCTGGAATCCATCCACATGGAGAAGCCTGAGCCAGTGGGAACGCCTCACTTCCGAAGCTGTTGTGGCTTCCGCTTCCAGACCAGTGGCCGCGCCACGATGTCGGGATGCTCAGACCTGCTGTGGTCTTCTGGCTGTGCACTGGCCCGCCTGCCTCACGAGGGCACGTGCCCTGGGGCTACTCTGAAGAGGAACCTAGGGGGTCTGTGGCCTCCGGGCATTGGAGCCACTCTTCTTTGGGCCGCGGGCCCTTGGAAGCAGGGCACGCAGCAGCAGAGCTGGCGCAGGCAGGTGGCCATCCTCTTGGTGAGACCCCTCCAGCCCCTGCTTCTCTCCTGTGCCTGCCCAGTGGACAGATCCTGGGAGGCCGAGCTGTCCCCTTCTGCCACCCAGGTTCGAGGGTTGGGCCTGAGGTACATTCGCCACTGGGGGGCTGCATTGGGAGGGGGTGTCCTCACATCGAGGAAGCGGAGAGGAATGGCGGGCACGCTGGCACTTGGCGCAGCGCCCTTCTGCCCTGATGGCCAGGCCTCCTGGGGCCGCTGCTGCTCACAGGGCAAGGCAAGGGCAGGCTCACTGGGGCACTTGCTGGGGCGGACACTGGGAGGACCCGCAGCCAGTCCTGGGCGAGGCCCAACCGCCCCCAGACCCTCAGGCTTCCTTGCCCAGAGCCGGCAGCCCACCCCCTGGCATCTCTGGTGCTGAAGGAGGAGGTAGGTGGCCATAGCCTCATTGAACTGGCGATTTGCCAGGGACAACCAGGCAGTACAGGGGTCGAAACCCATGTCGAACATGAGGGTCAGGATGGCGGGGTCTGGCTGCTGCCTGGGGAGTGGCTGGCTGGGACAAATGGGTAAGGGGTCCTCATCCTGGCTCAGCCACGGGTGCCCCATTACCTGCTCTAGGGTGGGTTTCTGCGTGGGGTCCACCCTGAGGATTTGCAGGATGAGGCTGAGTTCTTCCTGGGACACGTGCCCCGGGATGTGGAAGCTTCCCTGCAAGATCCGCCTCCGCAGGCTCTTCTTGGTGCTCGCCCTGAATGGCCTTTTCCCAGTGAGGAGAAAATACAGGGTGATGCCCAGGCTCCAGATGTCCACAGGCGGGGCGGGGGGGGGGGGGGGGGCTCGAACTCCTTTCTTTTCAGGATTTCGGGGGCGCAGTATGGGAGCGTGCCCCGGAACTCCTTTAGCTTCTGTCCAGGTGTGAAACTCATGCAAAGGCCAAAGTCGATGAGCTTGAGGTGGTGGCCACTGGTATCCACCAGGAAGTTCTGTGGCTTGACGTCCAGGTGCACGAAGCCCTGCTGGTGGCAGTGATGCAGGACACCCACCATTGCCCTGAACACTCTGCGGACCTTTTCCTCTGGGAGGCCACCAGGCTGTGGGATGTGACGCTGGAGAGGTCCCCCACCTGCATGCTCCATGACCAGGAACATGTTGACCTGGAAGAGCTGGATCATATTGCGGTGTTCCAGGGTCATCAACCCCTCCCATTCCCATAGCGCGCACTCCTTCCTCTCTGTCTTTGGGACCACTTTCACCACCACCTCTGTCCCTGTCAGGAGATGGCGGGCTAGTACCACCTGCCCATACCTCCCCTCCCCAATGGCACTCAGGACTCGGTAGTGGTCCGTCAGGGCCCTCTCGTAGCAGGAGCTGGGCCCCTGCCCCTCTACTCTACTCTAACTACTCTCTCCCTGCATTCCTGAGCCGGAACACTAACTAAGGATACTAGCTAAAAAGAGAAAATAACAAACCCACACAGAATACCAAAAACAACAACCCTAGCAAAACAAACAAACACCCAAAACAAAAAACCAACAGCAAACCACCACAAACACCAACCACCAACCACCAAATGCACTATCTATCTGGGAGTCCGACAGGTAACCACCCAGAGCTTCCTGTACTCATGGACAAACACCCACTCACAGGCACACACTTATATAGCCGGTGTTGGGGATCACCTCACAGTGGCTTCTTGTGAAGTCCGAGCAAGAAATGACCCAGTGATGCCTGGGCATAGCCCCCACGGGTCATCCCACTTTGGGGTCTCCAGGACCCCCTTGACTTCCATGATAAGAAGATCAAAAGATCCCCAGAAGGCTTTTGTCTCCTTTGGGTCCGCAGGCAGATATTTTTTTGTTTAGGGACCAATACCACTAGGATGCTTCCATGGTCTCTGCATTTCAAGTCTGAAGATCCATAAGAACTTTCAGTTTTTAAAGACCTCATCCTATGGACCCCCAAAGTATTCAATTTCTCTTTCTTCCAATGCACAATGACTGGGAGTCCAAGGGACGGGGTGGCACTTCACCTACACTGGGATGCTGTAACAAAACCCTCTGCTGCCTAAGACACTCTAGAGCTAGGCATTAACACCTATGGGGTTGAGCGGAAGGGAGGGAGCGTTCATCATCATTTCCCCACAAGGCCCTCATCATTTCTCCCTAGAAACCCTGGAATGCAAAAGGGAGTGGGTTGATAGGTTCAAAGTGATGCGGGATCAAAGGAGGAAGCCCACAATCCTTGAACCGCCGAAAGTGTCTTTCCCACTGGGAGAAGCAATGGAGATGTTCCCACACACCTTGATCCCTTCCTGCTGCTGTTTTTAAAACAGATTCCTCCTCTAACTTACTCTTGTCTGTTCTCTGGACCACAGGGACAGGAAAGCTCATTAAAACACTGTCACACAGCTATGCAGGTTGGCGCATGCCTACAATCTCAGCAGCTGGGGAGACTGAGGCTGGATGTTCCCAAGTTCAAAGCCAGCTCCAGGAACATATCAAGGTACTATCCACTCAGCAAGACCCTGTCTTGAATAAAATATAAAAAGTATCTGAGCATGTGTCTCAGTGGCTAAGCATACTTGGGTTCAGTTCCCAATAACACCCCTAAAAAAAAAAAAAAACTATAGTGTCCTCATAAATAAAGGCAAGGAATCTACAGGAATTTATAAAGACCATTCCAAATGGGCATCATGAGCCAATCTGAAGAGATACCACTAGTTAAAATTGGGATCATGTAAGCATATACACCACTCTGTTATTTGAACATATGAAATGTCATTGATAACACATGACATTTATTCATATAAACCAAAAAATATTTAAACCCATACATCTCGCTGAATACTTTCAGAAGATGGGGGAAACCATCTGGTCATTTTGAAAATGGTACTACAAAGTGACCTGAATCTCTAGGAAACATAACTATGGCTGAACGGAGGCTTTTTGTAGACATTCCAGCTAAAAACAAAAACTGAAAGAATGAAGTTTTCACTTTTTAACCCCTTCTGTGTTGGGAGGCATGGGATCCACAATACCACAAACCAGAAATTATGTGTCTTCTGCTCAAACCAATGCCTCCAAGGTAGCCTGTACAAAAACAGATAAACCAGCAAACAAACTAATGCTGTTTTTTCAAAGGAAAATCAATTGAAACAACTCTCTAGAGCTAAACAGCAATCAACAGAAAAATCAGAGGTTAGAACAAAAGAAATTCTATGAGACAAATGGTTCCCTTTTTTCAGCCCAAAAAAGAAAAAGAAAAAATGGCGTGAGGATCTACATATCAAAAGATACCCAACTGTGCAAATTTTACCTCAATAAGTAAAACTTAAATAAGAAATTTAAAAAAATAAATCAAATAATAGCAATTCTTGAATCCTTTTGGATTCAGCTCACATAGTATAAAAATAATAAGCATATTACAGAAATATAATTATAGCCTAGATATTTGATGATATCATATTATTTCTAAATATTTACATATGACCATGGTTTTGTAGAGATGTTGAAAATAATTTTAATCTTTTGGGGTTAGATAATGAACTATAATGAACTATCGAAATAATGAGGTTTGCTTCCAAAAAATTTGGACAAATGTAATAATCAAAATACAAAGCCTTTTTGAGTTTGGATAGATTGTCTTCTAAAAGACCCTGAAACTTTCATATTATAAGTAAAATTGAGCTGCAATAAATAACAAATTAGTAGAAATAATAAATTAGTGATATATTTATTAATAATAAATTGCCATTTGTATTCTAAGAAATAAAGGAACTATATCTAATACTCATGTCGGCTTAGGAAACAAGACTCCTAAAACACAAGAAGTAAAATCAAGAATCAATAAGTGGAATGGTATCAACCTAAAAAGCTTCTTCACAGCAAAGGAACAGTCAAGAGAGAGAGCCTACAGAATGGGAGAAAATCTTTGTCACCAACATCTTAGATAGAGCATTAATCTCCAGGATATATAAAGAACTCAAAAAACTTAACACCAAATAAACAAATAACCCAATTAATGGCAAAAAAAAACCCAAACAGACACTTCACAGAAGAAGAAACAAGAATGGTCAACAAATATGTGAAAAAAAATGTTCAACATCTCTAGCAATTAGATAAATACAAATTAAAACTACACCACTGAGATTTCATCTCACTCCAGTCAGAATGGCAATTATAAAAAAAAGTAACAATAAATATTGGCAAGGATATGGGGGAAAAGGTACACTCATACATTGTTGGAGGGACTGCAAATTAGTGCTACAACTATAGAAACCATATGGAGATTCCTCAGAAAACTTGGAATGGAACTACCATTTGACCCACTTATCCCACTCCTCGGTTTACACACAAAGGACTTAAAATCAGCATACCATTGCATACTATAGTGATACAGCCACATCAATGTTCATAGCAGCTCAATTCACAATAGCTAAGCTTTGGAACCAACTTAGATGCCCTTCAGCAGATGAATGGGTAAAGAAAATGTAATACTTATACACAATGGAATCTTACTCAGTCATAAGGAAGAATGAATTTATGTCATTTGCAGGTAAATAGATGGAACTGAAGAACATTGTGCAAGTGAAATAAGCCAATCCCCCCAAAAAATCAAAGGTCCAATGTTCTCTCTGATATGCAGATGCTGACTCACAATAGGCAGGGAGGAAAGTGGAGTGGAGGTTCACAGGATTAGACAGCAGGGAGTCTGGGTAAGGCAGGGGAATGGGGATGGGAAAGACAGTAGAATGCATTGGACATAACTTTCCTATGTTCTTATATGAATGTACAACCAGTTTAACTCCACATCACATACACCCACAAGAATGGGAAATTATTTCTGTATGTATATCAAAATAAATTCTACTGTCATGTTTATCTAAAAAGAACAAATAAAAACTAAAATAAAAGATCACCTACTTATTATTCTCCAGAAGATTAAAAAAAAAACTACTGCTTAATTTCATGTTTACTGATTATGATCATATCTTCATGGTCAAGGGCAAGTTTGGAAACCCACCATCTGGCTAAAGCCTGATGGACCTGCGATATCTTTACCAGATTTGCTAACCTCCCAGTCGACATATTACTCCCTGTCGTGTGTGTGTGCTGTAAACAGAATGAGTAAGGTGTGCCTCTGTAAGAAACTGAAGCAGTTTTCTTGCAATTAAGAAAGAAATATTTCACTTCTAGTATGGATACGACCATATAGGTGAATATTTCTTCATTTTTTCCTGGGACACATATAAAACCAAAAGAAATAATAACGATCACAAGAAAAACTAAACATTCCCTATTCACATGAGCAAGAGACAGAAACAATCTACAGCCTCCAAAATGTGACTATTAAAACAGAAAAGAAGAAAAGAGAGTGTCAAGATGGCCTGAAAAAAAGAGAGAACCTCAGAAAGTTCCAGCAAAACCACGATTCCTGGAGAGAAGGAGCATGTGCTGAAGGTAATAGCTTCACCCTTTATTTGAAGAAGAAAATAAAAGTGTAGAAAGTAGGGTGAGTAGGAGAAATTGGGAAAAGAGAAGCAAAACTTAGCGATTTACAAAGAATCCTTGTAGGAAAGAATGTTCCCCAGATAAGAGGAAAATTGTGGGTATGTATTCCGATTATTCACCACCTAAACCTTAGTGGTTTAAAACAGCTACTGTTCACTGTATCTCACATTGTTAGGGTCCAGGAATTCAGACAGGACTCAGCTCGGTGATTCTCCAGCTCCACCTTTCAGCTGGGGTCTCCTGGGAGTTTTAGGCAGGTGGATTTTTTGGCCCAAAGACATGAAGCTTCACTCATATATACCTTGTCAGTAACATCTGGAAGGCTGGTTCAGCTGAGCTACTTTTTCCATTTCCTCTAATCTCAAAGCCTCTTCTCCCAGTGTGGCCAGCCTGGTGGTCTCAGGAGAGTCAGCCTTCCTATGGGGTAGCTCAAGACTCCAGGAGAAAGGAAGAGAAGCTGCTGGTGGCTTAGGGCCCAGGTGCTGAACTAGCATAGCCCCATTTGTCCCATGCTCTGTTTATCAACACAGCTCACAGAGGTCACCCAGATGCAAGGCCTGGCTCTATAAATCCTGCTTCTCACTGAGAAGAGAGTCAAGGAATTTACAGCCATCTCAATCCCCCACTGTGATCAAGAATTTCACCATGAATTATAAATAAATAGCCTCTCTGAAGGAACTCTACAAGAAGAAATGCAAGAAGCAGGGAGAAGTTTGTGAGATAACAGAAGCACAAGAAAAATTAGCTGGCAGAACGCCCCGACAAAGAAGTGGAAGTCAAAAACAAAACCATCACACACTCCAAGGATTAGACTTTGCAGAGAACTCTGCAAAGCAATGTTTCTCATACCTTCCAATGTACGTGACTCAGCCAGGGATTGTGTCCAAACAGAGCGTAGGACTGGGCTAGGGCCTGAGAGTCTACACTTCTGACATGTTCCCAGCTGATGCTCACTTGGGGATAATCAAGGGATATAAAAGAAATAGAAATAAAAGAGTAGTATTTTTTAAATCTAAGAACAAAACGATAGAAGCAGAAGGTGAAAAAAACTGAACATATAAATAACAAAACTAAAACAAAGTCTATAACAAATATGGAGATTAGGGTCTCAGAATGTCTGTGCCCTAGTAAAGTAAAAAAGACACAGTTAACAATAGATAGATAGATAGATACAGACAGACAGACAGACGGATAATAGGAGGGAACAGGGAAGAAAAGGTGGTTGGTCATTATCTTGATTGTTTACTCTGTTGTGACTGGAGCTCAAGGATATTATTTAAAGCTCACACATCAGTCACAAAAATAGAAGCACATACAGTGATACAAAGTAAAAAGGGAAGAAGACTAAATAGGAAGGCACAGAGGGGAAGGAAGAGGAAAGAAATTAGCTCTATCCTTCCATATAAAAAAGCAGTAGAGCTTATCAACAGGTGCACTCCCAGGTGTGCTGAGATGGGGCGGTCCTTAGCTCTGGAGGGGCTTGAGGAACTGGAAGAAACTCCACTCCCATGACGGGCCCATCACCTCCAGATGTCTCATCCATTAACCCAGTATGTTGTCTGAATAATACCATCTGCTAGGTTACCACCATATGAACAAGGTTGGAAAGCACTGAATTATGGAGCTAAGGATATTATATAAACTTGTAATAATAAAAATAACCATTAGAATCAAGTCACAATTTTTCTATATGATACTGGGTATGCACACAGCTACAGAGAGAAGGAGAGAGAAAGAAGCAAATTGAATATTTAGTGAACATAAGCTAGGTATGTAAAGCTGTGTTGATAAACAGAGCATGGGACAAATGGGGCTATGCTAGTTCATAAAATGACAGAAGTAACACCAAAAAAAGTCTCTGATACCAATTAATGTAAATGAATTTTACCCATTTATTTGAAAGAAAAATTTTCAGATTGGATCCCAAAATGAAACCTAACTGAGCTGTACACAGTAGGTAAGCCTCGAGCCCAGTTATTCAAGAAGGCTGGAAAAAAAATGAAGGAAGGTGTCCTAGGCAGACCCAGACCAAGAGAACATAGATCTCATCTCGATAACAGACAAGGCAAAATTCAGACAGCAAAGCCGCAGACATAATTCTCACAGGGGCAATGCACAATGAAGAAGAACGTTTGTTTTATATCTAGGCAGCAAAGGTCAGAAATATACTGCTAGTAGGAAATTTTAATTCAGATCCCTCAGTTTACGACATGTTAAAGAGATTTTTAAGAAAATGGAAAAAGTCAAAGACTTCATTAATGTAATCAATAAGGTAGATATAATTAATCTACAGCAAACTCTGCACCTTGAAAGCTGTCCATGGAACATATTCATATATGTATTAAAACACAAAGAATCCCCCCAGATCTCCAAAATGTAGGGAAAATATCTTCTGATCACTATGCAATAAACTAAAAGTTATAAAAACAAAAAGCCAGTTCCACATGATAATTTTAAAATCTCTCCTTAATCAACCCATGGGTCAAAAAAGAAATACAAAGTCAAACTGGAGAATAGTTAGAGAACAATGATAATAAAAACACTATATTTCAGAATCTATGGTAAAATGAGGCTCAGAGGAAAATTGTTTGCCTTTAATACATTCATAAAAAGATGAAAAAATAAATTGATTTAGAATCTAACTCAAACTGTCAGGAAAAAAAATAACAAAGAGCCAAAGGAAAAAGAGTAGCAAGCAAGAAAAAACTAATGAGTTCTAAAACAATAAAATGAAAGTAATACTAACAAATATAAAAGCTGATTTTTAAAAGGAAAATATTTTTTAAATTAGATAAGTTACTAGCTGGCCTAGTAAAGATAAAAAGAATTTAAAAATTATAAAATGGAAGCAAATAGCAAAACAAAGAAAATTAAATGAATCTTAAAATACTCAACTCTTTGAAAATCAAAGAGTTGGGATAAATAGCTGACTTTTAGGAAAATATGGTTTACCAAAATGTGCCCAAAAAGGATAGAAAATCTAAACTAAATTATCTTTACAGAAAAAGAAAGGAAGAAAGGAAAAGCTATCAAAGTGCTACTTATGGACCTCGATCCTCACCTCCACTCCCCAGGGAAAGCAGCAGGTGTGGGATTTTTGCAAGAAAATTATCCAAATTTTAAAGAAATGCACTTCACAACCAGCTTAAGCTTTCTAACTCACAGGAAAAGTTCCAGATTCTATTTATACTGTGAGTGTATCATCAAAGATAAACCCATTGATGATTTCCCACACACAATATAAATGGCATGTCAATCTCATTTACGAATATCAGGGTAAAAACAAAAGTTTTGATACAATTTTAATAAATAGGACATTAAAAGAAAAATACTTTGTTGTGAAGAGAGTTCTATTTCAGAAATGCAATGCAAATGTATTTCATTATTAGGAAACTCATTAATAAAATTCATTGTATTAATATAGTGGTGATGATTTTATAATAGAATCCATTATTTTAACAATTCTACGCAAAAAATCAAATAATCATATTCAACCAAATTTCAAAATTCTTTATTAAAAAATCAATAAAATTGAAATATATGGGTAATTTATTAACAGGAAAAAATATATCTATTTTAGCTTAAAAACAAGCACCACACTTAAAGAAGGAAAAACACTAAAGAATTTGTTCACAGTCTTGGTTGCACAGGAATCATTTGGAAGATTTAAAAAGTACTGATACCTGGGTCCTGCCTCCAGAGATTCTTATTGGTTAGTATGGGTTGAGGCCTATCCAGTAGGATCTTTTAAACTTCCTGAATCTTTCTAACATGCAGCCAAAATTGAGAACCACTGCAATGAAGACATTCCCTTCATGTTCAGAAATACAGTCAGCAAGTCCTCTGTTAGCATCATTATTTAATACAGTACTGGTGGTTCAATTGTACAATTATTGTTGTACTGGAGGTCGAAGCAATCACATAGGCGAGAATTATAGAAACTGGAAAGAAGTTAAACATATTGCTATATTAGATTTTATGATCAGGGGGCTCCAAGAATTTGATTTTTTTGTATTTAAAAAGCTACTACAGGGCTGGGGATGTGGCTCAAATGGTAGCATGCTCACCTGGCATGTGTGAAGCACTGGGTTGGATCCTCAGCACCACATAAAAAAATAAAATAAAGATATTGCAGCCACCTAAAAACTAAAAATAAATAAATATTTCTTTCTAAAAAAGCTACTACAAGCAACAAGATAATGCTTTAAGATAGTGGAGTACAAAATAATAGATAGTAATCGATGGCTTTTACAAAACACCACATCAGTTATAAGAGGCAATGAAAGAAAATTCCTTATTCATATAGCAACAAAAGTATAAATACAGCAATATACTGAAAGAGAAATATGCAAAAGACATGAAGAAAACCTGAAAACACTATAAAGGATACAAATAAGGATTGAAATTGAAAGAATATATTCTTGGATAGAAATGCTCAGCCTCATAAAAACATGAATTCTAATCTGATTTTCAAATTTACTAACATCTCAAAAGTAGGCCAATATATTAAATACCAGGCTACTTTGTTCGAAAATTTTATGTTAAAATAATCAGAATTATTCAGTAAAATTCTGAACAGAAAAAGCAGTGGAAATGTATCATCTTTAACAATATTAAAGCATATAATAATGCCTCAATAATGAAAACTCCATAATGTGGTACTTTCTTAAACAAACTAACCAACTGAACAGAAAATAGACTCCAGAAATAGACCCAAATATAGATAGAAATTTAGTATATGATAAATGTGGTGTCTCAGTGAAGGGAAAGATGGATTATCCAACAAAGGTATTTGGCAAAGTAAATATTTATATGGAGAAATATTATTTTATTTATACCTCCACTATATATACCAGGAAAATTTATAAAATAAATCAATGATTTGGTGTAAACAATGAAAATAAAAAGAACACAGAAGAATTTCTTTATTACTTTTTTCTAACTGGGACTCACAGTCCAGAAGCCATAAAAGAAAAGTGATCAAAATAGCTCCATGAAGACAAAAAGAAACTTCTGTGTAGGAAAAAAATCATAAAGTCAAAAGATTAAGGAAAATTTGAGGGGAAAATGTTGCAAAAGTATTTATAATAAATAAAAGAACCAAAATAATCATAAGCACTCCTAGAAATCAATGAGAAAAAGACCATTAACACAGAAATGGGCAAAAGATAAGAACAGACAATACCTCTAAAAAGGAATTCAAATGACTCTTAACCATTTGAAAAAAAGTTTATTTTTACTCAAAATAAGAAATATGAAAATTAATACTACATTGTAGTATCATGTTTTGCTTATCAGAATGGCAAAACCCAAGACATTAAATATGTTCTATTGTGAAGGTTCTGGAGAAAACAGACACTTTCATACATGAAGAAAATATAAATTGGAATAATACTTATGGAAGGCATTTTGGCAATATCTATCAAACTTAAAAATGTATAGACCCTTTGACCCAGAAACTCCACTTCTGGAGACTCACCTTGTATAATACTTGTTCACAATTATGAAATCTACTAGTTTATTCCCCAAAAACATGTTTTTGTAACAGCAGAAGATTATGTACTATAGAAGTGCCCATCAATAAGACACAGGTTAAACAAGGCATTCAATAGAATGCTATGTGATTCTCACAAAGGATGAGGAAGCATTCTGTAAGATGTTGAACTAATTAGAAGAGATCTCTACTATGTATGTGTGTGTGTGTGTAATTTTTTTAGTTGTAGTTGAACAAAGTACCTTTATTTTATTTCTTTATTTTTATGTGGTGCTGCAGATTGAACTCAGTGCCTTGCATGTGCTAGGCGAGCACTCTACCACTGAACCAAAACCCCAGCCCCATCTAATGTATACATTTTAAATGGAAAAAGAAAATCAAAGGTAGATAAGGTATATTACATGCTATCTTTTAGTTTTCAAAGATAAATGAGACTACACTGGTCTTTGATTATTTATTTGTAAAAATTCTGGAAGAAAACATAAAAACTAAAAATAAAGATGTCTGGTAGAAGATGAAAAGGAACTGAGTGAATAAGAGTTAACAGTGAAAGAGAAATGTGTGGTGTGTGCATGTGTACATATACACACATAAACACACAAATGCATATAATGTAAATATATTACCTATTCAAGTTTTATTTTTGAGAGAGAGAGAGAGAATGCACCAGGTTCTGAGACAGAGAAAAGTTTACCTGAATATGAAAAAATTTATATTGTTGCTTACATTGA
The DNA here is from genome assembly GCF_052094955.1 of Ictidomys tridecemlineatus. Lineage (NCBI taxonomy): Eukaryota > Metazoa > Chordata > Mammalia > Rodentia > Sciuridae > Ictidomys > Ictidomys tridecemlineatus. The sequence continues at coordinate 16,568,460 of NC_135488.1, read as the reverse complement.
ATTATTTAAAGAAATGCTTCTCACAAATAATGAATAGCTCCCACCATCAAGATGTTGTGTTCCAGTATTTATTGGTACCTAAGTTTCAGTAATTGGTAAATGTGTTTCTCTATAAGAAAAAAAATACTCTAATTTGTGCTTTGTTTTTTTTTCCTCCAGACCATTATTTACTTTATGATACAAAATAGTATACAGTATTATTTACTATATATACTCTATAACAGTGTTTTTGCAATTGTATATAGATGTATGTTTGTCAAAAGAGTTGAAAAGATAAAAATAATTTCTCTCTTGAATGCTGACATAGAGAGAAAGATGTAAAGATAGACATATGAATATATTAACTCAGGGCTAATTTTGAAAGCTCAAATATGCATACTTTAGTACAATTTTACTTTTGTGTCTAATTGTGCTTTATTTTCTTGGATGAAAGTTTCTCTATGGGGCAATTTTCCAATTATGAAAAGAAAAAAGGTCAAGTTAAGAAGTCTTAATATTTATATTATCATATAATAATTGGAAATTAAATGAAGGAAATATGTCTGTATGGATGGAGCTGGAAGATGGCTCATGATTATGGGAATATGTAAACATGTGAGGGGAAAATACTGCTGGGGGGCTAAGGAGTCAGCAGTGAGCCACAGCTGACATTAGAGGAGAGGCAGGAAGAGGAAGGACCACAGGGCCGGGCTGCTGCTGCTGCTGTGAGGGGCATTATTAGCCTAGAAGGGCTTGGTTGCTGCATTTGGGGGCAAGGGGAGGGAAATAAAGTAGCTTCAGAGAACAAAAAAGAGAGAGCAGGTGATATTACACTTCTTAAGTCAGGACCCAATCCTCAAAGGCTATTGGCACTAATAATAAAAAATTACTCATCGGCGCTAATAATATAAAATTACTTATAATACAAATCACATTTCTTTAATAACAAAAGTTAGCATGTGAATAAGTATGGATTCTCTGTAAGGGAGAAAAGAGAAAATCTCGCCAGTCAAAACAAATCACTGCTAGATTTTAATTGCCTTGCCTCACATCGTGCTGACAGGGAAAGGCAGACGGCAAGACGTTGCTGTCAAATTATGCCAGGAACTGCCTGATTTCTGTCATAAAAGACAGATTATTTTTAAAATGTGCAATTCAATTATTCAAAGTTCAATATACCTACTGTAGTACTCAATAAATGTTGGTTGACAATCACGATTTGCTGTGTTTCAGGTTTGGAATGGGGGGGCTATTTAAAAATAAACCATTTAAAGTATAGGGTTTTGTTTCATTGTGATCTTTTGCTTTTTTAGTAAATGTTTTATTTAACCACAGTCCCTAGATTCTAAACTGTGATTATTTTGTTGGTTTGTTCAAATCCCACTAATACTTCCAGAATATTGTACTTCTGTTTATTTATCTGAATCAGTATTTACTCTTCATAAAATCCTCAATTAGAAAGGTTGACAAAGTCTCCAAAGATATCCACAGATCATTTCACCAGGATTTTAAGTGAAAATAAAGGTGGTTTTAGTGGCTTACAATAATTGCAGGTCTACATTTATCTAACAATATGTTATTGGGTAACTAATTAAGTTGCAGGTATCCTAGGAGTCCTCGGTATTATTTATATATGAATCTGCATGAATTACAACTTCAGCATAGTGTCTCTTTATGTGTGGTTCTCATGTAAGTGCAGCACACTGGGTCATTTCACACTATACATATCTTCTAGATTTATCCCGTGTCACTCCACAATTAATCTGCAGTAAAATTGTTATTATATTTTCAGTGTCTAAATGATGCCACATACTTAACTGAACCAGAGGTATGAATTATTCTGAACCAGCTGAAAACAGAGTCTGGCAGGGGAAAGAGGATAGGATTATCTTTGAAAATTCCTCACTTGCTATCTCTGATCTTTCCCGTGTCAATATTTTGAAGGTATTTCTCTGATTTCAAGAAGATAAGTAGCTCCACCAAGACAGGGCTGATGATTTGAGGCCACTCAGAATAATATAGAGAAACATTGGAAATATACTTAAGTATCATATTTAAGCATTAATCATCTTCTGGGTTACATGTTAAATATATAATAAACACAGAATAAATACCTATGGTGTGATGTCCACAGTCTCTGCAGCTTTATAAGCATTATCTAGAATTATTGTGATACTGATGGATGGTTAATTAGCAGATGGGAAAACTGAGATTCCGAGTTAGAAAATTTCCCACAGATTGTCAGAAGAGGAGGAAAAGATGGAGATCCAGACAGTTCCCAATCTCAAGCTTGAAGTGTGGGCTCTCAAACCCTGTTTTGTGAACTTGGAAGATCATGAGATTGACTATACAATTTGGGAAGATGCTTTCATTTCTTTAAAACAGCTTTTACAGTTTGCCTCCCAACAACCCCTTCAGAACCACCAACAGCCTAATCTATTTCCTGCTATCTTGTTTTTAGATGGTCTTTTAGGTGGTGATGCTTTGAAGAAGCCAGGAGCATAAGACTCCAACACATGTTTATTAATAAGTCTTTGTTACTTTGTACAATAATCTCAGAGCCTCTTTTGCCTAGTGTTGATAAAGGCAAAATGATCCAGGAGAAATGAAATCACATGGTGGTTTGCAGTACAGTTTCAACATGGTTTCCTGCTTCCCTTCATTTCTATAACAGTTACCTTGCATCACCATAAAATTAGGTTCTATAATTGTCCAGTAGTTGTAAATTGGAGTGAAAACCACATTTATTAAGTTGAATGACAAGCTACTTTACTTCTCTGACTGTCCACCATGTGCAGGAATTCCTCTGCAGCAAATCAATTCATGAAGCTACTATGAACCCCACACCTACTAGTGATGCTTAAGAAACCAGGGGACCAGGGATGAAGGCAGAGATGGAAATTAAGGGGTAGAGTTACAGGAGGAGGAAGCTTCCACTATTATCATTCAGGATTGTCCAGGTTGCAAGGGGCAGAAATATCCAAACCAATTAGAAATCACATACTAACAAAAAGGATATTCGTAAGCTCATTAACTAAGAGTCCATATGTGACTGGATAGGAGCTCAAGGAATAATGTTAGGATTTGATTTCTCCTGCCCAGGTCAGCTCTCTGTTGGCATAGATCAAAAAATAGATTTTTTTTCCCATTGGTGGAAAGTAACCATAGCAATCCTATCTGTGCTTTTTCAACTCACTGGAAGAAGAACACCTGTCTCTGCAGTAGCATTTATCAGGAATTTCAACACATGATAACGTGTTACAATCTACAATGATATTAGGGCTCTGATTGGGTATGTGATCAACTGTTGTGGTCAGAAAAATGGGATGTGCTCCATGCTTTAGGGCTAGGTCACTCCTCTACCAATCACTGAGTTCAGGGGAAATTACTTGCTGATTATTTTTGGACTGGACAACTTCTGCCCTGGAGACAAGGGTAGAGGTACATTGAGACCTGGGAGGCAGGGATTCTGCCAAAAAAAATCAGAAATACTACCCAAAATGCTATCCACAGTTTGACAGCTTTGTGGTTCCTTCATGTTCCCCACTGGGGGAAAAAAGGCCTTCCTATATGCTATTCCTGCACCCTGACTTCCCCACCTAGAGAAAGCAACTGGCTGAATCTGTGTTCAGCTGATATCCATATGGACTTCACTTGAAGAAAAGTGACTTCCCAAACCAGCTCAGGTATTCCTGGTCCCCAAAGCCTAGGAGAGCCTTCTACACAGATATATGCAGGGCCGCTATACCAGGTAGATCTGTGCAGCCCAGACACCAAGAGATTTCAGACAAGAAAGAGAAGAGCTCTTTCTTCCCAACTATTTCAGGTTGGCGGAGCCTCAGGGTAGTGAAAATGAGCCAGTACTAATGGCTTTGCTAATCAGAAACAGTGACCAAGATAAGATCTTAATTAACTATTCCCTAGACCTTGCCGTGCTATATCATATATTCATGAGCTAATAATTTCATAGAACTATGGGAAACTCAGGCTAAAAATTACCCTTCTTACCTGATGAAGAAGCAAAGCCCCAGAGATGAGTAGAGCCTTGCTCTGGATCCACACAGCAAGTGGGATCATGATTTTAAAAAATAAAATAAAAACTAAAACTGAATTCTACATTCCAAATATCATGGAATAAGAAAATTATATTTGATTGCATATTTGTATAATTGTTTCATAGTCATAGTTCTGTATTGTTAGAATAATAATGTGCCAACCCAGAGTTAGTTTAACTTATTAACCTGGGGTTTCCTGTACCATGCAGGAAATATAAATTTTGACCCCAAACCCATAGTGAAATTGTCGGCATGAAATAGTAATTACTTGTTTGCTTGTAGTTATGAATGACGAAAGGGGACTTTTTCCCACCTAGAGCTTACATCCAAATTAACAAGTTTTCTAGTTGTCTTGCTTTGATATGGAAAGATTTCTTTTTTTCTAATCTTCCTTTTGACCAAGCAGGAGGAGGCACTTTGTGGGCCCCACCTCTTTGCAATCTTCTCAGCTCTCCTTTCCACTTGGCATAGACCCAAACAGTTGCTTGGACACCGTGTTCGTCTCCTCCCTCTTTTCTATTTTCTTTTTTTTTTAACTTTTGCCCTATGCTATTTTCTTTTCCCTTATTTCAATCTCAAGAGTGCATTTAAGAGGCTATTATTACATTTAATTGAAAAAGTTGTATTATGGATCGGAAGGATTTGTCGGAATTTCAGGTCTGCCTAGAGACAATATTTATTCTCATTCTGCTTTTATTAATAAAGTAATTATAACCAACAACTACTGGGCATATTTTGTAATTGAGTGGGTCTTTCCGCTGCAAGGAAAAAGATACAGAAGAGTCATGACTAAATTACTCGTGTTCTTCTGTATTTAGAAAATCTTGGGAGACCCAGCAGGAATCTTGGGGAACCCTTGAGCATGTATGACACTGGTAATTCTGAGAGCCACGGGCGAACTGATCTCCTTCTGAAAGAGTATTCAAGAAACAAAAGTCCACAAGTTTTATTGAGGTATAACTTTCTGTCCTGACCCACAGAAATGGGCCTTATCTATTACTGTATAACAAAACTCCCCCAAAAGAGCTAATTTGCTCACGTTTCTGGGGCCCACATCTTGGCTCAGCTGGGCAGTTATGTTTGCCTCACCTGGAGTCTTCAAGTAGCTGCTGTCATCAGGCAACTGACTCACACCGATGGCCTAAGGTGGCCTCTCCTGTGTGACAGAGGGTGGTGGCTGTCAGTAGAGCCTGCTTCCTGAGTTCTGCATGTGTGGGTGAATCCCAAAAAAAGATAAAGGGCAAGTCAGCTAGTGCATCTTTAAGCCTCTGCTCGCTTCCCATTTACTGATGTCCCATTGACCACAGCAATTCACTTGACTAAACCCAGAGTCAACGTGGAAAAGAAAGGAGATGTCAGAAAAGTCCTGAGAGAAGCAGGTCCGATTCTTTGGTGGCCATGACTATCACAATCTACCTTCAGCGTTCAAGCACATGACAGACTGCTTTGCTTTGTGGAAGGAGCAAAGACTTGGTTATCAGACACCCTGAGAAAAATCCTAGCTTCCCCTAGGCTTCATCTTAAGTAAACAAATGACTCATCACCAGAGCCTTAGCTTCACCATGGGTAAAATTAAAAAAAAAAAAAAACTACTTCACAAGAGTCTCAAAAACTTCAGATATTTAAAGTCTCTGTCACAACAGGATTTAGTCTGCCCATTCGGAAAAAGTTTCTGCTTGACCATGACTTTGCCTCAAGATTTCACCCTGTCATCTTCTCTCAGATGCCTTACAATTTTCATGCAAAGGACATTCTGACTTTTAAATCCTATACACCCATTGGGGAAAAAAAAAAGAATGCAGACCACTTTGGAGATGGAAACAGTGGCTCTTAGCCCTCCCTTTTCATTCTGTACCATCCCCCTGAGTGATGCTCCAGTCCTCACTTCAACCCTAACACACTGGTGACTCTCAAATCTGTCCCTCCCATCCTGTCCTCTCCCATGATTCTGATGCATTCGCCCACTACCAGGCAGGCTTTCAGCTCCACTCAGATTCCTCAAGCAAAGGCTCTCCATGTTAGTGTTCACCAGAATCCTCATAAGGACATTTAAAAACCCTGTTGAGACCCACTCTCATGGTGTATGATTGAGTAGATCTAGAGGCAGGCCTCATCATGTTCCCAGGGGATGGTGAAATGACAGTCTGAGGACCACACACTGGAATCACTGACACTGCATTTCAACTCACCCAATATCCAACCCTTCATTTTCTAAGACATTCCTATTCCTGGATTTCAAATAAAGAGTAATAGCGTGAACCCACCGACTGAGCTAGCAACCAGTTGAAACTAAGGATGCAAAACAGCAGGGATATAGTGGTTCCCTTTTGTCCAGTTTTGCTTTCTGAAGTTTTATTTATCCATGGTCAACTGTGGTCCAAAAAAAATTGTTTAATAAAAACTTCCAGCAATAGACTATCCAGGTCTTCAATGGCACACCATTCTAAGTACTGTGCTGAAAGTCTGCTCCATCTTCCCCACCCTGCCTGAGATGCGAAACAACCCTTTGTCCAGCATATCCACATCATAACAGACCTGTCCACTATGACTTAGCTGTCTTAGTCATCATATCAGTGTCACAGTGCTTGTGTTCCAGCAAGAAGGTCAGGGGACCCTAAGACTACACCATGATGCCTGCATCATCCACCTCACTTCCTCCCATCCCATAGACACTGTGTCATCTCACATCAGCACAAAAAGAAGGGCAAGTACGGTATAGTGACTATTTTGGGAGAGATCACAGCCACAGAATTTTTATTATAGTATATTGTTAATTGTTATAATTATTCTAATTTATTGTTAGTTATTGTTAATTTCTTATGATGCCTAATTTATAAATTAAACTTCACCATATACATGTATGTGTAAGAGAAAATAGTTTGTGCAGGGTTTGGCTCTACCTGTAGTTTCAGGCATCTCCTGGGGGTTTTGGAACAAATAGCCCACAGAAAACAGAGCAACAACGAATAGGATCCGTTGTTCTGGCCACTATTTCTTCCTTCTTGTTTTCCTGGATGCTTCACTCCTCATCAATTTCATTATCTACTAAACAGAGACACTTGGTGATAACCTCACTTAATACACTTTGTTTAAAATATTTTGTCTCCTCCTTCCCCCCCAATCAATGGAAAGGATTATGTAATATTTTTTTTTATTCAGCCAAACTATTCATAAGATAGAGAAAACAAGTTTTGCCACTGGAACCAAGATGTCTAATAAAATCTTCATCCTTGTTGTGGGTAAAGTGTCACAAAATGTCAATACCCCGCAGAAAAAAAAGATGAGAGAGCTCTTCAGAGTTTAAAGGTTAAGGTCACAATAGGGAAGCAATTTTTTCTGTCATTACTTATAGTAGTACTTCATCTTCTACCACATTGTAAGTGTTGTTACAATGTTGAGAAGGAACTAAACCCAAGACTCCAGGAAGAGGAGTCTTGCTTCCTTATATAAGAATATAAGAAATTTCCCTCTGCAAAGGTAGGCTAGAGACATCGATGATTTAGCGCTCACGATATCTAGCAAAAGAAAATGTGTGTGTGTGTGTGTGTGTGTGTGTGTGTGTGTGTAAATTTCTCAGGTCTTATGAGCCAGATTTATCTGTTAGTTCTTCAGCACCCTAAGGGCTTTAGAAAAAAGAATTCTGGGTCAAGCTATTTCACCAGTTTTTCCTTAACTCCTCTTTTATCCTCCACTTTGCCTCTCTCCAGTCTGTCTTCTACACTGGCCATCATCAGGATGAGGTCATTCTAAAACCTATGATCATCTGGAGCCTGATCATGTCACTCCCCTGCTTTAGAATTCACACAGCTATCCACTGTCTCCACAAAGCACAGTCTGTTGTTGTGTGGAAGAAAAGTCAAGGCCAGGGTACGAATGCCCACTGGTTCCATTCAAAGAATCCTGGCTTTTGTCATCTATGCAATAGGGAACCCTAGAAAGTTTTTTAAAAAGGAATGATATATAAATATTTATTGCTTTCATGCTATTTTTTGCTCTGTTATTAACATAAAGGGTAGACTGGGATGGAAAGATGAGGCAGCGGAAGACTAGAGACAATAAAACTAATTACAAACTGTTTTGATAGTGAAAGTAAGAGATGATAAAGTACCCGATCTTCAAGAATTATTGCTATTTCAGTTTTAGTGGTGATGGTGGTTAAATGAATGATCCAGGCTAGTGATTTTGAAAGTATGTAAATCCCAGCTGGTACTATTACTGGGATGATGAAGATATAATAGCCAGGATCTTCTCTGCACTCTTGACTGAGATGAGATCACCCAATGTTGCTAACTGTATTAGCATTTCATAAGCTGTTGGGAGAGCTGGGGCCATGAGCTGAAGCTGAGCTTCCTAAGTCCCCCAACATCCAGGATTAAATCAAATGCATCACAGTGATCAGCATGGCCTTTGGGCTTGTCACACTTAACAGCATTTCCTACCTCTCTGTCCTGAGAATTAGATCTTCCCCATGGAGGCAATCATATGCATTTAACACTGCTATGATAAATTCCTTCTTATTGGGTTTTTTAAATTAAGGGAACTGAGTAAGCCAGCAATTCCAGATTGTGTGAGGAAATGTGATAATGATAATGTGGCCTTGTGGGCTCTGGCTCATCTTCTCCTGCCCTGACCTGCAGTGCAAAGTTCCCTCTTCTCTGTCACCTGATAGTGAGGTGGTCTCAACTGAAATCAGTACAGCTTGACAGAAGGATCTGAAAGCAAAATGTCCTTGGGGGCAACTGTAGAACACAAAACATAAAACAATGAGCTATTTGAGTGCCATCAGTAGAGCCCACAGAAACCTCACCAATAGCATATGCCTATTAGATATTAGACTATCTAAATCAGGGATAGCAAATTTATAATAAATGAGGACTATTGGTTCTGTGTGGTCTATTCTTTATGCTATATAAACTTTTGAATTTTATCAGGTGTCTCAAAAAATGCCAAAGGAAGACATTTAATTTAAAGTAGGAGTTTGAAAACTTCTCTCTCTAGAACTGCATCTCTAAATGTCCTCCACATAGGATGCAGCTGGTCCTTAAATATTGCTCTTCTCTGCTCTGCCCACTCAATTCTCAAACACACTTCTGATATCATGTGGTTGGTTTCTATGATCCATTTCTCTCTTGAACTACTGTGTCTTTCAGTTCCTTATTATGCTTTCCCTGTAGCTTCTGATTTCTTTAATTTAAAAGAATCTTTTGCTTTATTTTTTTAACCTGGTTCTATACAACAAGGAAGAAAATGCTTTCTTCTCAGAAACCAAAAGCCAAGGGGGAAATTTGATATAGTATATTTTTGTCCCCATTATACATTAATATTTTATTCCTGTTATGGGAAAAAAACAGTACTATGAAAAGTATTTTCAACTTTGACATCAGAATTAGGCAGTAGTTCGGAACATGAGCTCTGGGATCAGAAATACTAGTGTTTAGATTTTTGGCTTTGCCTGGTACTCTTTTCCTAGGTCTGGGTATCTACATTTGCAAAATGGAAATGGACTGTATGAGTTCTGAATTGGATAATTTATGTACAGCATTTAATATAGTTCCTGGCAACTTTTATTATAATTATTCATTCTTATCTTGGGGGAAAATAGTCCATGGGGAACAGGAATTCAGCCAAAAACAATCCTTCCTATTGGCACAAGACATTTAACAATCCAGAAAACAAGTTACTTGTCCATTCTCTCCCCTAGAGAAGTAAATGCCAGTTTCTTCATATGTCATGAAGTATTCCTGCCTTCTCTGCAGTCACATGCTCAGCACAGTTCCTGGCAACTCAATTCACAGCCATGGATTGATTAATGGACGGGGGAAGCAACAAATATCTCAGAGACACCAGATGCAAACAAGGTAACAAAGAGCCTGCGAGTCCTCCTGGTGACACAATGAAGTGTGTGTGTGCACTTCTTCCCGTCACTCTCGGACCAACCATATCTGAACGGGAGTCACCCATATGGGTTTTCCTTCCCTATCAATGGGCAAAGTAGATGGTTGATTTGCTCATTCTTTGGTTGAACATTTTTAAGCTCCACTGTGTGCCAAGCATTGTGCTGGGTGCAAGGCACAAAGAAAATGACAGAGTCCTAAACCAGGGACATTTTCTTTAGCAGTTCAAAGAATATCCAAGACCAGTGCATCTTGAACATCAGTGTGCAGACAAATCACCTGGAGAATCTTGAGGAAATAAAGATGTCTATTGTACATTTCTAATAAGCCCCTGGGTGAGATTCATGTTGCTTCTCTTAAACTTTGCTACTCAAACCTCAGGCCAAGAGCATGTTCAGGCTACCACTTTAAAAGGCTCTGGTGCCTGTTCACCCAGGAGAATTAGGTCCCTCACGTTATTTTGTAAAGATTCCCAAGCCTACATGATTGTGTCCCTCTTAGGGTGTAAGTGGGTATCAGAGGCATGAACTGGGGATGGATATATATGACTAGGGACTTTACTGTCAGAAGGAAAAAGCCTAAAGGTTTTAAGTATGTTTTACTTTCTGAATAACTTGCTGAAAGCAGGAAACAATAAATTTCCAATTTTAAATGCTTCTCTCTTTTCCCAAGCTGGGCTGCCGAGGAAAATTGGAGGTGGAAGAGGTCTGGGTGAAGGGTCTGGCCACCATACTGTGCTCAACAGGTCTGGATGCAGAACCAGACTGCATGTCTTCCTACCTGTCTGACTTGGCATGAATGAGAAACCTCGTGTTTTAGTCTCTAAATCCCTAAAATGGGAAGGCTTATCATACCTGACTCAGAGGATTGTTGTATTTACATAAGATGATTTGCAGAAAGTACCTAGCACAGTGTTGGCAGTGACCATTAAACAGGATGTGTCATTATTAATATTATTAATAAAACTGGGAGCCACACAAATACCCTCTATCAGGGCTTTGTCAATGCATGCTGTAGAAAGATAAATCTAAATTGAGCCCATTTTCTGACTCATGTGCTTCTAAATTAGACCAGTAACATAGTGTGAGCACAGGTAGTTTGGTTTCTCTCTTAACAGGAGAAGAAAGGATGATCAAAAAAGAGAGAAAAAACAATCACTATTTGAAAGTGAATGAAGGGTGCCCTGCTCCTCCCCAGTCCTTTTTTTTCTTACTTTGACATCTCAGTGTGTATTTTTTTTTCTTTTAGCTGTGAGTTCTGGGATAGGTGATAACTGCCAGTAATAGGATTAGCATTGATTTCTTTAGCAAGAACAGAGATGTGGCAGTTCCAGCCATTTCCTGAACTGCCAGCTTTGAAATATTAAAAAAAAATAGAGAGAAGAAGAAAAAAGAAAAGACAGAAATAAAAAGAAAGAAATCCATAGGGGGGAATACAGCTTTTAGAGAAAAGGAAGTGTGTGTGAATCCGACTGTGCATCCCTGCGCCTGTATACATACGGGGGAACAGGAGCTCTCAGGACACATGTACATCATGAGAATGTTTTTGTTGTCCCGTGATAAAGGATCAAAAGCTCTATCTCTGTTCTGCTGCAAAAAAAAAGATTTTAACATTCATTTGGCTTTCTTTTTCTTTCACTGTGAACATATTTACCAGTTGATCTTTCATGGCTCTCCTTGAATACTGACTCTTTTAACCTTGAAATTCAAACAAAGGAAAGAAGTGCCTTAGAGAGACTGCAGGGGGCGCTGCTGGACTCGCCCCCACCCCACCCCCTGAGAATTCCACTTCTCTGAGACTAGTTCCCCCAGGGGAACCAGGGTTGAGGTCTCCACATCACATCACTGTCACAGTGTCTCCTTAACAAATAGCTGGTGAGCCTTCAGCAGGAAGGGACTCAGTTTTCTCTTACAACCAGGGACTTGGGGGTCCCCACTTTCCCAAATGTGTCAAACAGAAAGCTGGGCAAGAGATAAAGCACTGCCCATCCAGTTTCTGGTACTGGAGCTGAAAGTAGAAAGCACCGGACCCAGAGTGAGCTTTAGCCACAGCCTTCAAGCCACTCTGAAAACAAAACTAGTGTAAAGCAGGGTGTGAGGACAAGATATCGGATCACTTACATAAGTCAGATCTGGAGACCTTAAGTTTTAGAAATGGAGAATTTGCTGGAGGAAAGAAGTAGAGGAAGAGGGACTGAGAGGTGGCCTTCTCGTCTTTGATGTCTTCTTAAGTATACCCAAATCAGTATCTATCGGGAATCATAAAAGAAAACAAACCACTTCAAGGAGAGAATCCATTAAACCAGTTGACGGAACAGTTTACACAGTTAAATTATTTTATCAAGTTAAATATTTATTTATGATGATTATCATTATTGGCAGCTATTAACTGGGTAAGAATTATGAACCAGGAATTGTATGGGATCCTCTGAATGCACTTAGTAGCTTTTTTTTTTTTTACTCTTTATAACAGATAACATCTGACAGACCAGATAAGTGACTTGCCCAACATTAGATAGCAATGAAATGATAAAACTTGCATTTAACCCTCAATCTGGATAATTCCAATGTCTTGTGTCTCTTTAATTACCCTCTGTCACCAGTTCATTTTTTCCCATGCCACCCTTCCTGTAAGGGTGCTGCATTTTTGTTTGCTGAGATATTATCTAGTAAGAGACATTTTCCCGTAGTTCAATCATTCATACATTCACCGTCCAATCAACATTGAGCACCTTCTGTATCACCAAATTCAAGGACAAATCAGTCAAGGTCCCTGACACAAAGTGCTCAGAGTTACATGGAACTGACTGACCCAAAGACAGCACAGAGGAGAAAATAACTTGGATAATACTTTCACAAAGATGGTGTTAGGCCTGAACTTGGAGGTTGGAATTCAGAGAATATACATGTCACAGTCAGTAGTTTCTTCACTGGCTCAAACCCATAGCTTCAAAACTCCTAACCATGAAAATCACATTGAACCATACATACACAATACCTTAGCAACTAGTTGAAAAATCAAATATTAATTTAAGTAGTTATTTTTATCAACCCAAGTTGTTAAGTAATTATTTTACTATTTTACTTGTTACTTATTTGTACTGAACTGTTGTTTGACAGTATGCATATATATATATATGTATTTATGTCTATATATATAGCTATAGATATACATTTTTTCTTTTTTTATTAGTTGTTCAAGACAGTACAATGATCTTGACATATCATACATTTGATATACATTTTAATAGAATCTATTTCTTTCTGATTAAAAGGTAATGCTTGTTCTTTGAAAAGACAATGAAAAATTCATATACACTAATATATATTAACATAGACATGAAAACTTAAGTCACTCAAAATTCTACTGTCCACAGTGATCCAGGGTTAACATATATTTCCTTTCAGTATATTTCTATACAATTATCTATTTTTCCAACAAAATTAAATGTATAATAATCATACTGCCTTCTAAATGTTTTTACCCACATTTCCAACAATAGTGAACCTTCAGCATTTTCTTATGTGATTAAAAGTTATCTGACAGGATAACTGCTAATGGCTCCCTAGTGTTGCACTTACTGCGTGCCCCATTCCATCAACAGAACATTTAGGTGATTTCCTTGTTGGTATTGTTGTATTGTAAATTATACTGCAAAAGGGATATCCTTGTATTTAGGTCCTTGTGTGCATCTATAATTACTTCCTAAAGATAAATCCCCAGAGGTATTATTACCTCATCAAAAGTTTAAAACCATTTTAAAGTTTTTGACAGAGATTTCTAAATGTATCTTCAGAAATAGAGACTCAATTTGGCCTCCCACAAGCAGTGTGTAGTCTGCCCAGCTTCTGTATTCTCACCAATACTGGATATTTCCATTAAAAACACTTTAAAAGTATTTCCCAATTGAGTAGGCAGAAAATTGTATCTTGTTTTTATTGGCTTATCACTGAATACTGATGAGGTTGGACATTTTTCATACATTTATTATCCACTTGTATTTCTCCCTTTGTCATTTATTCATGTCCTTTGCCCATTTTTCAATCGCTGGGCTTATCTTTTTCTTATTGATTGGTAGGCGTTCCTTATAGATTAAGGATATTAACCCTTTGTCTGTCAGAGGTGCTGACACAGCCATAAATGCTAGTCCAGACACATCATCTTTTCCATTCTTTACCGTCTGCCCAAACTCCTTCAGACCTACTCGAGTCAGCCTCCCTCCCAAGCCCTGACTCCTGAGCACTGGTAGCTCATCCTTGCTGTAGTTTCCCATGCTTGCGCGTACAACTGGAGCATCAATTATTAGTAGCTTAGTTTGCTAATTGTTTTCATTTATGCTACGATTGTCCCCATCCTACACCAGCTATCCCAAAACTGTTGAGAAAGTTCATTGAAGATAATAAACTATCAAGAACTTCTCCCATAGCCTTGCTTTCTCCAAACAGTTGTAACTTTTTCATGTGAACATGGTAAACTGTCCAACCCATATACCAGAGATTGTGATTTCTGAAAACTTTTCTAGGAACTGGGCTCTGATATTTTGCTTAATTGACAATTTCAAAGTAGGGTCCTCTAGGAATGGTGTCAGGACAGCAGAAATGTAAGTGGTCAGTGCAGACGAGCTTAACACTCATTTCTTTGATAGCCTAAATTCGACCACCGTGACTTTTCAAAGAGGAGTACCACAGAGATTTTACTCTCTTATAGAGAAAGAGACAGGAAGATAAGAGAGGTTAAAAATCTCAGGGATTGTGACTTTTTATGAACTCTCTCTGATCCCTTTATTAGGGAGGTCAATAGAAGGAGTTGGGGATGATCCTACTTATTTCTGGCCCCCATCCCAGAGAATTATGTTTTCCAAATAAAATATGTCTTCTGGTGGAATTTGAATTACAGATAACGAATAAATAATTTTTAATGAAAGCATATCCTATACTTCTAAAATTCAACTTTAACTGTGTGTTCTATATTCAGTAAATCTGCCAACACTACCCTGAATAAAAGCCCCCTGGGCATTGGGAATTTGATCAGGACATAACTTGCAACTTGCTCTTTGGGGCACATTTAAGAAGGGAATTTAAGAGTAAGAGAGTCAAAGATTTTTCAGGACTATGTATTGAATCTATTGAAAGATACTAGATTCAATATAATAGCCCCCTTATTAGAGGAAGAAACTGTAAGGAGGAAAAAAAATCCTGAAGTTTCAAAGTAAGAGAAAACAATGAAATTTTCCTATACAGCCTAGAATATATTCCTAGGAAAATGTTTAATATTGTTCACTAGATATGAGAAGATTGGGCCTGTATCAAACAGGGAACAGAAACCCATAAGGTGCAAATGAATCAGAAGGAGATAAAAAGGGAGATAAGTGAGATGAAGAATTATTGAAAAGACACCAGTGATTACCAGCATTAAAATCTCTTTTGACACAATAAAAAGTAGAACTACTTCTTTAAAAATATTAAATCATTTGTGTAGAAGAAAAGCTTGAGGAGCTTTCTTAGAATGTATAGGAAAGAGACAAATAGGAAAAGAGAAAATGATATGGCTTTGAAACCAGAGGTGGGGTAGACAGTATTGGAATCATACGTGTTGTTCATATTATAGAAATAAATCATATAAAAATAATGCTAAGTGTTCCTTGTTCAGGGTAAGATGAAGCAATCACACTTTAATTTTCTCTCCTACTGAATACAGGTTTAAAACCTAGACAAATACTGCAACTATTTAAAAACTAAATAGTAGCAGGCAGACCAGGATTCACGGTGTTACTGAAAAAGCAGTGAAGTTACCTTCTTTCCCTGTATCCTTCAACCTGATCACAATGTAGTCCAAACCTTGAAAGTGGATACCCAGATACAGGAGAATGCCCATGAGTAGCTCGATAGCTTTGACTACAATACTTAGATAGATCGTGGACCCCTAGACATTCCCCCTACCCCACCCTCATACTTGAGCATTCTGGGCTCCAAGCAAGCCTGTGGTAGCAACAGCAGTCAGCAACAGGAGTCTCAGGAGCCAAATTCTGAGAGGACGGTCATCCCCCCTCAATGATGCTATGTTCCCAAGAGGATTCGGCACACCCCATCACTCTCTCTTTCTCTCCTCCCATCTCTTTGCATCTTTCCCACCCTTCATTTGGTCCTGGATATAGGAGCAGTAGCAGAGCCAGCCAATAGACAGGACAGATAAATTCTGGAGTTTCTGGATGGAAGACTGAAAACCGGAGCCCTGGAGAACAAAGAGTATAGAAATAAGGCAAAGAAGGAGGAAGCAAACCCTTACAGTTATTTATGGACTCCCAGATGTGGACCTAATCCTAAACAGCATATTAAAAAATTTGAGAAACAGACAGATGGACCCTCCCCCAGACTCCTGATTAGCCACCAGAAGGCACACACATGGGCTGTAAGCACATAATGTTACTAAAGACATTGAAAATTTAACAGAACCACAGAAGTCAAGTTGGAACCAGCAGCCTGAAATTACACAGGTCAATTGCTTGCTGAAACAAAAATATCAACATTCTCCATAGAATTTAGTAAGATTTGAAGTCTCATAATCTTCAAAATATTCAGGACATAATGAAAAATTACTCTGCATATAATAAACAAGAAAAATCTGAAACCACATGTGAAAAGATCATCAAAGACACCAACATCAAGATAACATAGATGTTGGAATTATCTGACAAAACATCTACAATATGTATTTTTAAAATATTCTCTAAAAAACAATCGTGGATACTCTTGAAACAAATGGAAAAACTAAAAGTCTCAGAAAAAAATATAAGAATCAAATGGAAATTTTAGAATTTAAAAGTAATATAACCAAAATTAAAAATTCACTGAATGGGTTTGATATCAGGATGGAGACTACAAAGAAAAGGGTCATTAAACCTGAAGACAAGACAGTTAAATAGAAATTAGCCAATCAAAACAACAAGGAGAAAAAAGATTGAAAAAGGTAAGGACTTCAAAATCTTTGGAACAATCACAAAAGGACTAATATTCATGTCACTCAGTCCCAGAGGAGAGAAGACAGAGTACAGTGCTAATAAAGGAATCAAGAGAACCAAAATAAATGGAGAGAGATATAATAATGGTTTGAAAAATTCAAATAGTAAAGTGTCAATCCTTCCTAAAAACGATCTATAGATTGAACACAATTCAGATCAAAATCCCAGTAGTCATCTTTATAGACACAGAAGAATTGGTTCTAAGATGCATATGAGAAGTCAAATGAATAAGAATGAATTTTAATAACTTTTAAAAGAATATGAAGGACCCATACTAGTCAATTTTATGACTTGCTGCATAGTTAAAGATATCAACACAATGTTATTGGCAAAGAAATAGACACATAGATCAATGGAACAGAATTGAAAAGTCCAAAATATACTCAAACAAATATAGCCAGTTGCTCTTGTCCTATCTAATATATTTTAAAAACAAGATCCTAAAAGATCAAACTGTTTATATGTAACTTACCTGAATCCCAGAATAAAATTCAAGAATAGATTCAACACCAGACAAGGTGAAATATCTTTCATTAAATAAAAAATTATCAAGTATATAAAGGAAAAAATGCCTTGCATGCAGAGAAACATAAACCAAACAAGGAGAAAAATCAATCTATAACAACTTAAATTGGTCACATATTTTGGAGGTAGCCATCAAATACATTTAAACAGTTATTATAACCACAGTACCATAAATTGAAAACTTAAGTAGAGAAATGGAATATTTTTTAAAGATCAAAAATAACAAAACGTGTAAAATCACACACACACACACACACACACACACACACACACATACAGAGAGAGAGAGAGAGAGAGAGAGAGAGAGATTGACTGATTGATTAATGGCAGAAGAAAAATTGGTAGACTTAAAGGTATAGCAATAGAAACTATCCCAAATAAAGTATAGGAAGAAAATAATAATGATGATTATTATATAAAAGGTATCAGTGAATTGAAGAACAAATTCCAGAGCCTTTTGATATGCATAACCTGAGCTCCTGAAGTATGGGGTTGAAGGAGAAAAAAAATATTTGAAAACAATTTTTTGAAAATTTTCCAGATTTAATGAAAACTATAAATTCACAGCACATGCTCAATGAACCCAAGCATAAGAAACATGAAGAAAAGTATATCAAGACAATTCAAAATCAAATTTCAGAAAATCAAAGATAAAGAAGAATCCTAAAACAAAGCCAGAAAAAAAATAAATTAAAAGGATTCATTATGTATAGAGGAATAAAGATGAGAATGACAGCATATTCTTATCAAAAACAATGTAAGCAATAAAACAGTGGATCAATATTTGAAGTACGAAAAGAAAATAAGATCAATGTATAGTGATATATCCACAAAAATATCTTTTAAAAGCAAAGGGAATTTGAAACAGGAGGAATTTGAATTTTTTTTTAGCTTTTCTTTAAATTTTTTTAAAGAAAAGCTGTAAAAATGATCACCAAAAGACCTGCACTATTCTCCTCCCCCAAAAAGGTTAAAAGAGATCTTTTACATAGATGGGAGATAATGCCATATGAAAATATGAATCTACACAAATAAATAACATTTGTTCACAAAAAAATACTGTAAATGTTTATGGTAGCTTTGTTTGTAACATCCAAGAACTAGAAATAACCCAAATGCTCAGGGGCATGTGGATGGATAAACACATGATCCATACAATTAACTATTACTCAGCAATAAAAAGAAATGAACTGGTGATACATACAACAATAGTGAGTATCAAAATAATCAAGCAAGATAACCAAGACAACAAAAAATAAATATTATATAGTTATAGTGAGATAAAATTCTAGATACTACTACTAATCTATAGAGATAGAAACCAGATCAGTGGTTGACTAGAGATAAGGCCAAGGGTGTGTGTGGGGGAGGGTGAAAGAGAAAAATTACAAAGTCGTGAAAGAAACATTGGGGGTGTTAGGTATACTTTGTTATCTGGATTGTGATAATGTCTTCATTGGTATATACAAATGTCAAACAGCATTACAAAAATAATTAAATAAATAAATATTAGTCTAATACTTCCACTGAATAGTGGTTCTTGGTCTTTCTTAGTTAATAACTTACACTGAGGTAATAAAAACTAGCATTAAAGATATAAACAAATCATCATGCACATTCTCTGACACAGAAAATAACTTCTCTGTATAGGCTTGCCTTTTTAAAAGATAGAGGGAGGAAAAACAAACATTTTATTCAATAATTTTTAACGACTGAATCCCAATTGTAAAACTACAGTGATGGTTTTTAACCAAATTGTTAAATGAAATATATCAACATATAAATAATCATGAAGAATAACAAAAGTCTATACTACATGGGATTAGGATTGTGTATCTTAATTACATAAATTTATAATTAGGATTTTATTTGATCCATTCAACCTGTGAGAAAATACAGACTCATAGAGGTCAAGTTGACCATTGTCGTGGTTTAGATACGAGGTCTCCCCCAAAAGCTCATGTGTGAGACAATGCCAGAAAGCTTCGAGGTAAAATGATTGGGTTATGACAGTTTTAACCTCATCAGTGTGTTAATCCCCTGACAGAAATTAACTGAGTGGTAACTGTAGCCAGGTAGGATATGGCTGGAGGAGATGGGTCACTGGGCTATGCTGTTGGGGTATATTATGTCCTTGACCAGAGGAAGAGTCTCTTTCTGCTTCCTGATGGCCATCTCCTGAGCTGCTTTCCTCCGACACACTCTTCCACCATGATGCCTCACCTTGGTCCCAAATACTGGAGCCAGCTGTCTATGATATCATGAGCCCCAAATAAACTTCCTCCTCTAAAATTGTTCTTGTCAGATCTTTTGGTCACCACGATGAAAAATCTGATTAAAACAGCAAGTTAGCCCCAAATCAAACATGATAGAATCAGAATTAGAACTCCCATACAGGCTTCCAAACTCCAAAACTATTGTTTCATACACAATAAATTGCTGGCTCTGCCTGTTGTCTAGAATCCTTCCTCTATGACATTAGAATGGCAGGGTTATCACCTAAAGCATTATGCTGTGAAGTTTTATTGTCCTGGCACTTATAGCAGAGTAATTAAACTATAGTAAGAAGTAGTTGTACCTAGTTGACTCTCTTTCACAATCTAGCCCAACACACTGTTTTTCTCTTTGTTGTCTCCAAGTTCAAGCACCATCATCTTTTGCCCAGAAGACTGATCTTTGTGTGTGATGTGAATTGCACATTTTTTTTTCAATTCACCATTCATATTTATGTCTTAGTGTTTTATCTCTTTCTTTTCATACGCAATTATTTTCTTTTTATGTAATCAAATTTATCAATATTTTCTTTTCTAGCTTTTGGATTTCAAGTTATATTTAGAAAGAACTTCCCTAACTATTGATCTTGAATAAATAAACTTGGAAGACTGAACAGGATCTCAAAGGGCATCTCATTTGTTACGGACAAATTATGAAGTAAATCACACTGCACTGGAACAGTCATACCAATTGGTACCACAGTAGTGACAAAATGCTGCTGTTCCAACGTGTGCTCCCATACCTAAAGTTGGAACTTTATCCAACTCATAGTCTAATATCCCCAGATATTATGCACATAGCAAGTCAAAAGGAATACACTTATTTTCCAATATCTCAATCTTCAAGCCTGAACTTTAAGAATCAATACTCAAAGTTCAGTAGACCCTGTGGAGTATGATTTCTGTGTGTGGATGATCAAACCTTAAGCTGCCACAATAAATCTGGTTTTAAAAGATACTTCAAAATAATTAAATGCACGGGCACTTGTCTAGCCAGGAAGAAGAAAAAAACTATTGGATACATCAATTTAAACATCATGAACAAAATAATAACTAAGTCAAAAGAGAAAGAACATATATTAAAATAAAATATTTTAAAATGATATAACTGGGAAAATGTGAATTCAAATCAAATGTTTGGTGATATTAAGGAATTTTACTAATTTAATTTTGAGATGGTAGTGGTAGTAAGGCTATGCTTTCTTTGCAAATATTTCTTAGCTGTTATAGATCTATCTGTGAATAAAATTTTATAATATTTAGGATTTGCTTTAAAATACACAGAGTTGGAGGACTGGGTAGGGATTTATTGAATCTACTGGATATAAATTAATATTTGTTGAATATTGTGATGGATTCATGAGGATCTATTATTCTATTTTCTCTACTTTTTGATATGTTTGAAATTTTCCATGTTTTTTAAAGCCAACACATTAAGTATGCAGATTAACTCCTTTTGAGTTAAGATTTTTGAATGCATCTTTTGAAGGTTAATTGACCTATTCCCAACTCCTTCTCTTTTAATTCCCTTGATAGAGGATGCACACGTGGTTGCTCATTTTCCCAGCATTCTTTGTGGCTAGAAGTGGTCACATGACACAACTTTGGACAATGAAGCCTATTGGGATTTCTCAGACTACTTGGAAATGTTTTTGCTTTTTCAAATAAAAGCAGACAGTGAGGCTGACTTCCACCTCTCTTTTCCTGTCTTTGAATGGGCCGTAGGTTTTGAGGCCATGAAGGCATGTTGTAACCATGGTAGAGTTAACTTAAAATGCAGACTCAGGCCTCCTTTCATTGAAATTCTCAGCTAATACTGTCAGCCACCTATGGCCAGATGTCTGTAACATCTAGTCATATTGAATGCAAATATATTTAAAATGCTGTGTATTGAAATCACTGTAAGTCCCTTTTTCTGTTCTTGCAGCTAAGTACTTTGTACTTTTACAATCCATAATATAGAATTCCTTATATGATAAAATTTCTCTTATCCACTCTGAAGCAATGCTAATAATATCTTTTTCTAAGAAAAGTTTAATTAATTTGAAATGGATACTAAACTGCCATGAAAAAAACTTTGATATTTCCTCCGCACGGTTGGATCATCTCACCAAAGTATCTGAAAACTATTTCAAAAATTTCTAAAGTAATCATTACAAAGTGAAATGAATCATTATTTAATTAATAAGTTCATTAATGAATGATACATTCTTTCCCTGGCCCCACATCCATAACTGCCAATGATACTTCTATTTCAGCTTCTGACTGCAGGCTCTGGTAAGTCCTCAGTGAGCTGGCACATGGGCATGGGTCAAGAGCCCTGAGAATGAGCCAGGCAGCTGACACAGTCCTGCAGCTGAACCTCTTCTTCCTCCCCCAAGGCCAGCTAACTCAGTCTTTCAAGCCAAAATCCCCTTCAAGGAGTTCCCCAAAACTAAGCAAGATGAAAAATTTTATATCTATCCCAAATTCAACCACTCCCAGAATGGGTTTAAATAGAAAGCTGTGGTTGAAACTAAATGTCAACCAATATTCATGGGTGGAAAAGAGTTTCTCCAAATTCTTTGACATTTATTTTCTTTTAAAGGCTGTAAGTCCTAGCCAGACCAATCAGGCAAGAGAAAGAAATAAAAGGCATACGAGTTGGATGAGAGAAAGTCAAATTCTCACTGCTTGCAGATGATGTGATCTTATACACAGAAAATCCCAGGCTCCACCAAAGAAATTACTAAAACTAATAAATTAATATACAAAAATACATTAATGCACAAAAAAATTAACATGCAAAAACTGGTAACATTGCTATTGGCTAAGAGTGAATTATCTACAATAGAAATCCAGATAGCAATATTATTTATAATAGCTAAAAAAAAAACTCAAGATTTTTTGACCCCAGAGATGAAAGATTTCTACAATGAAAACTATAAAACATTCATAAAACTATAAAACATTTATAAAATAAATTGAAGAAATAAAATAGAAAGACATCCCATTTTCATGAATTAAAAGAATTAGTATTGTTAAAAAGTCCATACTACCCAAAGCAATCTACAGATTCAAGGACGTTCTCCACAGAACTAGAAAAACAATACAAACTTGCATGGAAAGACACAGAAAGAGAGAGGAGGGGGGGGAAGAAGAAAGAAAGAAAGAAAGAAAGAAAGAAAGAAAGAAAGAAAGAAAGAAAGAAAGAAAGAAAGAAAGAAAGAAAGAAAGAAAGAAAGAAAGAAAGAAGGGAAGGAAGGAAGGAAAAAAGGAAGGAAGGAAGGAAGGAAGGAAAGAAAGGGAAAGAGAAAAAGGGAAGAGGAAGGGGAAGGAAAAATAAACACCAGATATCCAAAGCCATCTTGCACCAAAGAACAAAGTAGGAAGTGTAATATACCTGACTTCAAAATATACTGCAAAACTGTAGTAACCAAAATCGCATGGCATAAAATAATACTGACATAAAAACAGACACAGACCATGGAACAAACTAGAAATCTAGAAGTAAACACAAGCATCTACAGTAGCTTATTTTCAGTAAAGGTGCCAAGATCATATTTTGGAGAAAGAACAACCTTCAGTAAATGGTGCTGGGGAAACTGGATATCCACATGCAGAAGAATGAAACTAGACCTCACCTCCCACAATACATGAAATCAACTAAAAATGGGCTGAAGGTTTAAATATAAGTCCTAAAACTATGAAATTACTGGGGAAAAAAACCACAGGTGAAATGCTTAAATACACTGGAATGGCCAAGGATTTTTGAACAAGGCCACAAAATATAGTCCACCAAAGCAAAAACATACAAATGAGATTACGACAAACTGAATAGACTTGACTCAACAAAGGAAGCAATCCACAGACTGAAGAGATAACCTACAGAATGGAAGAGAATATGTGAAAACTATCATCTGATAAGAGAAAAATATCCAGAATATATAAGGAACTCAAAATACAAAATATATTTTAAAGAAGACATACAGATGTCAACAAGCATATGAAAACATGCTCAACATCGCTAATCATCAGAGAACTGCAAATCAAAACCACAATGAGATATTACCTCACTTCAGTGAGAATGGCTATTATCCAAAGGACAGAAGATAACAAGTGCTAGTGAAGATGGGGGGGAAATGGAACTTCTGCACACGGTTGGTAAGAATGCAAATTAATTCACCTTTTCAGAAAAAAGTATGGAGATTCCTTTAATCTCGTAAAAAGAACTAATATGACTCAGCAATGCCATAAATGTCCAAAGGAAAGAAAATTAGAATGTTGAAGAGACATCCAAACTCTTGCATTCATTGAAGTGCTAGTTACAATAGCCAACCAACAGAAACAACTTAAGTGTCCATCAGCTAATGAATGGATAAAGACAATGTGTGGTATATACAGATAGTGGAATATTACTGAGGCATAAAAAATAATAAAATCCTGTCATTTGTGACAATATGGATAAAACTGGAGATCACTATGTTAAATTAAATAAGCCAGGCACAGTAAGACAAGTACTTCAGAATATCACTCATATGCATAGCCTAAAAAAATTGGTCTCATAGAAGTTGAGAATAGACCACAGGTTACCAGAGACTGAGGAGAAGGAAAAGGCTTATCAGTGGGTACTAAGTTATAAAAAATAGAGGTAAGAAGTTCTGGTGTGTTTTTGCACAAAAGGTGACTACAGATAACAATAATATATATTTCAAATATCTAGAAGAAAAGAATCTAATATTTTTATCATAGGAAATAAATGTGAAGATAGCTCTGATTAGCCTGATTTAAACATTATATAAAATATACATGTATCACAATATCACATGGCACCCCATAAATATGTAGTTTTTGTGTTTATGTACCAGTTAAAATTAATTTAATCTAAATTTTAAAAAGCAAAAACTCAACACCAAAGAACTTGTTATGTCAGAGTTTCATGATAGAAGTCTAATTGGCTCAAGTAATCAAGTCTTAAAGTTGATACTATTTTATAAAATATACTAGTGCACATAAGTTTTTTTTTCTATATGAGTATATTTAAGTCAACATTGGAGAAAATGTAAAAATAAAAATAGATGGTGGTCTAAATATTTCCTATCATTAAATAAAGGTTTTTGTTATTTAAGCCATTATTTGTAATTTCATTTCAACAACACAATCTAGTTAAATAAATATTATTGATTTGAATTTTTTAATTTAAGGCTAAATATACTTTAGGTAAGGTAATCTAACTTGACTGAAGACAACTATACTGTGATAAATTAGCACCAATCAGAGCATCTATGTAGCATTTAACAAAAGTAAAATATAAAATAAAAGTAAAAAGTAAAAAAAAAAAATCTATGTAGGCATTTAACAAAAGTTTGGTAAATTGATATCTTAAATGCATGAATTATTTAATAGGTATTCAGAGTTCATGATTGCCTTTTATATCAGAAGTTCCAACTTTGCCAACCTGCTATACAATACAAACTGTTTTCCAAATACAATATATGATGCAAATGTGTAGGACCCTCCTTCACAAGATTAGAAACGTAGCATACACTGAGACACAACTTCACTTGTTCCTCTTCACACACAACAGGGACAGTACTCCCTACGTTGGATCATGTCTCAACCCATCAAATACCTGTTAGCACAACATGCTATCTGCAGTTAATACTGAGGACACCCAGCCCCATCAACACAAACGAGATGAGTCATGAGGTCCTGTTATCTCCAGACAGCAAACTCTGGATTAGAATCTGGATTAGAATCCTGACTCCAGCATGTCCCCCTCTGTAATCTTAGGCAAATTTATTAATCTCTCTGTGCTTTGGTTTTTTCAGCCAGTAGTATAAGGATGATAATCATAGTTCCTATTTTGTTGGGTTTTAAGGAGATTGCAATATCCTGAAAGGCATTAAGTGTCCTACAAATGCTATATATAATTACCTGACTCCAGTACTATGATCAAGGCTTTCTGTCCACCTGCTCTGTTATCGCCAATCCATTAGGCACCACAGCAGAAATTATTCTTCACCATGGTTACAGGCAACTGTGTCTCCAGGTCCTCTAGTTCCACGTAGAGGCTGGGAATTGGCCATAACAAGAGCATGTTGGCACAGCCCTCCCTGAGACTCAATACACACCATCCACACCAGAGTCTGTGCATGGGCATCAGACAAAACCCAGCTGGTATAGAATAGGGCAGGATGTCCAGCCAGATGGTCTGGATTTGGGCCAATCTCTCAAATACTTGGGGGGAAAAATCACTTGGCCTCACACAATCTTTGTTTCCTCATCGGTAAAATTAAATAGTACCTGCCTCATTGTTAAGGATTAAATGACAGATCCTAAGTATCTTCCTAAGGTAAAATGTTTTGCATGCCTGGGTATCATTCATGTTCTATTACAAGCTTCATTCATTCCAAATAAGTCTGGTTGCTTTCTGTCTGCAAAACATACAGTAACCAGAATGTGATGCACATTTGTTTATTTGATTGTTAACTTATAAGTACTATTGCTGAAATTACTTGAATTGGAGAATTTAGACCCAATCTGAAAGAGATTTAAGGTGCTGTATTCTGTTTTGTCCTGGTAAACCCATGGTTTCCTCTGCTCTGTAAGATCCCAGTGGGCACTGGCTTCCCTGGCATTGAACACACTCTACTGTAACCAGGATTACACTGTCTAAACTCCTGGTCTAGATTATGAGCTCCTTGCAAGTAGACCTATGGGTCTGTTTTTCCTTTGTATCTTCACATTTAGCCCAGAGCATCATATTCTAGGCACATAACAGCATTTGGGTTGCTAAGAATGGCTAGCACGATAGGGTGTGGGGAAGAAGCAATGTCACAATTCAGTCAAATCATTTCTTCCAGAACCCTTGTGATTGGAGTTCCCTTTCATACTAGCACTTGAGCAGGTACTACCTCTCTCCACGTACGTGAGTGCACACATCTGCATGTGGCTCATGGGTCAGTCCTTGCTAGAGACATTACATTTCCGAGTATTGAGTTGTCACTTAGTAAATGACAACTTCTGATGTCCTAAACTTCTAGGAAGAGTTAGTGTACCTCAAGAAATAATCAGTGCAACCTTCCAACCAGTGAAATCAAGCCCCTTATATTCTGTTTAATTTCCTAGGAGTTTTTATACATCTTCAACACACATAGCCCCTCACACATATACCAGCGCTATATTTTTTTAACAACAGAGGGTTTTCTAAGATTGAGTACTTTTAAACAACAGTATTTTATTATTTTAAGCACACCCACTGTGGAAACATTCTCGGGGCTCACACTTCTGCTATTGGAACATTTGTTTTTTATTCTGAATATTTCAACACATCTATTTACCTGGCACTATATTTAGTACCACAGTGCCAAGATGGCATATATAAAGATTCAATTGTGAGAACATGGCTGCCAGCGAAGAGGCAGCACATACAATGCCTCCGTGGTAAGGGGATCAGAGAGACTCATTAATACACCCACATGCGTCCTGCTGGGAAACTTCAAGCAAATTTCCTCTGAAAGGAGACCTTCCTGGAACTAGTAAGTTTAATAGGAGGTGTCAGATTGTTACAAAATACTGAATCTCGGCAACCCAGAGCAGGGGCACAGTCCCGCCAGGGGCCGCCGAATGGCCGCTGCCTACACATTGCAGTGAGCATAGGAGCGGACACTAACCGCCTGGACCCACGCGGGCGGGCTCTGTGAACCCAAGCCGACCGCTGCCCACACGCTGCAGCATTCGTGGGAACGGTCGTTGCCTGCCTGGGTCCCCACGAGCTGGCTCTGTGAATCCCAGCCGGCGCAGGGCACACGCTGCATTGTTCTTGGGAACCATTGCTGCCCGCCTGGATCCCCGCGGGCGGGCCTGTGAACCCAAGCTGATCGCCGCCCACAAGCGGCAGCGAGTTTAGGAGCAGGAACGACCCGCCCCGGGTCCCCGCGAGCTGGCTCTGTGAATCCCAGCCGGCGCAGGGCACACGCTGCATTGTTCTTGGGAACCATTGCTGCCCGCCTGGATCCCCGCGGGCGGGCCTGTGAACCCAAGCTGATCGCCGCCCACAAGCGGCAGCGAGTTTAGGAGCAGGAGCGACCCGCCCCGGGTCCCCGCGAGATGGCTCTGTGAATCCCAGCCGGCGCAGGGCACACGCTGCATTGTTCTTGGGAACCATTGCTGCCCGCCTGGATCCCCGCGGGCGGGCCTGTGAACCCAAGCTGATCGCCGCCCACAAGCGGCAGCGAGTTTAGGAGCAGGAACGACCCGCCCCGGGTCCCCGCGAGCTGGCTCTGTGAATCCCAGCCGGCGCAGGGCACACGCTGCATTGTTCTTGGGAACCATTGCTGCCTGCCTGGATCCCCGCGGGCAGGCCTGTGAACCCAAGCTGATCGCCGACCACAAGCGGCAGCGAGTTTAGGAGCAGGAGCGACCCGCCCCGGGTCCCCGCGAGCTGGCTCTGTGAATCCCAACCGGCGCAGGGCACACGCTGCATTGTTCTTGGGAACCATTGCTGCCCGCCTGGATCCCCTCGGGCGGGCTGGTGAACCCAAGCTGACCGCCGCCCACAAGCGGCAGTGAGTTTAGGAGCAGGAGCGACCCGCCCCGGGTCCCCGCGAGCTGGCTCTGTGAATCCCAGCCGGCGCAGGGCACACGCTGCATTGTTCTTGGGAACCATTGCTGCCCGCCTGGATCCCCGCGGGCGGGCCTGTGAACCCAAGCTGATCGCCGCCCACAAGCGGCAGCGAGTTTAGGAGCAGGAGCGACCCGCCCCGGGTCCCCGCGAGCTGGCTCTGTGAATCCCAGCCGGCGCAGGGCACACGCTGCATTGTTCTTGGGAACCATTGCTGCCTGCCTGGATCCCCGCGGGCGGGCCCTGTGAACCCAAGCCGACCGCCGCCCACAAGCAGCAGCGAGTTTAGGAGCAGGAGCGACCTGCCCCGGGTCCCCGCGAGCTGGCTCTGTGAATCCCAGCCGGCGCAGGGCGCACGCTGCATTGTTCTTGGGAACCATTGCTGCCCGCCTGGATCCCCTCGGGCGGGCCGGTGAACCCAAGCTGACCGCCGCCCACAAGCGGCAGCGAGTTTAGGAGCAGGAGCGACCCGCCCCGGGTCCCCGCGAGCTGGCTCTGTGAATCCCAGCCGGCGCAGGGCACACGCTGCATTGTTCTTGGGAACCATTGCTGCCCGCCTGGATCCCCGCGGGCGGGCCCTGTGAACCCAAGCTGACCGCCGCCCACACGCCCACACGTGGCAGCGAGTTTAGGAACAGGAGCGACCTGCCCAGGGTCCCCGCGAGCTGGCTCTGTGAATCCCATCCGGCGCAGGCTACACGCTGCATTGTTCTTGGGAACCATTGCTGCCTGCCTGGATCCCCGCGGGCGGGCCCTGTGAACCCAAGCCGACCGCCGCCCACACGCTGCAGCGAGTTTAGGAGTAGGAGCAGCCTGGCTTTGTGAACCGCCCACACGTAACATCAAACTTGGAAGCAGTTGCTGGCTGTCTGCCTGTCCCCCCCCCTCCCCCCGGCTGGCTTGGTGAACCTCATCCAGCCGCTGCTCACACGGCACAGTGAACTTGGGAGCCGGCGCTGCCTGCTTGGCTGCTTGGGCCCCCGCAGACCAGCTCTGTGAACCGCCGCTGGCTACCGCCAAGCAACCGCTGCCTACACCCTTGCAGTGAGTGGGGGAGCAGGCGCTGCCTGCCCGGCCCCGAGGACTCGACTCTGTGAACCTCCTCTGGCGGTTTGGAGCTGCAGACGACCACCCTCCACCTGCCAACCCAGTGCTGCAAACGACCCCTGATCAGCTCTGCAAAAGGCCCCACTCACACAGCGAACAGCAGGAATGGAGACCCGCCTAATCCGGGAGGAAGTACCGCTGCACAGTGATTGACTCCCGCCTACTGAGAGGAGAAACTTGGCCCGGTGGGCATAGCTCCACCCACTGGAAGAGCAGTTAATTGAACTCTAGGACTGCATTTATAAATTTTTTTTTTTTTGTCTTTTTAAATGTTTTTTAATCCATCTTATTTTATTTTGTTCTATTTTTTAAATCTCATTTTCCATTTCTACTATTATTATTTTTCTTTAAATCCCTTTTAATCTTCTATTTTTTTCTATCCTTCTTTTCTCCTGTCTTTACATCTCTTTTTAATTTTCTTACTCCCCCTTCCTTGAATTCTACCTGCTTACTCTTATTCTCTTTAGTGACTTCTACCCATCCCTTCTAATACCTTTCCTCCCAAGCTTCAAATATATTTATAGGAGTAAACAGTAACTCAGCAGTCAAACAGAACAAGAAACAATATGAACAGCATGAAAAAGCAAGGAAGAAAAGGAGTGCAAACAATGCAGGGCAGCCTAAATATTCAAGAGGATATAGAACCACCAGAAAAATGGTCATATAAAGAACTCATGGAACACCTGAGACAGATGGAACGGAACCTTAAAGAGGATACAAGACAGCAAATTCAAGCAGCGAAAGAACACATTGAGAATGTATTACACAAACAGATAAAGGAAGAAGTTAAGCATCTTTATCAGGAGATAGAGACTATAAAAAAGAATCAAACCATAATCTTAGAAATGAAGGAAACTATAAACCAAATTAAAAACTCAAATGAGAGTATCATTAATAGAGTGGAGCAAGTAGAAGCTAGAACATCAGATAATGAAGACAAAATATACCATCTGGAAAAGAGACTAGCCATCTCAGATAGGCTAGTTAAAAATCATGAGAGAAGCATACAAGAGATATGTGATAATATAAAAAAACCAAATTTAAGAGTCATTGGGATAGAGGAAGGGATAGAGATTCAAACAAGGGGAATGAGTAATCTACTAGATGAAATAATCACAGAAAACTTTCCAGAATTAAAAAAGGAAACAGATATTCAAATTGTAGATGCATACAGGACACCGAACATACAAAATCACAGTAGACCAACGCCAAGACACATTGTTATGAAGATATCCAATATACAGAACAAAGAGAAAATATTAAAAGCTACAAGAGAAAAGAGAAAGATTACATTCAGGGGTAAAACAATAAGGTTAACAACGGACTTCTCAACTCAGACGCTGAAAGCGAGAAGATCCTGGAATAACGTATTTCAAACACTGAAAGACAATGGATGCAAACCAAGAATTCTGTACCCAGCAAAATTAAGCTTCAGATACGACAATGAAATAAAAATCTTTCACGATAAACAAAAACTAAAAGAATTTGCAGCCAGAAAACCAGCGTTGCAAAGCATCTTAAGCAAAACACTTCACGAGGAAGAAATGGAAAACAATAACCAAAGCCAACAGTGGGAAGTACCTCAGTAAAGACAGACGGAGGGGGGAAAACTAATCATGGTGAAACAAACGCAATTAAAAAAATAAAAATAAAAAAATGAGATAAATAATCAAATATGGCTGTAAGTACAAACCATATATCAATAGTAACTCTAAACATTAATGGTTTAAACACTCCAATAAAGCGACATAGGCTGGTAACATGGATCAAAAAAACAAATCCAACAATATGCTGTCTCCAGGAGACTCACCTGACTGGAAAAGACATACACAGGCTGAAGGTGAAAGGTTGGGAAAAAATATACCACGCACACGCTCCTCGCAAGCAAGCAGGGGTGGCCATCCTCATATCGAATAAAATCGACTTCAAGACTAAGTTAATCCAAAGGGATAAGGAAGGACATTATATACTGTTAAAAGGAACTATTAAACAACAAGACATAACAATTATCAATATTTATGCACCAAATAATGGCGCTTCGAAGTTTATAAAACAAATTCTCCTCAAGTTCAAGAATCAAATAGACCACAACACAATAATTATGGGTGACTTCAACACACCTCTCTCACCATTGGACAGATCCTCCAAGCAAAAATTGAATAAAGAAACTATAGACCTCAATAACACAATCAATAACCTAGACTTAACTGACATATATAGAATATACCAACCATCATCGAATGGATATACTTTTTTCTCAGCAGCACATGGATCCTTCTCAAAAATAGACCATATATTATGCCATAGGGCAACCCTCAATAAATATAAAGGGGTAGAGATTATACCATGCATTTTATCCGATCATAATGGATTGAAACTGGAAATTAATGATAAAAGAAGGAAGGGAAAATCCAATATCACATGGAAAATGAACAATATGTTACTGAATGATCAAAGGGTTACAGAAGACATAAAGGAGGAAATCAAAAAATTCTTAGAGATAAATGAAAATGCAGACACAACCTATCGGAATCTATGGGACACAATGAAAGCAGTTTTAAGAGGGAAATTCATCGCCTGGAGGTCATACCTCAAAAAAAGGAAAAACCAACAAATAAATGAGCTCACACTTCATCTCAAAGCCCTAGAAAAGGAAGAGCAAAACAATAGCAAATGCAGCAGAAAGCAAGAAATAATTAAAATCAGAGCGGAAATCAATGAAATTGAAACAAAAGAAACAATCGAAAAAATTAACAAAACTAAAAGTTGGTTCTTTGAAAAAATAAACAAGATTGACAAACCTTTAGCCATGCTAACGAAGAGAAGAAGAGAGAGAACTCAAATTACTAACATAAGGGATGAAAAAGGCAATATCACAACAGACGCCACAGAAATACAGAAGACAATTAGAAACTATTTTGAAAACC
The DNA here is from genome assembly GCF_052094955.1 of Ictidomys tridecemlineatus. Classification (NCBI taxonomy): domain Eukaryota; kingdom Metazoa; phylum Chordata; class Mammalia; order Rodentia; family Sciuridae; genus Ictidomys; species Ictidomys tridecemlineatus. Next base: position 16,536,077 of record NC_135488.1, on the reverse strand, counting down.
TATATTCCAATAAAATAGAAGATAGTGAAGACATCAATAAATTTCTTAAGACATATGATTTGCCCAGACTGAGTCAGGAGGACACACACGATTTGAACAGACCAATATCAAAGGATGAAATTGAAGAAGTAATCAAAAGACTACCAACCAAGAAAAGCCCAGGACCGGATGGGTATACAGCGGAGTTTTACAAAACCTTTAAAGAAGAATTAATACCAATACTTTTCAAGTTATTCCAGGAAATAGAAAAAGAGGGAGTCCTTCCAAATTCATTCTATGAGGCCAACATCACATTGATTCCGAAACCAGACAAAGACACATCAAAGAAAGAAAACTACAGACCAATATCTCTGATGAACCTAGATGCAAAAATCCTCAATAAAATTCTGGCAAATCGGATACAAAGACACATCAAAAAAATTGTGCACCATGATCAAGTAGGATTCATCCCTGGGATGCAGGGATGGTTCAATATACGGAAATCAATAAATGTAATTCACCATATCAATAGACTTAAAGATAAGAACCATATGATCATCTCGATAGACGCAGAAAAAGCATTCGACAAAGTACAGCATCCCTTTATGTTCAAAACATTAGAAAAACTAGGGATAACAGGAACTTACCTTGATATTGTAAAAGCTATTTACGCTAAGCCCCAGGCTAGCATCATTCTGAATGGAGAAAAATTGAAGGCATTCCCCTTAAAATCAGGAACAAGACAGGGATGCCCTCTATCACCACTTTTATTCAATATAGTTCTCGAAACACTGGCCAGAGCAATTAGACAAACGAAAGAAATTAAAGGCATAAAAATTGGAAAGGAAGAACTTAAATTATCACTATTTGCAGATGACATGATTCTATACCTAGAAGACCCAAAATGGTCTACAAAAAAACTACTAGAACTAATAAATGAATTCAGCAAAGTGGCAGGATATAAAATCAACACGCACAAATCAAAGGCATTTCTGTATATCAGCAACAAAACCTCTGAAATGGAATTAAGGAAAACCACTCCATTCACAATATCCTCAAAAAAAATAAAATACTTGGGAATCAACCTAACAAAAGAGGTGAAAGATTTATACAATGAAAACTACAGATCCCTAAAAAGAGAAGTAGAAGAAGATCTTAGAAGATGGAAAAATATACCCTGTTCATGGATAGGAGAACTAACATCATCAAAAAAAAAAAAAAAAAAAAAAAAAAAAAAAAAAAAAAAAAAAAAAAAAATAAAGATTCAATTGCAATTCCCATCTGATGTCCCTTCCCTCTCCTTTTTACCCCCTTTTTTATGTCCACACTCTGAATTCAGCACAAAGTTGGTGTGTTTAATTTAAAAAGAAGTAAAACGCTCCAGGAGACCCCTCAGACCACTGCAAATCACCTACTTTATAGGGGCAGTAAAATTGTGTATCGGATTAGAAGTGATGCTGATCTGAAATTTATAATAACTTTTAATGGCATTATAATTTTTTTCCCTGTGCACTCCATAACTGCGTCGTTTCGATGCACAGTGCAGGGAGATGAAATTTGTAAGGGAAGAACATTACCCAGGCAAGCTCAGGGGGCAGTGGTGGGGGAGCCAGTGGAATAATGCAATGGCCCCACGCGGGCAGATGCAAGCTATCCTTTTCATGCACTACAGAGACACACAAACTCCAAAATGACCCTTTGAAATTAAAGCTGACCCAGGGTCTAGAATCTATTGATAAATCTAGGAAATGTGGTATAAGCAACCCAGGAAGAAAGCAGGTGTAGGAGATACACCCCACCACTTCTAGGGCACTTCTCATTTTTCAACTGAGAGAAGCCCATCTGAGGATCCTGAACTAGTTTTCTGGAGCAAAACAGCTCATCCCTAGGGTGGGTCTGTGGCCTAGGTTTCCTATGGTGGCTCAATTCCCCACTGGTTCCAAGAGAGCACAAGGGGGCATAGTTGGTGTCTCAAACTGAAAAGACTTGTAAAATACTGAGAAGTTTGCAACTAAGAAAGGGATGGTGGAAGAAAAAGGAGGAACTCAATAACAGAAGCAGATAGAAAAGTAGGGAGACACAGAGCGACATAACGTGAGTTTTTATAATTCCAATAATAAAGTCCACATCAAGCTCTGATTTAAAATAGGAAAGAAAAACCTCTCCAGAAAAGCCACCAGAGGCAAAGGAGAAGAATTCCTTGCATTGCAAAACCCCCTCTTCAACTTGTTTTTCCAGGGGCCTTCCAGTCTCTGCTTGAATACTTCCAAGGACAAGAGACTCACTACCAATTGGAGCATTTCATGAAATAATTTGTAAAGTCACTGAACAATGGTATTAAGCACAGAGCCAGGCATTGTACTAGCACTTGAGCTAGGGTTAGGGTTAGGATTAGGGTCAGAGCAAGGAGGTCAGTTATCCAAGATCACATAACTATTCATTGAGCTAAAACCATCCATCTGCCCTCCTATCACATACTCCTTCCATGAACCCAGGCTGCGTTCTCTGGGGATCAAGCTATTCAAGGACCATGGTATTGTTGAAATGTTTCTGAAAGCTTTTTTCAATAATTACATGCATTATTCTGTTTTCTGATTAGAAAAGCAACCTAGGTTCAGTACAGACAATTAAATCTCCAAAATGTACAAAGCATTACCTATGTGGCATTCTTACCAAAAATATTTAACATGAATTTAGTAAGGACTACAAAATCTGAAAACTATTCAAAGTGGGCTGGTCTGAACACTCCCAAGACAAAAAAAGGAAAATAAAGGGGGGGGCTATTTTTTGGGGTTAAAGAATTCTAGAGAAATGCCAATACAGGAAACACACAAAACTCAGAACTTGGATTGAAATTAAAAGGTTACAACAGACATTTGGGGGACTATTGGGGAACAAGAATACAGACTGTTAGGTGATGTTATTAAGTCAGTATTAAAGTCAGGGTTGTGATATTGTTATTGAGGCTTTGTAGGGATATGAACTTGCTCTCATGATCTACAAGCCAAAATGTTCAGGGGTAAAATGTCAGGTCTACAAATGACTTCCAAATGATACAGCCAAGACAGATAAGGACAATACACTGAAGAATGTTAACAACTATGAATCCAGGTGAAGGGTTCCTAGGGGTTTATCGTCATCTCAAATTTTTATAGCTTAGAATTGTTTCAAAATAAGAAGTTACGGGGGAAATATCCAAATTTAATGCTAGCTATCTCTGAATACTGGGATGTTTTTACAGTTCTATTTTATCTCTTTGTATATTCTCCAAATATTTCTGTAATGAGAGAAAGTCTTTCTTTTATATTGGATTTTTTTAAAGTGTGTCTGTTGGTGCAATTTCTTCCAACTATGAGCAGAACAGCAGCACAAGTCTCCAGAAAGAGGTACAGACCATCAGCTGATCCAGGTTCCGACACTTTGAATTTACAAAAATCAAGCCTCCCTGCCAGGTTCTGGTGAGGCTCAGAATGAGAAAACAAATGAAGTTATTCTTTTCAGGCTATTGCACCAACTTTCCCTAGTAATAGAGCTATTCATTTCTTGAACATTTTACTCCACAAAATTACACAAGGCCCTGAATTCAGTCCCCAGCATCCAAAACACATACACATGCAAAACACATATTTAATACACACAAAAAAATATTTTCAACTCATTTTTTCTCTCTCATTTCTTTGAGAATTTCTTTTCCCTAGAACTTTGGGCCAGAATTGAGTTCAGATAAGCAGATCCTACTACAGCTGTCTCTACTTTCTCAGAGGTTAAACAGCAGAGTAAGCCAAGAATTCATCAGACAGCCAATTTTTAGAGTGGAGGTGATGAAGCCTCAGGTCCTGTGATTCAGGGCTGGTCCTAAAGGCGCCCGTTGCCTGGCCAGGCTACAGTATTGGCTATAAAAACAGCACACTGGGCCTCTCTGCAGAAAAACTCACCTGGACATTCCTCTTCAGTCTGGAATCCATTAAGGAGTGGGCTTTTTTAACAAACTGCCAGGACCCTCCTCTTCCTTTTCACCGAGGTCATCTGGTCTGTCAACCTGGGGAACCAGGCCACAGGTCTCAACCAGGCCTTTCCTTTTCTGTATTAAATTTGTGTGTATTTGCTCTTTTTTTATTTTTTTCTTTCCATATTTCTTATCACCTATCTCTCCTGTTCCCCTTCTTCTATTCTACTGGTCTTCCTTCTTTTTTTTTTTTTTAGTTTTATTGATTTTATTTTTTAAATACATGAAAGCGGAATGCATTATAATTCTTACTACACATATAGAGTACAATTTTTCATATCTTTGTATAAAAAGAGTTGTTCATGCCAACTCATGTCTTTATACATGTACTTTTTCTGCATTACAATTCTTATTACACTTATATACCACAATTTTTCATATCTCTGTTTATATATAAAGTATGTTGACACCCAATTTAAGTCTTCATACATGTACTTTGGATAATGATGTCCACCACATTCCACCATCCTTGCTAATCCCCTGCCCCCTCCCTTTCTCTCCCACCCCTCTGCCCTATCCAGAATTCATCTAATCCTCCCTCTCCCTACACCACTATTAGTCAGCCTCCTTAAATCAGAAAAAAAACAAAAAAACATTTGGCATTTTTTTGGACGGGATTGGCTAACTTCACTTAGCATTATCTTCTCCAGCGCCATCCATTTACCTGCAAATGCCATGATTTTATTCTCTTTTAATGCTGAGTAAATTCCATTGTGTATAGATGCCACATTTTTTTATCCATTTATCCACTGAAGGGAATCTAGGTTGGCTCCACAGTTTAGCTATTGTGAATTGTGCTGCTATAAACATTGATGTGGCTGTGTTCCTATAGCATGCTGTTTTTAAGTCCTAATCTCTAGGATACACAAAGAACTCAAAAAGCTAAGCACCAGAAAAAACAAATAACCCAATCAACAAATGGGCCAAGGACCTGAACAGACACTTCTCAGAAGAGGATATACAATCAATCAACAAATATATGAAAAAATGTTCATCATCTCTAGCAATCAGAAAAATGTAAATCAAAACTACTCTAAGATATCATCACACTCCAGTCAGAATGGCAGCTATTTTGAAGACAAACAACAATAAGTATTGTCGAGGATGTGGGGAAAAAAAGATTCACTCATACATTCCCGGAGGGACTGCAAATTGGTACAGCCAATACAGAAAACAGTATGGAGATTCCTTGGAAACCTGGGAATGAAACCACCATTTGACCCAGCTATCCTCCTTCCTTCTATGTATTTCTATTTTTTAAATATTTGTTTTACAGATATACATAAAGCTGAAATTCACTCTCACCCAGACTCTACAGGAGTAGAATTATTATCAATTCATTTTTCAGAGAATTCGAATAAAAGAAAATTTGAATAAATCACAGCAAATAAACTTAGTGACCTTCTAGTTTAACTCCTTCCTTTTACTGACAGTGGAGTAAAACTAAGGCCCAGAGCAAGGAAGTCAGTGAATTGTGACTAGCAGAATTAGCAGAATTGGGAGATGGTGTGTGTCTTCAGACTTTGTCGGCCTGTTTTGTCACATTCTGCGTTTGTGATCCCAGAAGGCAAACCTTATATCAATCCACATCGGTTACACGTCGTCATTGTCCTCACATCTTCTCCAACCTCCTAGATATGCCTCTTTCCTGCAGGGGGCAGTGTATGTAGATTTCTGTCACTCCAATGCCTGCCTGGTGTTCTATATGCCTCTGTGGAGATCTTCTTAGAAGGTCAGATTCATCCTTTTTTTTTTTTTAAATTTTATTTTATTTTATTTTATTTTATTTTTTTATTGGTTGTTCACAACATTACAAAGCTCTTGACATATCATTTTTCATACATTAGATTGAAGTGGGTTATGAACTCCCAATTTTTACCCCAAATGCAGATTGCAGAATCACCTTTTGGTGAAGAATCCCATGCCTGTGAGAAATTCTCCTTTCTCCAGTGTCACATGTCACCATCACTGATAGTGGTTTCCTTCATTCTTAAAGACTCTTCTTTCTCAACCTCATTTACCAACCATCCCCTCCAGGAAGCCATCATTGATCTACCCAAAAGGGAGAATGTGGTAGAATGAGGAGGAGAACATGACCCCAAATTGGAAAAGACCATTCAAAAGAGAGAAGTCCTCCTATGATCAGAGTCCACCACAATCAGCCTCCTCTGCTCCTCCACAGGCCTCAGACCTGAGCAGAACTAACCTTCCCCGTAGCTTCTGACAGATGATGCTTTTTTTTAAGGCTGAGAACCTTGGTGTCTGGGACCTCCAGGTGTTCCCTGAAGACTTTGGTTCATAATGGGCCAACATCTTCGATTTCGTCTGAAGCACTTACTTCTCTTAACCTAATTATGCACCAAGGGGAAAATTCAATGTATTTGATCAAGTCTGGCCAGTATTTTCTCTGTCTAACCCCATTAGTCTCATTCACGTGAAGGATTCCTAAAGCAATTAAAGTAACTGCTAACCCCTGAGGGCCCAGGCATGTATATCCTTCCCCACTCTTCCCAGAGCCTGGTGATGCCCTGTGAATGTCACAGGCAGGGCTATGCAGTGAGCCTCTAATAGAGCCAAGGTGCCCTTTGGTGCCAACAAATTAGGATGTGACCTCACTTCAATCAGCAGAGTTCAGAGACGAGGATAACTCAGCAGAGAATGTGGAGGGAGGGGTGCTATGCTCCTGTGAGTTTCTTCTTCACGATTCTCTCTTCCAGATGTTTATGTCACATACTTTAGGTAGCCACCTAGAACTCCAAGGAACCACAAAATGCCTTCAAAGTCATTAGTCCATCTTGGAAGACCTCGGTACCCCATTAGCAATGTCATAGCACACTGGAAGAGCTGCTGGATCCAAGCACGCTGAGGCTTAACCTCATTAAAATGTTTCCACGATACAGGGTCAAACTTATGTTGCCACCGGACTCCCTTCCTCTCACCAATCGCTGAGAAAACATTTTCTTTCTAATTAATTTCATGTAGATGAAACCTGCACAAATGTCAGTGCAACAAATTAAGACTTACTGATTATTGGCTTTTTTAAAAATAGTTAATGGTTCTGTCCAAAGATGGAATATTTTAGGGACATCAGCAAGACATTCTGGCTTAGGTTGATTTGGGTTTTTTGAACAATGAAAATCATGTTGTAAGCAACTTCCATAGAATCGTGGCCCATCTTTCTTCTGAAACTGATTTTTTTTTTAATGGTCACAAAACATAAATAGCTAGAAAACTGCAACTTAGAATTTAATAGAAAAACAAGTGAACTTTGACATTTATATTTCACATATAAAAAGCTCTGGAGCTTGGCCCCCCTTTGTGTTCTCTTTCTTCTTCTCCCTTCAAAATGTTAATAGAATATCAAATTTGTCCATCATGATTGTTGACAACAGAAAGGTAAACAATAAGAAAAAGCAAGTTCCTTATCAGAAACTTTGTTGTTGGAAAAGGGTGAAATTCTTGACCTAACACAGTGGACTTTACTAAGTCCTACTGTGCACTAGGATAAAGTCACAGGAAGCCAGACTCTGGTCTCCAAAGGCTGCCATCTAGTTCAGAATACCTACCTTCACATTTTTGACTCTACACAGGGTAGAACCCACATTCACTCCTCATCTGGTTTATAAACCTTCTATAAAGTAGCTTGGGATCCTGTTACTGATGGAAAAATCAAAGACCAACAGAAATGAATTACATCAGAGATAACATTTCAGAAAAAACTATAATATTTAAGCTAGACTTTTTTGTAACATGTATCCAACTCATCAAAAACTTTTATTTTACCAATTAAGTGTGTCCAAAGGCTACCAGTGACATTTCCTAAAGGAAAGTAAATCAGGCTCATAATCTACACAGGTAAATTGCTTCAGGAAAATATTTATAACAAGCCTTTTGTTTTCTTTTATTCTATTAAATCAATTTGACAGGGAATATCTAAATAACATTCCTTTCTATACTCATTCTGAAAGTGTACATATTCAGTCTTCATCTCTCAGAGCAGAGCCAGGAAATGGATCCTAGAGATCATCTAGTCCAACATGTCATTTTATAGCAAATAACTGAAGTCAAGGGAAGTTGTCACTTATTAGAGGAAACATAATGTGATTTTCCATGTCTCTATTCAATATATTTATTAACTATCATGTCCAGTACTGCATTTCAATAAAGTAAGCATGGATATTTTGGGAAAGATGCCCAGCTAGGTGATATCAATAAACAGAGAACCAACACAGAAGAAATCTGGAAGAACTCACCATACTTAGCCTAGACCTGAGAAGCCCAGAGGATATGAGATCCCTAAGTAGACGTGCTCTGGAACAGAGGTGCTAGCTGGACTATATACCGCAGTTATAGCAAATCATGGGACATGTTATCTCTTGAGCCAAATGAAAGAACAAGACCCTTCACAGAGCAGCACCTCATGAAGGTCTTTCCTCTTAAAGAAGAGCTTAGAAATGAAGACATGGGAACAAAGGTAAAGAACACAAGGACTGTAACGCTGCTGCAGAGGATTGGACCAGTTGATCCTTGAAGTCTCAGGCAGCTCCAGAGGACTTTGTATGATTTATTTTTATGTTTGTATTTATGTTCTGTCAACAACCCCCATAAGCTTTGGGATTGCTTTAATGAACAAATGATAAGTTTAAAAATGATAATGGTGCCATCAGGAGCAGAAACCAGTGCTGGTTTATAGCTATGTCTTAATCTGTGCTGCAGAGTTGGACACAAAGGGCAAGTTCTCTCATTCTGATTTGTCATGGCCAGTGAATGTGGGAGCCCTTCACCTCGGGTGAGGCTGGCTTCATTAGTCACATTGGGTCAGACAGTCAAATCTCTTACATTCTTATTTGCCTCCTTTTAGAAATTTGCATCATACAAATTATGGGTCTCTTGGGCAAGCATATTGTAGGTGCAGCAAGAAAATTATTGGCACAGGATGTGAACCCATGCCAAATATCTTGAAATAATCCCAGTTATGTCTCTAAATTTTTAAGAACAAAATTAGATTAAAACTCATCCGCAGGAAATGAACACTAACAAGACAATGAGTTAACAGGAACAAAAATTCACTTAATTTTCAAAGGGTGATTTCAGCTGTGATGCTAAACTCAATTATGCTAACAACACTGACTAGTCACAATGAACCCCATTTGTCAGAAAAGTTATTTGTTATCAATTCCCTTCCCTGAACCAATAATTTCATTATTGCACCTACTATGCTCTTACTGAAAAGACACGCAGTTTTTGTGATATAGAAACTCTTTTGGGGGGTGGGGCACACTCCCAGCCCTATTTTGTATTTTATTTAGAGGCAGGGTCCCTCTGAGTTGCTTAGCAACTCGCTTTTGTGGAGGCTGGCTTTAAACTCGCAATCTTTCTGCCTCAGCCTCCCGAGGTGCTAGGATTACAGGTGTGTGCCACCATGCCTGGCCAGAAACTCTTTGGAAGGTGGCAAATAAGACACTTGGCAGTGCTGACTCAACATATCTAATCAGTAGTGCTGGCAAGATATGGTACCTAAAAATGATAATGGAAAATTTCTGTTTTGAGTGTCCTCCAAATTGTTCCTGGTTAAGTCATAAAATCAAAAAGGGGGAAACTCACTATTTAAACCCACAATTGTGACTTTGGTTTGAAAAAGAGGAAAAAACTAATTTAAACTCTTGTAAGAAATCTTCAGATTAAGTATGAGTGCAACTTCATAAGTCTTCTCAAGGTGATACTCTGATATCTTGTAAATTTAAAGCTTTTATATGCAAATGGTTACCTTTTGCCCACAGTATAAATTAATCTGGATATTTGTGCTAAATTGAACCATTATTCTTATTGCAAGCAAGTCAAAGAAGTAGATGGCATGTTTTGCAAGGTCTTTTCATCTTCCTTATAGTCTGCTGAAGGAGGAGAGCTAGACAAAAGGCTGATATCAAATAATATATGCAGGTAGTAGTTAAGAATCAGACACACACAGAGAAGTCAGAATGTGGTGGAGGCTGAGGAAAACTTACAACAAAGTTTCACCATGTCAATAATCCAATTAATTTTTAAACCAAAATTAATTGGATTATTGGAGTTCAAATATGGTTTTGTTCTGTGGCTCAAATAATCACTAAGATCTCTCCCTCTCCCTTCCTCACCCCTCCCTCTTGGCTCTGTACCTGGGTTCCATTTCAGAATGTTTTTTCTCTCTATGATGGCAAAATGATAACAACTTCATACATTCTAGTCAAGTAGGAAAAAAAATCAGCAGACCTATAAGGGTTCACTGAGTCCCCTGGGCTCTGATTGGGTCATGTGCCCATCCCTGAACCAATCACTGTGGCCAGGGAAAGGCAATGCATTAATTGGCTGAGGCTACACCAAGGGTCCCCTTGAACCCAGAGAGAAGATACGGCTGAGAGCAGGGAATGGGAAAGCTTCCCAAGGAAAAATCCAGGTGTTGTTATCAGGAGAGGGACACATGTATAGTAGGCTGCAAAACAAAATAAACAAATAAATAAAATAAAATTTTAAAAAGTACACCCCCATCATATCAAGTCTTATCTACCAGATTCTAAGTTCAGTGGGGACCAAGATCATGTCCTGTATTTCTTTGGGTCATCCACAATACCTAGCTTACAAATAACAGGTATTTAATCAGCATACATGGGTTGATTCATTGATAAATTCAGTAAATATGGGAAGTCTAACATTAGAACTCACTCTGGATTTTACTCAAACCCTTTCTGCTAACTGAAAAATAGCCATACTCCATTCCAGATAGCTGGAATTTCCAATATTGTCTTCTTTCATAAAACTGCTTTATTTTCAATAGAGGAACTATGATGTGAGTCTGCATTAACAATAACAATCTTGAACAGGACCATTCTAGGATTGTGCATAATATCTCACACAAACGTCATGAAAATCCTGTGAGGAGAGGGTAATCATGATCCCTATTTTACTAAGAAGGAAAACGAGGCTCAAAAAAGTCCAATGACCTATCCAAGGTAACACACCTAATAAATGGCAAAGCTAGGATCTGAGCCCAGGTCAGTCCTCTCACTGTCTCTGCTTAGCCAAGTCAGATTGTTCTGTAAATCCCAGGGGTAGATGCCACCAGCTTCTAGAACATCCCGGCTGGAAGCAGCCAACACTGCTACACTTCTTGGTACATCTCCCACACCCCTTATTTTGTTCTGATGTGGATAGCTGTTTACAAAATTGTCTCTCCCATTTGATTCTGATATTATCCATCGTGCCCTCAAGAACAGGAGACAGCAGAAGCCAGAAAGGTAGCAGCATGATTTAGGGGAAAAAATAGGAAGATGGACAGGAGCAACAGGAGGGTGCTTTTGGACCACTAGCTGCCCTAGCTCCTAGGCCTCCTGCTGCCCTTCTGCAGAGGCAGAGGCAGGCTCTGAGCTCAAACTGGTCTTCCCAGATCAGAATTCCAAAATGGGGCTTTCATCCTGCATTCCCCAAGTCAAACTTTTCAGTAAAACTATATTCATAAAAAGCCTGGCTCAACTTTGTCAATTTGATCTTTATAATATTTCATTAATGTTTGTTTACCTTGACTACTGAGTGCTTTGGCAGGGCCTCATATCTTGCACACGATGCAGATGTCCCCTTTCCTTCACCCTGGTGGTGACCCTGTTCGGGCGTTCTGTGCTACCTCTAGAGCAAAGCCTGAATCAACTCACATGAAATGACCTTCTTCCATTTGCTCTTCCAACTTGGTCTTCTGTCTCTTCTCCAACAATCTGTCCCTTTCCCTTTCCTCTCTCTGTTCAATTTGTCCCCCGACCCCGCAAGATTTAATATACTCCTTCCTTTAAAGGCCTAATCTATGACTGGCTCCTTTTTCTTGAATCAGATCCCACATTGCCTCCCCATTGGCCCAGGACCTGCAGGCCTGCCCGGGATCACCCACTATACTGGACACTCCTTGACAGCAGGGGCTGCCTTAAAGCCATTGTTTCTTCACCCTCTCTGCCACTCCTTACTCCAATGTCTCCCAGTAAGCTACTGAGTTAATGCTCAGTAAATCAATTCCTGTGTTGGATACTTTGGCAAACTCCAGTTTATTCCCACCTGACAGCCAACTTTTTCTTTAACGCATGATAAATAGAGGCAGCAGCCTGGGAAGTGAGCCAGGAAGTCCTCTCCCTGGATTTCATGTGAAAACTTCAGAGAAGACAAGAAGATGAGCTTGGGAGGTGGCAGAACCAGAGGGACATCCTGGAGCTCAGGGGCCCGCAGGGAGTGGCAGTTCTAGGACTTGAACTTATTCTGATTTTGCCTTTCATATGACCTTGAGTCCTAGAGACTACTCACCCCCACCCGGAGCCCAAAACTGTTCTGATTTCAGCTCAGTATAGAAAAAAAAATAAAATATTTTTATAGGAAGTCTTAGCTTTTTCAGAATGGAAAACAATTTTCTTAAAACATAGTAGATATTAGGACCTAAAAAGAATCATCCAAGTATTAATGGTTAAAGAGGTTTACTTTAAAATGTGGGACCAAAACTGGAAATGGATACCTTTGTGGGGAAATATTGATTGCCAAATTTAGTTTCATTTAGTCATCCATTCAATGAATATTTATTCTCTTTACTGTGGGCTAAGAGTGATGGCCAAGATAGGTGTCGTTTCTAGCCTTGTGGAAATTTTACCACATATATTTTAAGTCACTTCTGAGAACTCTTACAAATTATACTAAATCAACCAATAATTAGATAGTAGAATAAATTATACATAACTTTCCTGGGTTCATATATGAATGCACAACCCGTGTAACTCCACCTCATACACAACCACAAGAATGGGAAGTTGTACTCCACATGTCAAAATACATTCTATTATGCATAAGAACAAATTTTAAAAGTTTAAAAAAATAACAATTATTGAGCTTATAATTGGTGCCTGGTCTAGATTCTTGAGATGTATTAGTGAACAAAATAGAGATCTCTGTCCTCAGGGAGTTTATAGTCTAGTTGAGCACAGTAGACGATAAGCATGATCAGTAAGTACTTTAAACCCTTTAGAAGAAGAAATAAGTGTGTTGGCTAAAAGAGAAAATAAAGCAAGATGGGAGTATGTATAGAGCTTTTGAGAAAAACTAAGGAAGCCAGAGTGGCTGGGGTGGAGACAGGGAGAGCAGGTGGACCCAAGGCCAGAGAAGTGATAGGGCAGATTGTGTAGCTGTGTGGTCACTGATAAGACCTTGGCCTTTACACCAAGTGGAAAAGAAGCTACCGATGGCTTTGAACAGAGGGATGATATGACGTGACTCTATTATAAACACATCCCTCTGCTTGCTGTTCTGAGAATAATAAACCAGGCAGAGGGGTGGAGCTGGGGTAGAGGAAGGAAGCTAGTTAGGGATCCCTTAGCTCAGGATCCCAGTGAGAGAAGGCAGTGGCTTGAACCAGCATGTGCTGATGCCAGGAAAGGGACAGATTTCTGTCACTAACCTGTAGTTATTAGGAAAGTGGCTTGTACTACCATACAATGGAAAGTTACAAACACCTTCATTTTGATGTCTTGTCTGTCTTCTTCTAGTTAAAATCTTTATTCCTAGTTGAACATTTTCTGGTAAACAGTAGGCACTCTATAATAGAGGTTTAGTTGAATTAAACCGCCATGACAGTAAAATACTATTGTTGGGAAGCTATTGCTGACCTTGAACTTATCAAATGGTAAGATATCTGGCTTCGTTGTATGAAAAAAAAAAGTTAAAATCTAAGGATATCATTTGTCTTTAAACTTATCAGAAATGTCATAATGCATTCTGTGAAAATGAAATAATTTTCTGCTTTTTAATTTATGAGAATTTAGATACTCTTTACCCAACTTCATTCCATTTGCTCCGTTCACACTTAGCTGGCCCCACCCTGATGCCACTGAATACTCACTGCTGAGTGTCCTGTTGTGCCAATATCTTTGGTATGTCCCCCAGCAGCCCACTGAAGAAAAGGGGACCCCCAGGGCAGCGCTGTTTACCATTTGATCTTTTCCCTCTCAGCAGGTATTATTTACTTGTGCTATTGTTCCCAACAGTAGTGCTCCACCCTGGTTGCTCATTAGAATCACCCAAAAAGCTTTTTTAAAAAAATGCTTCTGCCCTGTCTTATTCTCATATTTTATAGAAATTTTTTTAATTGTAGCTGGGCTATTTATTTATTTATTTATTTTTATGTGGTGCTGATGATCAAACCCAATGCCTCACACATGTTGGGCAAGTGCTCTACCACTGAGCCATAACCCAGCCCTTATCCTCAGAATTTTTTATCTTGTTAGTCTAGTGTTGAACACATGACAATAGTAGGTTTAAAAATCTGACCAAGTGATTCTCTTCTGCAGCCAACCTCTGCTTCATAGGATTCAATCAATTCAATCAATTTGTTTTAGTTGTATGCATTCCCAACTCCATTATTTTTGTTTCCAAAAGTGTGCCCCAAATCATCTATTTATAGTACTGGAGGAGCCTGCAAAAGGCATCTGTGATTTCAATGTTGTTGTGTGTATTCACATTCACGTTCCTCCAGGGAGCCCATGCCAACAACCTGGCATCTAAATATCTGCATATCTAAAGACCAGAGTTCTCCAAGACATAATATTGCTTTTTTACATGAAATTCAAGAGCAACTTCACCAGCTGCCCAAAGCCTTAGTAGAATAGATGCAGTATCCTCTTTTTTTTTTTGGTTTGACGGCAAATTGTTCCTACTTTTCCCTTCTTGGGTTGAAGGGTGATCTCTGGAGTTGGTTCCATTAGTGGAAGGAGTTTAGGATCACCAAGGAAAATCATCAGAAGCATCTTTAATTTCACCAAAGTAATAGGTAAACTGAGAAGTTGGTCACCAAAGGGACAGGTGTATTATGAAAATGAGATTTGCTCCTGATCTTGTCAACACAAAATAAAACCATATGCTGGCAAAGTGGTTTATAGAAGAGCATTGCTGGTTGGTTGATTTTTAAGAATCCCTCAAGGGTGAAAAAATTGAAAATAAATGCAAACAAGAGAAAATTGGGCTAATAGCTCTTCTGAATGCAGGTGGATAGCTAAGGAGCTGAAGTAAATCCTGGGGACAGCGGATCCCAAACACTGCAGTGTGCTGTGCTTGATAATAACACAAGATCACATTGGGTTTAATTCAGAGGAAGCCCTGGGTTCTCTGTGAAATATGGCTGGAAAGCAGCCATTTTCTCCCAGACACAGAACTCTCTCATCTTTCTTCAAAAAATGGCTGATTTTGAACATCTTCCTACAAGGAAGGAGGAATCATTGGTTTGCTTTCATTGTAAACTGTGTTTGCAAGCAATATATTTTTACTATGTCCTTCCTAACATTGAACAAGC